>NC_138775.1:288316520-288811520 GCF_965119305.1 Pelophylax lessonae | reverse complement strand
ACAAGTGGGACACAATCATGAAGTGGAACGAAATTTATTGGATATTTCAAACTTTTTTAACAAATAAAAAAACTGAAAAATTGGGCGTGCAAAATTATTCAGCCCCCTTAAGTTAATACTTTGTAGAGCCACCTTTTGCTGCGATTACAGCTGTAAGTCGCTTGGGGTATGTCTCTATCAGTTTTGCACATCGAGAGACTGAAATTTTTGCCCATTCCTCCTTGCAAAACAGCTTGAGCTCAGTGAGGTTGGATGGAGAGCGTTTGTGAACAGCAGTTTTCAGTTCTTTCCACAGATTCTCGATTGGATTCAGGTCTGGACTTTGACTTGGCCATTCTAAAACCTGGATATGTTTATTTGTGAACCATTCCATTGTAGATTTTGCTTTATGTTTTGGATCATTGTCTTGTTGGAAGACAAATCTCCGTCCCAGTCTCAGGTCTTTTGCAGACTCCATCAGGTTTTCTTCCAGAATGGTCCTGTATTTGGCTCCATCCATCTTCCCATCAATGTTTGACAGTGGGGATGGTGTGTTCAGGGTGATGAGCTGTGTTGCTTTTACGCCAAACATAACATTTTGCATTATTCCAAAAAAGTTCGATTTTGGTTTCATCTGACCAGAGCATCTTCTTCCACATGTTTGGTGTCTCCCAGGTGGCTTGTGGCAAACATTAAACGACACTTTTTATGGATATCTTTAAGAAATGGCTTTCTTCTTGCCACTCTTCCATAAAGGCCAGATTTGTGCAGTATACGACTGATTGTTGTCCTATGGACAGAGTCTCCCACCTCAGCTGTAGATCTCTGCAGTTCATCCAGAGTGATCATGGGCCTCTTGGCTGCATCTCTGATCAGTCTTCTCCTTGTATGAGCTGAAAGTTTAGAGGGACGGCCAGGTCTTCATAGATTTGCAGTGGTCTGATACTCCTTCCATTTCAATATTATCGCTTGCACAGGGCCGGCGTTAGGGGGGGGCAAACTGGGCAACTGCCCAGGGCCCCGAATGTCCAGGGGCCCCGGCAGGGCCGGACTGGCCTACCGCATCGCCTCGCCGCTTTAACATGGGGCCGCATCGCCGCTTTAACACAGGCCCGCAGCGCCGCTTTAAGCATTGGAGCCGCGCCGCTGTGATGATGCCGCTGCAGCCCCGCCCCCGGCCCCCGCTGCACTCCAGATAGAGTGACGGACAGTCCGTCCGATATTTACTCTTCTACATCAGCCGCTGTGAGCGGCATGACGTCACGGGGCGGCTGCATGGCGGGTGGATCAACAGACTGTGACTGGCTGTGTGGCTGCCTGCTGGAGGTCTCTGCAAAGACGCTGACACCCCCCCCCCCCCGCTCAATGACACTACATACCCATACACGTGTCTGTCCTCTCACAATAGGCAGAGGGGACCCGGCGTCACAGCATTGTCTCCATGCTAATGTCACCCTCCCTGGCAGGGCTCTGGGGAGCAGAGAACACAGGAGGGTATTGTGTGCCCCTCTACCCCCGCTGACTGCACCACTTCATAGCCTGACATTGTGTGAGTAAGTGATGCCACAAATACCTGCCCTACCACTGCATATATTACTGGCAACCTGTTCCTGCCTCACACATAATATAGGATGAGACATCAATCCATCCATCCATCCATCTATCCAAAAAAAAAAAAAAGATATATAATTATTATATTATTTTAAATATAGTTTTTTTTAGAATATATATTAATAATACTAAGTGATGGCTCTCTTTGGAATATATTTGACAGTGATAACAACGGGCGCTCCAATGCCGATCCCTCCTATCACACTGTCCCACACAACAGACACGCGCCAGCAGCAGCATGATGTGATTTCAGGTGAGCCTGAGAGTGTGCCTTCCTGCTGTCCCCTTAGATGTCCATGACATCTCCTATACCATGTCCGCACAGCCCCTGACATCTCCTGTGCCATGTCCGCACAGCCCCTGACATCTCCTGTGCCATGTCCGCACAGCCCCTGACATCTCTTGTACCATGTTCGCACAGCCCCTGACATCTCCTGTGCCATGTCCGCACAGCCCCTGACATCTCCTGTACCATGTCCGCACAGCCCCTGACATGTCCTGTGCCATGTCCGCACAGCCCCTGACATCTCTTGTACCATGTTCGCACAGCCCCTGACATCTCCTGTGCCATGTCCGCACAGCCCCTGACATCTCCTGTGCCATGTCCGCACAGCCCCTGACATCTCCTGTGCCATGTCCGCACAGCCCCTGACATCTCCTGTACCATGTTCGCACAGCCCCTGACATCTCCTGTACCATGTCCGCACAGCCCCTGACATCTCCTGTACCATGTTCGCACAGCCCCTGACATCTCCTGTACCATGTTCGCACAGCCCCTGACATCTCCTGTACCATGTTCGCACAGCCCCTGACATCTCCTGTATCATGTCTGCATAGCCCCTGACATCTCCTGTACCATGTTCGCACAGCCCCTGACATCTCCTGTGCCATGTCCGCACAGCCCCTGACATCTCCTGTACCATGTCCGCACAGCCCCTGACATCTCCTGTGCCATGTCCGCACAGCCCCTGACATCTCCTGTACCATGTCCGCACAGCCCCTGACATCTCCTGTGCCATGTCCGCACAGCCCCTGACATCTCCTGTACCATGTTCGCACAGCCCCTGACATCTCCTGTACCATGTCCGCACAGCCCCTGACATCTCCTGTACCATGTTCGCACAGCCCCTGACATCTCCTGTACCATGTACGCACAGCCCCTGACATCTCCTGTACCATGTCCGCACAGCCCCTGACATCTCCTGTACCATGTCCGCACAGCCCCTGACATCTCCTGTACCATGTTCACACAGCCCCTGACATCTCCTGTGCCATGTCCGCACAGCCCCTGACATCTCCTGTGCCATGTCCGCACAGCCCCTGACATCTCCTGTGCCATGTTCGCACAGCCCCTGACATCTCCTGTACCATGTCCGCACAGCCCCTGACATCTCCTGTACCATGTTCGCACAGCCCCTGACATCTCCTGTGCCATGTCCGCACAGCCCCTGACATGTCCTGTGCCATGTCCGCACAGCCCCTGACATGTCCTGTACCATGTCCGCACATCCTCTGACATGTCCTGTACCATGTCCGCACAGCCCCTGACATGTCCTGTACCATGTCCGCACATCCTCTGACATGTCCTGTACCATGTCCGCACAGCCCCTGACATCTCCTGTACCATGTCCGCACAGCCCCTGACATCTCCTGTACCATGTCCGCACAGCCCCTGACATCTCCTGTGCCATGTCCGCACAGCCCCTGACATCTCCTGTGCCATGTCCGCACAGCCCCTGACATGTCCTGTACCATGTCCGCACAGCCCCTGACATGTCCTGTACCATGTCCGCACAGCCCCTGACATGTCCTGTGCCATGTCCGCACAGCCCCTGACATGTCCTGTGCCATGTCCGCACAGCCCCTGACATGTCCTGTACCATG
The DNA here is from genome assembly GCF_965119305.1 of Pelophylax lessonae. Classification (NCBI taxonomy): domain Eukaryota; kingdom Metazoa; phylum Chordata; class Amphibia; order Anura; family Ranidae; genus Pelophylax; species Pelophylax lessonae. The sequence goes on along the minus strand of NC_138775.1, from coordinate 288,808,046 downwards.
TCCGCACAGCCCCTGACATGTCCTGTACCATGTCCCCACAGCCCCTGACATGTCCTGTACCATGTCCACACAGCCCCTGACATGTCCTGTACCATGTCCGCACAGCCCCTGACATGTCCTGTACCATGTCCGCACAGCCCCTGACATGTCCTGTACCATGTCCGCACAGCCCCTGACATGTCCTGTACCATGTCCGCACATCCTCTGACATGTCCTGTACCATGTCCGCACAGCCCCTGACATGTCCTGTGCCATGTCCACACAGCCCCTGACATGTCCTGTACCATGTCCGCAAATTTGGGGCCCCACTTTTTGGTTTGCCCAGGGCCCCACTTTGTCTAAAACCGGCCCTGCGCTTGCACAGTGCTCCTTGGGATGTGTAAAGCTTGGGAAATCTTTTTGTATCCAAATCCGGCTTTAAACTTCTCCACAACAGTATCTCGGACCTGCCTGGTGTGTTCCTTGTTCTTCATGATGCTCTCTGTGCTTTAAACGGACCTCTGAGACTATTACAGTGCAGGTGCATTTATACGGAGACTTGATTACACACAGGTGGATTCTATTTATCATCATTAGTCATTTAGGTCAACATTGGATCATTCAGAGATCCTCACTGAACTTCTGGAGAGAGTTTGCTGCACTGAAAGTAAAGGGGCTGAATAATTTTGCACGCACAATTTTTCAATTTGAAATATCCAATAAATTTCGTTCCACTTCATGATTGTGTCCCACTTGTTGATTCTTCACAAAAAATTACAGTTTTATATCTTTATGTTTGAAGCCAGAAATGTGGCAAAAGGTCGCAAAGTTCAAGGAGGCCGAATACTTTCGCAAGGCACTGTATATATATATATATTTTTTTTTTAGCAGAGGTCCTAGAGAATACAGTTTTTTTATGTCCTCCAATATTTGCGCAGCCCAAAACCCAATTAACCAGTTCCCGACTGGCCGCCGCCTATTTACTGTGGCAATTTGGCTCTCCTGCGCAAACCGACGTAGGTGTACGTCGGTCGCGAGCAGGGAGCTAGGGGGTGAGCGCACGCCCACTCGGCAGCAGGGAGGCCAATACACTGGGCAGGCAGCTCCGATTGCTGCCTGACACCCGCGATTGCTCCCCGCTGAGAGAGAAGAATGGTCGGCTGTTGTAAACACAGCTGACCAACCTTCTCCCTGGAATGATCACAGAGCTTCTGTGATCCTTCTATATAGAAACACAGGTCTCTATGGTCATTTCACAAGTCTCCAAGAGGTGAGGAGATATATAAATTGGACCATGCTTAATAACAAAAATTAGAAACAGAATGTTTCTATGTTGAAATTTGACATAACATGGGCCCCATGAGTGTTTACCTACCATCCAACTTTGACCACCATCTTCTACTTTTTAAGGTTTTTTGAGTTTCAGAAGAGCTTCACAGAGTTTCTGAATTTCAATATAATAAAAAAAAATGGCAGAATGGCATGTTATTATGTTTAAATGTGATGTATTATAGGCCCCATGGGTGAACTGTTGCCTACCATCCAACTTTGACCACTCCTGCTTTGATTGTACCCCTTCCTCTTCTCTTCTCTGTTCCCATTACCTTCATCCTCATCTATTCTCTCTTTTTTCCTTCTCTTCTCCTAGATCTACGCTTTTCTGTTTGTTTTTTTTGGTGAGCAACCGCCAGTCCGTTATGACCAGCTTATTCTGTGGTTACTCACCAATCCAGGATTAATGCCAAGGAATGCTGGATTCCACCACAGCACTTACATTCTGCATATCATGGTATTTATATAAAATTCTTATCCATGTGATGTCTATGGTGTCATTTTTGCTTTGTGCTATTCATATCCGGTACATTCACATTGTACTATTCATATCCTGTACAAATATTGAGCCTTGCTTGGTTAATCACATCCATGCAACTCTGTATCTGTATGCTTTTTGAAAATTTTAGTAAACATTTATTGAAAAAAAAAAACATTTCTAATAAGCTCAACAGCACCACAGAATACCAAATGGCAACTGCAAAAGTAAATAAAGTCTTGGAAGAAAAAAAAAGGATATAAAAATCTGAAACTGAAACTCGATTGATCAACTTGGGTACATTCAGCCTGCCCAGTTTTCGCGGTCCCCGGTATTTTGCGTTTTTCTTTCTGTAATACCTATTAATATTATTATATTAATTCATTCATTATTAATTAAATATTTTTGTGTTTTCCATTGCTCTCTCTCTCTCAATATGTTTTATGTGTTTAAATGTGTTTCTATTGTTTTAAAAGTGTGTTTAACCTCCCTGGCGGTATGATTCTGTCAGGAATTATGTACCAAAAGCGGTACAATTCTTTTCATGGAAATTTGGCGTTATGTATTATAGGCCTTCTTAGTAATTACTGACTTAAACCTGACCAAAACAAGACTCTAGTAGACATCCCAGATGTGATAAATTTGAAACACAAACGCATGAATTATAATCGAATCAATAATATAATTTTATTATATAATATATATAATAAAATTATATTATTGATTCGATTATAATTCATGCGTTATATATTATATATATATATATGTGTGTGTATATATATATATATATATATATATATATGTGTGTGTATATATATATATATATATATATATATATATATATATATATATATATATATATATATATATATATATATATGTATATATGTATATATATAATATATATATAACGCATTTAATTATAATCAAATCAATAATATAATTTTATATATATATATGTGTGTATATAGGTATATATATATATATATATATATATATATATATATATATATATATATATATATATATATATATATATATATATATATGTGTGTGTGTGCATATATATATACATATATACACATATATACATATATATATATATGTATATGCATATATATATATATATATATATGCATATATATATATATATATATATATATATATATGCATATATATATATATATATGCATATAATATATATATAATATAAAATGTGTAATGTGTTTGTATATATATATGTATATGCATATATATATATATATATATATATATATATGCATATATATATATATATATATATATATATATGCATATATATATATATATATATATATATATATATATATATATATATATATATATATATATATATATATATATATATATATATATATATATATGCATATATATATATATATATATATGCATATAATATATATATAATATAAAATGTGTAATGTGTTTGTGTTTTGTGCAACGTTTTTTTTTTTTTTTTTAATTTCCCTCCCTAATTCCGCTCCCATGCAGCATTGCTGCTGCAGGGAACGGAACTAGCAAGTCATCAGAGCGACAGAGACCGACGGAGAGCGGCGGGGATCTCGGCTGGAGGTCACAGCAATGAGAGATCATCGCTGGATCGCCAGGAGAAGGTAAGAGAACACCGCTGTGCTCTCTGCTCTCTGCGTGACTCGGGGTTACCGATCCTGGTATGAAAAATCCACCCCGAGTCACAGGGACAGGGGCGCTTTAAAAATAGTTTTTCTTATTTATTTATTTTTACACTGTCCCTTTAAAAAAACAAAATGTAAACATCCCTTGTGACAGTAATAGGCAGTGACAGGTACTCTTTATGGAGGGATCTGGGGTCTAAAAGACCCCAAACCACTCCACTGCACTTAAAATCATTCAAAACCCCAAAATCAGCATTTTTGAATACTTTAGATTCTTTAAAATTGGTGCTGTTTGGCTGCTGAATAAACCACATCGGAGACCCAATCTAAGCCAATTCCAGCTTTGCTTGACTCTCTGGCCAGCCGGGGAACCTGCCGTTGTCGATTGGGTCTCCCAGTGGGACGGGAAAACGGGGCAGAGTGGCAGAAGGCGGCAGGAGGGGGGAGTTCTTGCTGCTTGTGATAACGGCTGCTTAGCAGTTGGTATCACATGAAAGTCGACCGTCTGCTCTAAAAAACAGTACCGGGTGATGCCTCTAGCTGCAGGCATCACCCCGGTATAACCACTTCCTCAAAATCACATACAGGTACATGATTTTGCGGTAAGTGGTTAAAAAATAGGAACTACCACTATTTTATTCTCCAACATGTCTGCTTTTTGCAAATGTATGTACACCCTCCTAGGTAGGTGCTAGTGAGAGAGTATAGTTTGAGCTCTGTCTGCTTATCTGCTCACTCTGTCTGCTATAGAGGTTGCACAGGCAGTCCAACTCCTCCAGGATGGCACATCAATACGTACCATTGCCAGAAGGTATTCTGTGTCTCCCAGCACAGTCTCAATGGCATGGAGGAGATTCCGGGAGACAGGCAGTTACTCTAGGAGAGCTGGACAGGGCTGTAGAAGTTCCTTAACCCATCAGCAGGACCGGTATCTGCTCCTTTGTGCAAGGAGGAACAGGATGAGCACTGCCAGAGCCCTACAAAATGACCTCCAGCAGGCCACTGGTGCGAATGACCAAACAATCAGAAACAGACTTCATGAGGGTGGCCTGAGGGCCCGATGTCCTCTAGTGGGCACTGTCCTCACTGCCTGGCATTGTGGAGCTTGATTGGCATTTGCCATTGAACACCAGAATTGGCAGGTCTACCACTGGCGCCCTGTGCTTTTCACAGATGAGAGCAGATTCACCCTGAGCACATGTGACAGACGTGAAAGGGTCTGGAGAAACTGTGGAGAACGTTATGCTGCCTGTAACATCGTATAGCATGACCGGTTTGGTGGTGGGCCAATGATGGTCTTGGGAGGCAAATCCATGGAGGGACGCACAAGCATCCACAGGCTAGACCAGTGTTTCTCAACCTTTTCAACACAGAAAGAAAATAAAAAAAACAAAATAATTTTCTGGTCTCGGGGAATTCCTGCTAAGTATTAAAAATCTACAACTCATGACACATTAGTGTGACAGTCAGTGGGAAGAATGCTCCTTACTCTTGTCATCATTGGGAAGAATTACCCCCTAAAAGGAACAATGGTGTCATTGGAAACTTATCTGGGAGGCAGAAATTGCCCATTGCTCAAGGAACCCCTAGCAACCTCAGGAGGAACCCTGGTTGAGAAACACTGGGCTAGACAATGGCTCCCTGACTGCCGTTAGGTATCGGGATGAAACCTTTGGACCCATTGTCAGACCCTACGCTGGTGCAGTGGGTCCTGGGTTCCTCCTGGTGCACAACAATGCCCGGCCTCATGTGGTGAGAGTATGCAGCCAGTTCCTAGAGGATAAAGGAATTGATACCATTGAATGGCCCCCACACTCGCCTGACCAAAATCCAATAGAACACCTCTGGGACATTATGTTTCGAGTATATCTGACGCCGAAAGGTTGCACCTCTATCTGATCAGGAGCTCAGTGATGCCCTGGTCCAGATCTGAGAGGAAATACCCCAGGACATCATCCATCGTCTCATTAGGAGCATGCCCCGACATTGTCAGACATGCATACAAGCACGAGGGGGCCATACAAACTACTGAGGACCATTCTGAGTTGCTGCAATGAAATTTCAGCAAAATGGACTCGCCTGCTGCATCATTGTTTCAATTAAAATTTTGGGGTGTCTTTGAATTCAGCCCTCTGTAGGGTGATAATTTTCATTTCCATCAAACGATGTGGCATCCTTTCCTTCCTAACACATTACCCAGTCCATACCAGTATAGATCCTAACACATTACCCAGTCCATACCAGTATAGATCGTAACACATTACCCAGTCCATACCAGTATAGATCCTAACATATTACCCAGTCTATACCAGTATCGATCCTATCACATTACCCAGTCCATATAAGTATAGATCCTAGCACATTGCCCAGTCAATACCAGTATAGATCCTAACACATTACCCAGTCAATACCAGTATAGATCCTAACACATTACCCAGTCCATACCAGTATAGATCCTAACACATTACCCAGTCCATACCAGTATAGATCCTAACACATTACCCAGTCCATACCAGTATAGATCCTAGCACATTACCCAGGCAATACCAGTATAGATCCTAACACATTGCCCAGTCCATACCAGTATAGATCCTAGCACATTACCCAGTCAATACCAGTATAGATCCTAACACATTACCCTGTCCATACCAGTATAGATCCAATCACATTACCCAGTCCATACCAGTATAGATCCTAACACATTACCCAGTCCATACCCGTATAGATCCTAACACATTTCCCAGTCCATACCAGTATAGATCCTAACACATTTCCCAATCCATACCAGTATAGATCCTAACACATTGCCCACTACCACCAATGAGCCTTTTTCAGCTCAAAATGGCAGCTAATGCGACCTGCAATGCAATGGCACACACAGTGTTGGGACAAGGTCATCCAGCACCCAGGGCAAAGATGCCAAACTGTGCCCCCCCCCCATGATGTGCAAGCTTAGGGGGTCCTATGCCCAGCAGTCTCTCACGTTTTAAAATCACTGCCTCTGTCACGACTCCTATCAGCCCCCATCCCTACAGTAAATCACTGCGCCCAGGGCAACTGCCCCCTCCCGCCCACCCCTTGTCCCGGCCCTGGGCACACGCAGTCTCTCACGCTCTGTTCAGGAGCGGGTACAGGTCATGGCAACACTGAGACTTACCAGAGGGGTTATTGTAGGGATAGAGGATTTTGGTTTGCTCAGACGGCCCCTTGGCGATGCAAAAGAACACTCCCACCAACGCCTTACTGGGGAATTTGACCTGCAATTCATTCCCCTGCGATTTGGTTTGGGGGGGCGCAGAATTGATCTTCACAATGGTATTATCCCGCTCAATGCTCAAGTCCGAACTTTTCATTTCCCGCTCTCCGGTGATGCACGATAAAGTGAAATTCGCCCGGCGGTGGTCGGAGGTAACGGACACCAGCGTGACATCAAGAACTGCCCCTGCGGGAGACAAACCACAAACAACAATGTATTATATTACAGCCAAATTACAAGAATTGCCCGACACCCGCCCTGTGAGCCGGTAGGTAGACATGTGAATGCAGTTCCCTTCCTGTGTCCAGGCTTATTCGAGTCAATATTTAAACATCTACTCTATCTTACCAAAAGTATTGGGACGCCTGCCTTTACACGACCCAATGTTTCCCACCAAGGTATGGTACAATAGGTTTCCCTAGGGCAAGCTATATGGAGTATTGTATCTATAAAAAAATAAAATAGCAATGTGGTATTGTGCAATCACATACATATAACATCACCTATTGATTATGGAAGGTCCAGTCCACTAGCATGCCTATGATGGCAGCTACACAGGGTCTGTATATGCAAATAATTGCCCAATGTTGTGGTATTGCACCATTACATACATATAACATCACCTATTAATTATGGAAGGCCAAGGGTTTACCACTAAGGTATGGTACACTAGGATATGTATGGTCCATGCTATACCTGGTCTTGTATCTGCAAATAATTGCCTAATGTTCCACTATTGTCCAATCACATACATATAACATCACCTGAAATTTTTTGTGGAAAACCTTGGGTTGACCACTAAGGTATGGTACACTAGAATAATCCCTATGGTGAAAGCTTCACAGGGTCTTTTATTTGCAAATAATTATGTTGTATTGCACAATCACATACATATAACATCACCGGAGATTAATTATGGCAGACCCAAGGTTGACCACCAAGGTATGGTACAATAGGATTCCCCGGACCGTGGTTGTGGTTTGTGGTTTACAGATGACAGGGTGGGTCATAAACAGGAAGGGATGATGTGGCCTTTACAGGAAGGGGTGGGTCATATTTAAAATAGGGGGTGCACAAGTTTAGTCAGGCCTAGGGCAGCACAAAACCTAAATACACCACTGGTGGTATTGCACAATCACATACATATAACATCACCTCAAATTAATTATGGAAGAACAAAGGTTGACCACCAAAGTATGGTACAATAGGATTTCCCAGGCCAAGCTATATGGGGTATTGTATCTACAAAAATTATTGCCAAAAGTTGTGGTATTGCACAATCACATACATATAACATCACCTACTAATTATGGAAGGTCCAGGGTTGACTGCCAAGGTATGGTACAATAGCCTCCCTATGATGCCAGCTACACAGGGTCTTGCATCTGGAAATAACTGCCTAATGTTTTAGTATTGAGCAATCACATACATATAACGTCACCTGAGATGAAGACCTGGGCTTGACCACTAAGGTATGGTACACTAGGATCCCTATGGTGCAAACTATACAGGGCCTGTATCTGCAAATAACTGTCTAATGTTGTGGTATTGCACAATCACATACATATAACATCACCTCAGATTAATTATGGAAGAACAAAGGTTGACCACCAAAGTATGGTACAATAGGATTTCCTGGGGCAAACTATATGGGGTATTGTATCTAAAAAAAAATCTGCCAAAAGTTGTGCTATTGTGCAATTACATACATATAACATCACCTAATAATTATGGAAAACCCAGGGTTGACTGCTAAGGCATGGTACACTAGGATCACTATGGTGCAAGCTATATGTGGTCCTGTATCTGAATATTAGTGTCTAATGTTGTAATATTGCTCAATCACATACATATAACATCACCTGAGATTAATTTTTGAAGACCTGGAGTCAACCACTAAGGTATGGCACAATAGAGTAATTCCTATAGTAAAAGCCACACAGGGTCTTGCATCTGCAAATTATTGCCTAATGTTCTAGTATTGCACAATCACATACGTATAACATCACCTGAAATTGATTATGGAAGACCCAAGGTTGACCACCAAGGTATGGTACAATAGGATTCACTGGGGCAACCTATATGGGGTATTGTATCTACAAACAAATTGCCAAAAGTTGTGGTATTGCGCAATCACATACATACAACAATTTTAATTATGGAAGGTTCAGTGTTGACTGCTATGGTATAGTGCACTAGTATCCCTGTGATGCCAGCTACACAGGGTCTTGCATCTGCAAATAATTGACTAATATTGTAGTATTGGGTAATCACATACATTTAACATAGCCTGAGATTATTTTTGAAGGCCTAAGGTTGACCACTAAGGTACGGTACACTAGGGTCCTTATGGTGCAAACTATACAGGGTCCTGTATCTGCATATAACTAATATTGGGATATTGCACAATTACATACACATAACATCACCTAAGATCAAATATGGAAGACCCAAGGTTGACCATCAAGGTATGGTACAATAGGATTCCCTGGGGCAAGCTATATGGGGTCTACTACTATATCTACTAAAAAAAACTGCCAAAAGTTGTGGTATTGCACAATTACATACGTACATATACCATCATCACCAGGGTTGACTGCTTATGTATGGTACACTAAGAATCCTTGGGTGCCAGCTATATGTGGTCCTGTATCTGCATATTAGTGTCTAATGTTGTGGTATTGATCAATCACATACATATAACATCACCTGAGATTCCTTTTTGAAGACCCAGAGTTGACCACTAAGCTATAATACAATAGAAAAATCCCTATGGTGAAAGCTACACAGGGTCTTATGTTTGCAAAAAACTGTCTAATGTTGTGGTATTGCACAATCACATCTATACAACATCACTTCACATTAGTTATGGAAGTCCCAAGGTGGACCACCAAGGTATGGTACAATAGGATTCCCTGGGGCAAGCTATATGGGGTATTGTATCGACAAAAAAAAAAAATGCCAAAAGTTGAGGTATTGCACAATCACATACATATAATTGACTAATGTTGTAGTATTGGGTAATCACATACATTTAACATAACCTGAGATCGATTTTTGAAGACCTGAGGTTGACCACTAAGGTACGGTACACTAGGATTCTTATTGTGCAAGCTACACAGGGTCTGTATCTGCAAATAATTGAATAATTGCCCAATGTTGTGGTATTGCACCATCACATACATATAACATCATCTAATAATTATGGAAGGCCAAGGGTTGACCACTAAGGTATAGTACACTAGGATCTGTATGGTGTAAGACCATGCCATACGTGATCTTATATCTGCAAATAATTGCCTAATGTTGCACTATTGCCCAATCACATACATATAACATCACCTGAAAGTGAATATGGAAAACGTTCGGGTTGACTGCTAAGTTATGGTACACTAGAACAATCCCTATGGTGAAAGCTCCACAGGGTCCTGCATCTGCAAATAACTGTCTAATGTTGTAGTATTGCGCAATCACATACATATGATATAACATCACCTGAGATTAATTATGAAAGACCCAAGGTTGACCACCAAGGTATGGTACAATAGATTTCCCTGAGCCAAACTATATGGGGTATTGTATCAAAAAAAAAAAAAAAAAAGAATTGCAAAAGTTTTGGTATTGTGCAATCACATACATATAACATTACCTACTAATTATGGAAGGTCCAGGGTTGACCACTAAGGTATGGTACACTAGGATCACTACGGTGCAAGCTTTACAGGTCTGTATCTGCAAATAACTGTCTAATGTTGTGGTATTGCACAATCACAAACATATACAGTAACATCACTTGAGCTTCATTTTGGAAGACCCGGAATTGACCACTAAGATATGATACAATAGAATAATCCCTATGGTGAAAGCTACACGGGGTCCTGTATCTGCAAATAATGGTCTAATGTTGTAGTATTGCACAATCACATACATACAGCATCACTTAGATTAATTATGGAAGACCCAAGGTTGACCACCAAGGTATTCCCCGGGGCAAGCTATATGGGGTATTGTATCTACAAAAAAAAAATGCCAAAAGTTGTGGTATTGCGTAATCACATATATGCAACATCACCTATTAATTATGTAAAACCCAGGGTTGACAGCTAAGGTATGGTACACTAGAATCGCCATGGTGCAAGCTATATGTGATACTGTATCTGCAAATAATTTCCTAATGTTGTGGTATTGCACAATCACAAACATATAACATCACTTGAGTTTCATTTTGGAAGACCCAGAGTTGACCACTAAGATATGATACAATAGAATAACCCCTGTGGTGAGAGCTACACGGGGTCCTGTATCTGCAAATAATGGTCTAATGTTGTAGTATTGCACAATCACATAAATATAACATTACCTTACATTAATTATGGAAGTCCCAAGGTTGACCACCAAGGTATTCCCTGGGGCAAGCTATATGGGGTATTGTATCTACAAAAAAAATGCCAAAAGTTGTGGTATTGCGTAATCACATATATGCAACATCACCTTAGATTAATTATGGAAGACCCAAGGTTGACGACCAAGGTATTCCCTGGGGTAAGGTACATGGGGTATTGTATCTACCAAAAAATTGCCAAAAGTTGTGGTATTGCGCAATCACATATTTGCAACATCACCTATTAATTATGTAGAACCCAGGGTTGACTGCTAAGGTATGGTACTCTAGAATCGCTATGGTGCAAGCTATATGTGATGCTGTATCTGCAAATATTTGCCTAATGTTGTGATATTGCGCAATCACATACATATATATATATACATTCCATGAGAATAATTATGGAAGACCTAGGGTGGACTGCTAAGGTATGGTACAATAGGATCCCTATTTAGTCTTTTGTATCTGCCAATAATTGCCTAATAATGTTGCATCACACAATCATATATATAACATCGCCTGAGATGAATTATGGAAGATCCAAGGTTGACCACTAAGGTATCACTAGGATCTCTATAGTGTAAGCTCCATAGGGTCCTGTATACCTGCAATTGTCCAGAGTTGTGGTATTACACAATCATGTGCATTGCGGCTAATACGTTTTATCCAGTTGTCATTAGAATGATGTCAGCAAAACTGAGGGTTTTTTTTCGGCTCAGTATGGCGTAAGTGGGAAACTCTCCATTTCAATTATTCAGCAACTAAGATTGAAACTTGCTTGCCAGAAAAATGTTTTATTTTTGAAGGTATTGGTGGGGCAGGGATTTAGTTTATCTATTTTGGGGTTTTCTTATTTGTTATTATTATTATTATATTATTATTATATTTATTATTTTCCTTGTTTTCTTTTGTTATGTGTGTACTGTTGCTTACATTTTTTTCTGTGTTTTCTTTCTGTGAAGAAACAATAAATAATAACGGGCTCCATTCACAAAGCGGTATCTTACCACATCTGAGTATGCGGTAAGATACCGCACAGCATTTTTCAAAACGTTTTTTGTCATTGACTAAAAACGCTACAAAAATACAGCATGAGATATTTTATGAAGTTATGCGGTAATTTAGTAGAGAAAACATGTGGTAATTGAACGACTGGAGGCAGCCAGCGTATTTATTACCAGTAGTAAATACTGCGTTGTCGAGGAGGGGCGGCCGCCCGCGTCCCTAACAACAATGTTGATTACTGGTTGTAAGGATACCGGCGGCCACCCGCTCCTTAACAACCGGTACACATTCCATCATTACTGCATGCCTAGATCACTACGTAATTACCACATGCATTTAAAGCGGAGTTCCCCCCTAAAAATTATCTTTGCACCGTCCGCTAGCTTAAAAAAAACCTTAAAAAGAATTGGACAATTACATTTTTTTTTGGGTTTCACTGACCTTGATTTTTAAGAAAATAAACTTACCTTCCTTCCTCTTCCTCCCTCTGCGGCCGTGGCCCCTGATGTCACTTCCTCCTTGTATTGACTCCTGGGAGATGAGCGTCACTTCCGGGGCAGGCGTGTCATTCCCTGCTGAACAGCTTCTGGGCATGTGCAGAAGCTGTTCAGGATGACGTGCCTGCCCCGGAAGTGACGAGCAGAGCCGTTGCAGGGCATTCTGGGACTCCGACGTCCCCGAAGAGGACACGAAGAGGATGCTCCGGCTTCAGCTGCCCACACCTGAGATGGCAGCACTGGACAAGACATTTTCAAGGTAAGTATTTCTTCTTACAGGTAAGCTAAACAGGGGACAGTTCAGAGGCTATCGTTGCTTAAATGCACTAGCCCTGACTGTCCCGGGGGTATTTTTAGCTAAACAATTTTTTTTAGGGTGGAACTCCGCTTTAATTATTTAAGCTATGATATTATGTTATTCCTCTGGATGTTTGTGTCCTGTTTTAGGGCCTCCTTCTCTCTCCTGCTCCCCCAGCCATGGATATCTTAACCTGTATTTCCCCTCATTGTTCCCCAATGTGCATGGGTGCCAGTGGCTGTACACACAATTATTTGCGTGTGCTTGCACGGGCAAACATGCACGTGATTTATTATTTATTTTTTATTTTTTTAATTTTTTGTGCTGGTTGTTCCCAGTTTCCACTTCCATTGTATTTATTTGGTAATTTTGTTTTTTTAAATTGTGATGGATGTTATATTATGATCTGTGTAGGTTGATACTGGAATTCATGTATTTATCTGTATGATGTTTCTCCTAATTGTATTTTTACATCTTTAATGGTGTTAATTCATATCTTGGATCCTGAGGAAGCCCCTAGTTCTGGGCGAAACGCGTAGATCCGGAATTACCCACATGTGCTCCAACTTCTACTTTTCTGCCCAGCGAGGCACACCATGTATTGTTATTGTACTTATATATGTTAATGACTTTTAATGATGACATATTAATAAATTGTATTGTTTTTTTTAATTATTGTCTACATGTGTATTTATGCTGGGCGCCTCTTAAATCCCTCTTAGTGTTTCCATCCCTCTTTCTCCCTAAAGGGAGAGAAAGGGGTTGGACTCTCCTCCCCTTGTTCCCACATTTAATTATTTATTTCCTTCTGTGAATTGGATTTAACGCCTGTTCATGCAGTATTTACTGATTGTTTTCAGCATTGTGCAGTAAATACAGAAGAATGGTATAATGAACTGACAGTTTCAGGATTGCACGCTGTATTAAGGTTACATTCGCATGTGGGCATAGCGGATCGCGGGAAGAATCACCTGCGATCCGGAAATCATTGCAAATCGCGGGACGCTTGTATGATGCCCGTGATTTGCAATGGCACCCTAAACGCTGTGCGAAGTTGCCACGATTTCCGCCTGCCGAATTGCGGTAACATCGCGCAAACAGAATTGCGGGACACATGACGCCCAAAAAAGGTACAAGAGCTTCTTTTTTGCGTCATGCGTCCCGCGATTCTGTTTGCGCGATGTTACCGCCATTCGGCAGGCGGAAATCGCGGCAACATCGAACAGCATTTGGGGTGCCATTGCAAATCACGGGCATTACACAGGCGTCCCGCTTTTGCAATGATTTCCGGATCGCGGGCAGAATAGCGGTGATCCTGCCTGCGATCCGCTATGCCCACATGTGAATGTAGCCTTAGGGATAATGTTTCTGGACACCTACATACCGTTCAGACTGCTGTGACCTACCATGCGACTTGGGACACAAAAAGGTGGCATGACAAGTCAAAACACATTCATTTCAATAGGTGCCATCTTAATCAATGCGATTTAAGTCTCAGCGACAAAAAAAAAGGTTCCTGTACTATTTTTCTGCGTCTTTGGTGCGACTCAAGTTCCATAGACTGCAGCGTTAAATTACAAAAGTCACAAGGGAGTCACAAGCAAGTCACAAGGCAAAGTTGCACGACTCCGTGTGAACTGCGGCTTAAAGCCTATAACACCCTTAAAACCACCTCATTTTTGCCACTGACTCCAATGTATTGCTCCAGGATGGCTAAATTTTGCCAAATTTTGCCAATTTCTTATTCTAGTTATCTTGCCTGGGCCTGACATTTTCAACCAGCCTATAACACCCTTAAAACCACCTCATTTTTACCACTGACTCCAATGTATTGCTCCAGGATGGCAAAATTTTGCCAAATTTTGCCAATTTCTTATTCTATTTATTTTGCCTGGGCCTGACATTTTCAACCAGCCTATAACACCCTTAAAACCACCTCGTTTTTGCCACTGACTCCAATGTATTTCACCAGGATGGCTAAATTTTGCCAAATGTTGCCAATTTCTTATTTTATTTATCTTGCCTGGGCCTGACATTTTCAACCAGCCTATAACACCCTTAAAACCACCTCATTTTTACCACTGACTCCAATGTATTGCTCCAGGATGGCAAAATTTTGCCAAATTTTGCCAATTTCTTATTCTATTTATTTTGCCTGGGCCTGACATTTTCAACCAGCCTATAACACCCTTAAAACCACCTCGTTTTTGCCACTGACTCCAATGTATTTCACCAGGATGGCTAAATTTTGCCAAATGTTGCCAATTTCTTATTTTATTTATCTTGCCTGGGCCTGACATTTTCAACCAGCCTATAACACCCTTAAAACCACCTCATTTTTGCCACTGACTCCAATGTATTTCACCAAGATGGCTAAATTTTGCCAAATTTTGACAATTTCTTATTCTAGTTATATTGCCTGGGTCTGACATTTTCAACCAGCCTATAACACCCTTAAAACCACCTCATTTTTGCAACTGATTCCAATGTATTTCACCAAGATGGCTAAATTTTGCCAAATTTTGTCAATTTTTATTCTTTTTTTTTTGCCTGGGCCTGACATTTTCAACCAAATTCACATACTGTATAGTCATCTGAAATAATCAAACCCATCCACTATGAACACATGTTCCTACAGAAATTGAGAAGTTACCTGTTCTTCTTTGAAGTAAAGAACTGAACAGGAGACCCAGAACATGGAGGAGCCTCAGCATTGTCCCAGCTGTGGCACAGAGGTGAAAATTGCCCGGGTTGATCCACGTGTCCAAGAATCAGTGCCAAATCCTCATCTTTCATATAGCCATGCCCAGTTGTTAAACATCAGATCCTCGAAATATAGTGAAATATTCCCAAAAGAATAATCCTGTAACCAAATCCGACTGATGTTGATTGAAGACTTCAGATGGTTTCAAGATGTCTACACCCAATGGGATGGCTCCCAGAATTCGTCCTGTCTACTTGCCACAATGCAGATGGAGCTAAGGGGTTCAAAGCCCAGCTGGCCCTCGTGTTACCTCGACAGTAGAGCCATCACTTTAAAGTCCAAATCTGATGGTTAGCTCTGCGGACACTAAAGAACATCGGATGGGATATTTTTTAGGAATATTCCAGAGCTTCTGTCAATGTTACTCTGTAACTTTCCCACGTCCGCCTCTTCTGACTTCCACAGGTTTCTGGGATTTGGGCATGGAAAGAGGAAAAAGGCGTAGCAGGACTGTGAGTACAGGAAACCCTTAGAACTGAGCTCTCGGTGATGGCCTCCAGTGGAGGAAATCGCAGTCTGAGTAACTCTGGGAATGGAAGATGACAAAGCCTACCACCCCCCTCCCATGTTCCCCCCCCGTGTGAAATCCATTGTTATGTTCTACACAAGAGAGCAATGTTAGCCATGGTGTCCCGTGCGATGGCCACATACTGGATACGGAGAGCACATCTAGGGTTGCACCATCCTAACCAGTATAGCAAATTTCTGGGATGGGATTCAAAGGACATGTTTGTGTGTTGCTGGTTTAGCAGATTTCTCATAAATCACAGATGACCAGTTATCATTCAGGCTCAACTTCCTGTGATTCTTCTACAATCCAAACACAAGACTAAAGCATTGTTCTGCGACACAAAGGGTTCTGGTCTTTAAAACCACTCAGTGAAAACTCCAAAAAAATAAGTTTTCCTGCAAAGAAGATAATAAACACCAAAGCCTCCTGTTGTGTACCTGGACTGTATGAAAAAAATAGCTGCCTGAGGACTCTTGAGTAGGAAGACCGGGCAAAGTTCAGTTCACACGAGGTTCGAAGAACTCAGCATAAAGTCCATTAACCACTTTACCACCGGAGGATTTTGCTGTCCTACGTCCAGGCCACTTTTTGCGATTCGGCACTGTGCGACTTTAACTGACAATTGTGCGGTCATGGTACGTCGTACCCAAACTAAATTTACGTCCTTTTTTTTCCCACAAACAGAGCTTTCCTTTGGTGGTATTTGGTCACCTCTGCGCTTTTTATTTTTTGCGATATTAATAAAAAAATGCGACACTTTTGAAAAAATAACAATATTTTTCTACTTTGACAGTTAAAAAATATCCAATATATTCAATTTTTGTCATATATTTAGGCCAAAATGTATTTAGCTACATATCTTTAACAAAAAAATTCTCAATGAGCGTATTTTTAACCGCTTTATGACCGGAAGGTTTTACCCCATTCCTGACCAGGCCATATTTTGCGATTCTGCACTGCGTTATTTTAACGGACAATTGCGCGGTTGTGCAACGCTGTACCCAAATTAAATTTATGTCCTTTTTTTCCCCACAAATAGAGCTTTCTTTTGGTGGTATTTGGTCACCTGTGCGATTTTTACTTTTTGCGCTATAAACAAAAAAAGAGCGTCAATTTGCAAAAATAACAATATTTTTCACATTTTTCTATATGAAATTCCCCCCCCAAAAAAACGTAAAAATCAAAATTTTTTAACATTTTATGCCAATTTGTTTTATGCTACATATGTTTGGTAAAAAAAATCGCAAAAAGCGTACTTGGTTGGTTTGCTCAAAAGTTATTGCGTTTAGTAACACAGGGAAAGATTTTTGTCATTTTTGTTGTTTTTTTTTTTAACGCGTAATGGCAGCGATCTGCAATTTTTTTGCGGTACTGCGACATTGCGGCGGACAGATCGGACCCTTGACTGACATTTTTGACACTTTTGGGGTTACCAGTGACATTACTACAGTAATCAGTGCTATACATATGCACTGTTACTGTAAAATGACACTGGCAGTGAAGGGGTTAACTTTTTTGAGAGGAAGGGGTTATGTGTGTCTCTAGGGGCGTGATTCTAACTGTGATTGGCTGTGGCTTGAGGTGTAGGAACAGTGATCAACGGTCCTACATAGTAGAACCGTATGATCACTATTCATACACCGGGGAGAATGACAGACGGCTGTGTTTACATTAGCCGCCTGCCTTTCTCCTGCTCTAACGGACGATCGCGAGTGCCCGGGGACATTGGGTCCACCGGGCACACATGCGGGGGGGTCCGTGACCGCGCCTCCGGCGGTGCGCGCTCGCTCCCTAGACCCTCACAGGCTAGCGACGTAGCCCTACGTCGCTTTGCCTGTGAGGGGCTGACTGCCGACGTAAATAGTCGTGCGGCGGTCGGCAAGCGGTTAAACCCGAACATAGTGCCAAAAACCATTAAATCTTGTGTTTTTATAAAGAAAAAATAATTATATACATTTTTTTTTAAATACCATTCAAAGGGCAATGAGTTTTTTTCATGTAATCTTTATTTGCAAAACAGAGAACACATCGTAGCCAACAATGCCCTACTTATGAGGGTTTGCGAATAATGTAAGAGAGGTAAATGCATCGGCATATAGAACTACAAACACATGGGACATAAAAGGGAAGGAAGGGAAAAATAGGTAAAACTAAGGAAAGGGTGAAGCCTCGTAACTGATGGGATCACCCTTTGTTTGACCCAGTGGTTTCCATAGGCAGGCATTCTGACTGTACGAAACACAAGACCTATGCTGAAGGCCAACTCCAGGATGTCTCACCACGCAATGGCCACAGGGCAACCCCACCGGCCTCACCCTCGGAGGAGGGGGGCTATGAAGCCTCCGTCAAACCTCCATCTAGGGGCAACACCACCAGGGCCCATCAAAGGTCCATAGCAGAACCATAGGTCAGATATGTAATCCAGTGCAGTAGGCATGGCACAAACAACATGGAACATGGAACACGAACATAAACATAAACACATAAAATATAATCACCCGCATTGATCTGAACCGCTGGCAAAGAATGAAAAACATTGAACAGGAATGCGGAGACTGGATTCAGGTAATGGCAGCACAATTCGAGTAGGTACTCTCAACGAGGGTTCTGCCAACTCCAACAAAACCACCTCCAGACTGGAAAGCTCTGGGTCAGGATCAGCAGTGTGCTCCAGCCAAGGTGCCCAAATTATAGCAAAGTGCTGACGTCTGTTCTCACACGTCGCCACCCACTTCTCTGCCTCCTTGATTTCAGCCACTTTCCTGTGCTACCCTGCTTTAGTGGGCACCTGTGGACGTTTCCATTATCAGTATCTCACAAAAGCACAAAAAAAGCCTGAAAAAAAACCCAAAAAACGCCTGAAAACAATATGCTCAGGTGTAAATGGAGCCTAAAACCTGGAAGCTGATTGGTTCCTCTGTAGAATTGTGACTAATTTTACCCTCTCTAGCTTTAGTAAATAAACCCCTAAGTGACATTTTTTTTTGGGGACCAGTGACACTAATACAGTGATCAGTGCTAAAAATATGCACTGTCACTGTACTAATGACACCGGCTGGGAAGGGGCTTACATCAGGGTCAATCAAAGGGTTAAATGTGTGCCTATAATGAGCTTGGTTACTGTGGGGGAGGTGCTTTTACTAGGGGAAGTCAGAGATCCGTGTTTTGCAGGGACACAGGATCACTACCTTCCCTACCAACAGAACAGCGATCTGCCTTGTTTACATAGGCAGACCGCCGTTCTGCTTCTGTCCCAAATGATTGGTGGGTCCCAGCAGACATCGAGTCTACCGGACCCACTGATTGGTTCCCTCTGCGACCAATCACAGCGGGAGTGGGTCTCTGGTGCACGCCCTGTTCGTGTAAGAGTAGCCAAGCAAACAAATGCACAAGCATACAGTATAAGGGTTGGTCGACAAAAACTGCAGAGTGCAAAATCTAGTGCAGCTCTGCATAGAAGCAAATCCACTTCCAGGTTTCTGCTCATGGGAAATTTTTCCAAGGGGGGCTTGAGGTCATTGTAGCCATACTGCTTGGATCTTGATGAAGGGGACATACCCCGAAAGCTTGTCCTGAAATATTGTATGTTAGTGCAAATAAAAAAAGTATCACGGACAGTACTCAATTGTCTCCAAGGGGGGCATAATTTTAAGCTCAGCCATGCTCCGCCCCTTTTCCATAATGTCATGAAGGGGAGGGGCTTAGTCATTATCACATAAAGCGCAGGCATTCAAAGGTTAGAGAAACCTGATGCAAAAGTAAAGCTGACCCTTTCTGTTTTGGGTTCGTGCAGGCGGTGCATGCATGCACATGACATCAGTACGTGCTGTGACATCACGTGCCGTGCCTTTGTGCACAGGGCCACAAATCTCATCAATTTTCTTGCCCCAGCTCCCCCTCTCCTGGAATGATAACACCGGGGCCTGGGGCTGAGGACAGTGGTCCATGCAGCTGCTGATGTCAGTCACAACGCAAGCCGCGACTCGCCAATATTTATTTTTAAAGGGGAAAAATAAGCCGCTCTTTACCAGTTTTCAGAGCGCTGATCGCGGCTCACGTGACCCACCGCCTCTCTCCTCCTCTCGGCCTCTCCTCCTCCCCCTCCCGACTGACGTCAGCGGGGAATCCTCAGCCCCGCCCGCTGTAGGCAGCTGTCAGACAGGGAGAGGAGAGAGCTGGCGGGTCACGTGAGCGGCCATCGGCACTCTGAAAACTGGTAAAGAACGGATTATTTTTTTAAAACACAGACACAGACACAGGGGCACGGGCACACAGGATTATTAAACAGACCAGACAGGATGGTATAAAGTGGCTTAACAACCACTTTAAAGGGGAAGTTGAGATTCAAGGGGGGCACTTTGCCCCCTTGACCCCCCCCCCCCCCATGCGGACACCCATGTTCCTACTCTAAAACATATCCAATAAAAAAAAAATTTTCAAAATCACATTTCCTCGAAAAATTTTTGCCTAAAATATATTCTGTTTCATGTCTTTGATAAAAAAAAAAAATCCCAATAAGTGTATATTGATTGGTTTGCAGGACAGTTATAGCGTCTACAAACTATGGGGTATATACTGGAGGCAAATAATTCTCCTGCGCTTAGGTGCTGTGCTTAGGGGAAGGCTGTGTTGATGGCGGCTAGGTTCTTGCTGCCCTCTCAGGACGATGGGCATCCACATGAACTCGGAAACAACAAAAACAAGAGAAGGGCGCACCAACCTAGTGCAATATCATAAGACATTTATTGGAGACTAAAAAAGAATTCCATACATCAAACGCATGCTGAAAATGCGCTTATAAACTCCTAATGCAGTCAGGAGACCTCCAGGACTGGAATTCTTTTCAGTACTGCAGGAGGACTGGAAGACGCCCGTACTGGTGATGCTGACGTGTTTCAAGGGTGAACCCTCTTCATCAGAGCCACACCCTGATGAAGAGGTCACCCCCAGGTTTGGGGCGCACACGCACACTGCCGGCAACCCGCTCCCGCTGTGATTGGACACAGCAGGAGTCAATCGGCCGGTCTGGCGGACCCGATGTCTGCCAACACCGGGCAATCATTCCCGAGAGAGGCAGAACAGCGGTCTGCCTATGTAAACATGGCAGATCACCATTCTGCTAGTAGGAAAGACAGAGATCCTGTTTCTGCTAAGCAGGAACATGGATGTCTGTCTTCTCACAGTTAAAGCATTTCCCCCACACAGTTAGCAAGCACTCCCTAGGAACACATTTAACCCTTTGATCGTTCCTGATGTTAACCCCTTCCCTGCCAGTGTCATTAGTACAGTGACAGTGCATATTTTTTTTTAGCATTGATCACTGTATTGGTGTCACTGGTCCCCCAAAAAATGTAATTCATTTGTGCGCTGCAATGTCGCCGTCCTGCTATAAGTCGCTGATTGCCGCCGTTACTAGTAAAAAATAAATAAATAAATAAGCAAAAACTCCGTAAAAATATCCCAAAAATATGTAGCAGAACACCTATTGGCCAAAATTAATGAAGAAATTTGATTTTTTACATTTTTTTATTGGGTATGTTTTATAGCAGAAAGTAAAAAATATATATATTTTTTCAAAATTGTGGTTCTTTTTTGTTTATAGGGCAAAACATAAAAACCGCACAGGTGATTAAATACTACTAAAAGAAAGCCCAATTTGTGGGAAAAAAGGATATCAATTTTATTTGGGTACAGCGTCACATGACTGCACAATTGTCAGTTAAAGACCCCCTGTACACTGCCCTGCTGATCCCCTGTACACTCCCCTGCTGACCCCCTGTACTCTCCCCTGCTGACCCCCTGTACACTGCCCTGCTGATCCCCTGTACACTGCCCTGCTGACCCCCTGTACACTGCCTTTCTCACCCCCTGTCCTCTGCCCTGCTGATCCCTGTGCACTGCCATACAAAATGCTGACCCTATCCCATGCCCTGCTGATCCCATGTTTACTGCCCTGCTGACCTCTCATCCCCTATCCCCCTGATATTTTTTACTGCACCCCCACATCAAAGGGGGTTACTCACTACTGACACCTGTCCTCCGCCCTTCCTGATCCCTGCACAATGCCCTAAAAAATGCTGACCCTATCCCCTGTCCTGCTGACCCCCTGTACACTGCCCTGCTGACCTCCATCCCCTGTTCCCCTGATATTTTTTACTGCACCCCCACATCAGAGGGGGTTACTCACTACTGACCCCTGTCCTCCGCCCTGCTGACCCCTGCACACTGCCCTAAAAAATTCTGACCCTATCCCCTGTCCTGCTGACTCCCTGTACACTGCCCTGCTGACCTCCCATCCCCTGTTCCCCTGATATTTTTTACTGCACCCCCACATCAGAAGGGGTTACTCACTACTGACCCCTGTCCTCCACCCTACTGAACCCCTGCACACTGCCCTACAAAATGCTGACCATATCCCCTGCCCTGCTGACCTCCTGTACACTGCCCTGCGGACCTCCCATCCCCTGCCCCCCTGATTTTTTTTATTGCACCCCCACATCAGAGGGGGTTACTCACTACTGACCCCTGTCCTCTGCCCTGCTGAACCCTGGACACTGCCCTGCTGACCTCCCATCCCCTGTCTCCCCTGAAAATTGTAACTACACCCCCACATCAGAGGCTTGATCCGGCCCTGCAGCACAATCCCATTTACTTGAATAGGGGATGTTAATGGCAGTGCCGTCTGACAAAATAGACAAATAAAAATTTGCTGCTGAAAGGTATTCAGACATGTCCACCAGCAATGTTTTCTTCCTGGTGGGTGGTCATGGTTGGGGCATCAACTGCCTGTTTTATTGCCCCCTGGCTGCCCAGATGAAGGAGGCCTAAAGGATCTACAAATGCAATGAATGGTGGCCTTTTTTCTACCAGGGGTGTAGCTCTAAACCTAACCCCTAACCCTCAAAATAAACCGAACCCCCAACTTTATCATTTATACACTGACCCTCAATTGAACTGTCATGTTTTCTTGGCAGTTAGATTGTTGTATCCAAACCATCTAATCCACCACTGAAGCCCTCAAGTTAAATGTCATGTAATCTTTAACCACTTAAGCCCCGGAGAATTTGGCTGCTCAAAGACCAGGGCCTATTTTGCGATTCGGCACTGTGTGACTTTAATGGGTAATTGCGCGGTCGTGCGACGCTGTACCCAAATGAAATTGACGTCTTTTTTTCCCACAAACAGAGCTTTCTTTTGGATGTATTTGATCACCTGTGCAATTTTTACTTTTTGCGCTATAAACTAAAAAATGCAACAATTTTGAAAAAAATAACAATATTTTCACATTTTTTTATATGAAATTCCCCAAAAAAAATGTAAAAATCTAAATTTTTTAACATTTTAGGCCAATTTGTTTTCTGCTACATATTTTTGGTGAAAAAAAATCACAATAAGCGTATTTTGATTGGTTTGCACAAAAGTTATTGCGTTTACTAACTAAGGGAAAGATTTATGTCATTTTTATTGTTTTTTTTTAACTAGTAATGGTGGCGATCTGCGATTTTTTTTGCGGGACTGCGACATTGCGGCGGACAGATCGGACCCTTGACTGACATTTTTTACACTTTTGGGGGTACCAGTGACATTACTACAGTAATCAGTGCTAAAAATATGCACTGTCACTGTAAAAATGACACTGGCAGGGAAGGGGTTAACTTTATTAGAGATCCAGGGGTTAAGTGTGTCCCTAGGGGCGTGCTTCTAACTGTCGAGGGGCGTGGCTTTTGATGTAACCACAGAGACATACGATCCTACATAGCAGGACCGTATGATCTCTGCAGTTACACCAGGGAGAATGACAGGTGGCTTTGTTTACATCAGCCGTCTGCTTTTCTCCCTCTCCAGCGGGAGATCGCGAGTGGCCGGTGGACATCGGAGCCGCCGGTCACTCGCGCGGGGACCTCAGTGAACGAGCGGGGGCGGGAGCGCGCCTCCGGTGGCGCGCGCTCACCCCCTATTGGCTCGCGGGCAAGTGACGTACTCATAGGTCACTTTGCCCAGGAGGGGCTGACCGCCGTAGTATATGTACTTGCGGCGGTCGGCAAGTGATTGAAGTGGAACTAAACCGATCCCTGATTACCTCTCCCTACTGCTTTTCCATGCTGCCATTTTATTAAAAACATGCGCTGATGCGCCTATGGTCTTTTCCAGGCATTTAGAAGATGAAAGAGACCAGCGGCATGTGCTGCCATCCTCTCGTAGATGGGACAGTGATTACAATTTTTTTTAACGGTTACCAGTTTAGAGTTACAGAGGAGGTCTTTTGCTAGAACTATTGCTCTCGCTCTGACGATCGCGGCGATACCTCACATGTGTGATTTGTACACCATTTACATTTACAGGCGCGACTTACGTATGTGGTTTCTTTTATTGTGCGATCTCACGGGGACGGGGGCGCTTTAAATTTTTTAATTCTTTTTTCCTTTTTTTTTTTTTTATTTCCTTTATTTATTTTATTCACTGTCCTTTTAAAAAATCTGATCATTTTTATTGCTGTCACAAGAAATGTAAACATCCCTTGTGACAGTAATAGGCAGTGACAGGTACTCTTTATGGAGGGATCGGGGGTCTAAAAGACCCCAAATCCCTCCTTTGCACTTAAAAGTATTCAAAATGCCAAAATCTGCATTTTTGAATACTGACACTTTTTTTTTTAAATCAGCGCCATTGGCAGCCGAGTAAACTGGAAGTGACGTTGTGACTTCGCTTCTGGGTTACTTCATCGGGGACCCGATTGAAGCCAAATCCGGCTTCGTTCGGGACTTTGGCCAGCCGCCTGGTTTCTTGGGTCTCCCGGTGGGGCTGCTGAGCCGCATCGGTTGTTATCACTAGAAAGCCGACCGCCAGCTCTAAAATACGGTAATGGGGTGAGGCCTCTAGCTGCAGGCATCACCCCACAACAGCCACTCCTTCAAACGGACATACAGGTACGTCGGTTTGCGGGAAGTAGTTAAAAAAAAAATCCCTGCCATGAAGATCAGGCACTTCCTGGTATAGGGTAGACTACGCTCTTTGCCTAATATTCAACACAGAAATTCATCCAAAAGTAATTTCTATAGAACTTCAGTAGCGCAAGGATGGTGGAACCTTCCTATTATAAAGTGCATAGAGTATTAAAATGTCCATAAATCGGTAGTAAAATATAAAATTTCATAAGTCTTTTATACACCAAAATCTGAAGAGAGTCTTGTTCGTGCTGATATAAGGACCACCACAAGATATCACCACCACCAGTGCTGGGAATATGGCCAAAAAACGCACTCACCGGAAAACCATGCCTAACCACTCTCATGGAATAGGCAGAAAGAGCATAGATAAACCAACTTACTCCCGGTAATGTTGGCCGCTGCAAGCACTCCTCCTCCCATAGATAATGCATGGGTGACAAGACAAAAAGCACTACCATAGCGTGATACCGTTTGGCATAGATTTATTTTCAAATAAAAGTACACATCACACTCACTTGTTAGTAGATTGTTAAAAGCAGAATAATGATAGGTTCAGGGTCTGGTACGCTAATAGTGCGGTCCGCGGTCCCGCTGCATTCACTGAATGCCAGAAGCTCCTTCCCCATCAACAAACAGGTTCTATTGGACGCTGTATAGCCACGCCCCGACGCGTTTCGTCGTTTCCGACTTCCTCACGGGGGTATCTACGCTCTTTGCCTGCCTCTCATTTTTTTCTGATGCGTTGTCACCCTGTCACACAAACTTCCAATAGGGACTACAAGTGGCTGTTGCAACACACATTACACAGGTATGGTTCACTGTTGTCACCATCAGAATGAGATGGGATCTAGATCTGCACATACATTAACCAATTCTGGACCGGAAGGTTTTACCCCCATAATGACCAGGCCATTTTTTGCGATTCGGCACTGCGTTACTTTAACGGACAATTGCGCGGTCATGTGACGCTGTACCCAAATAAAATTGATGTCCTTTATTTCCTACAAAAAGCGTTTTCTTTTGGTGGTATTTGATCACCCGTACGATTTTTATTTATTGCGCCACAAACAAAAAAATATTGACAATTTAGAAAAAAAAAAAAAAAAAACATTTTTCACGTTCTACTATATGACATTCCCAAAAAAAAAATTTTAAAATCAAAATGTTTTATCATTTTAGACCAATTTGTTTTCTGCTACATATTTTTGGTAAAAAAAAAATCGCAATAAGCGTATTTTGATTGGTTTGCTCAAAAGTTATCGCGTCTACAAACTAGGGGAAAGATTTATGTCATTTTTATTGTTTTTTTTTTTTTTTACTAGTAGTGGCGGCGATCTTCGATTTTCAGCGGGACTGCGACATTGCGGCGGACAGATCGGACCCCTAACTGACATTTTTTACACTTTTGGGGGGACCAGTGACATTACTACAGTAATCAGTGCTATAAATATGCACTGTTACTGTAATAATGCCTTTGGCAGGGAAGGGGTTAATACTATTGGTGATTAAGGGGTTAAATGTGAGCCTAGGGGAGTGATTCTAACTGCGGGGGGTGTGGCTTGTGAGATGACCATAGAGACATGTGTTCCTATATAGAAGGATCACACAACCTCTGTGATCATCCAGCCTTCCGCCCTTCTCTGTCAGCGGGGAGCGATCGCCGGTGTCAAGCGGCAATCGGAGCCGCCTTACACCCGCACTGGCTTCCCCGCTGATGATCGGGGGCGGGAGCACGCTTGCCCCCTAGCTCCTCCCAGGCGAGCGCCGTACATGTACGGAGTTTTGCCTGGGAGAGCCAGCCTGCCGCAGTACATCTGCGGCAGCTGTTCATCAAGTGGTTAAGGCCAAAGTAGCAGAGTAAATTACCCGAGACAGTGTATTATTTACTGGGACTGTCCCGGCAAAAACGGGACAGTTGGCAGCAATCCCTTATAGGCTGAAACGCGTCAACTGATCTTATCAGCAGTTGTGTTCTGTGGTTCCTGATTAAAGATGATTTTTCAAGAGCAACTACCGGAGCACGTATCATCTTTCTACATATGCACTCAGGTAAACGGCAGTGGATCGGGCACCCGGAAGCTCGTTTATTGGTGAGCTGTAGGGGTAAGAGCACCATCAGGATACCGGCCCTGAGAAATGCTATACGGCCATCACTGGAGTGTAGACAGTAAGTGGCTGGAGGAAGGACAAAAAAAAACCTAAACTGCAGCATAGAAAAAACAGGTTTCCTGCCCTGCCAGACAGGACTTTGCTGTGTGGCAGAGCTGTGTAAATCTTAGGACTGGATGGACAGAAATAGAAAACTGCCTGGAGCTCAGTGCTGAGCAGTGTGGGAAAACTGCTGTGTACTGTTGTTGTTTTTGAAGTGTGAATATTGGGAGAATTCAGGGGAACTCTGGAGGTGCAGGGAATGCAGCGGGTTGTTTGTACAGCGATGCCGATAGGACGAGGGGGGGAAGTGAGGAACAATAGTGCGAGGTAAAGTCTGGGACATGGAGATTGCAGAGAGAGATTGGGAGCGGAGCACACAAATAACAACACTTCTCACACACCAATCTCCGGGAACACAATGGTGGGTACACTGCACACGGCCGCTACCGACTCGGCTATCACCGCCGGCTATTCCACGCACCCTGAGAGGCCTCCCACTGGGGGGACCCCATTCTACATATTCTCACTTATTGTTTGAAAGTTTAGATAGGACCCTCTCATTTTCTTATACTTGCTATTCTGTAAGTGTATATATATGTATAAAGTATATATACACTCACCGGCCACTTTATTAGGTACACCTTGCTAGTACCGGGTTGAACCCACTTTTGCCTTCAGAACTGCCTTCATTCTTTGTGGCATACAGTGCCCTAATCAGTATTCACAACCCCTGAGATTTTCCACATTTTGTCATGTTACAACTTAAAAACTTAAATGGATTTTTAATGTGATTCCCCCCCCCCCCCCCTCGAGAAAATATGGAGCCGGTCGGCAGGTGAGCGAACTGAGAGGGCAGGCGGACAGGCAGGTGAGCAGGTGGGCCGGCAGTGCAGGTGAGCGGATTGACAGGCAGGTGAGCAAGCGGGCTAGCGAGCAGAGAGATGACATCATCTCTCACTGCCTGCCCTGCATCACTACTGTCCAGCTTGTGACAAAGCACCGCCCTCATTGGGCAGCAGTGAAATTACATTATCTCTTACTGCCTGCCCTCACTCTGGGACACAGCCACTGGTGAGTGACAATCTGCATCTGGTGGCAGGTGACGTGGCAAGTGACAAGCTGCATCTGGTGTCAGGCAACGTGGCAAGTGACAAGCTGCATCTGGTGTCAGGCAACGTGGCGAGTGACAAGCTGCATCTGGTGTCAGGCAATGTGACAAGTGACAAGCTGCATCTGATGGCAGGGGACATGGCAAGTGACAAGCTGCATCTGATGGCAGGTGACGTGGCAAGTGACAAGCTGCATCTGATGGCAGGTGACGTGGCAAGTGACAAGCTGCATCTGGTGGCAGGTGACATGGCAAGCGACAATCTGCATCTGGTTTCAGGCAAAGTGGCAAGTGACAAGCTGCATCTGGTGACAGGCGACATGGCAAGTGACAAGCTGCATCTGGTGACAGGCGACGTGGCAAGTGACAAGCTGCATCTGGTGGCAGGTGACATGGCAAGTGACAAGCTGCATCTGGTGACAGGCGACGTGGCAAGTGACAAGCTGCATCTGGTGGCAGGTGACGTGGCAAGTAACAAGCTGCATCTGCCTGGTGTCAGGCAATGTGGCAAGGGACAAGCTGCATCTCGTGGCAGGTGACGTGGCAAGTGACAAGCTGCCCCTCGTGGCAGGTGACGTGGCAAGTGACAAGCTGCATCTAGTGGCAGGGGACATTGCAAGTGACTCGCTCGGGGATCCCACTGATTCTGATTCTGAATTATGGTTTGTTGAACAATTTAATTTAATATTACAATGTAACCATAGAAATAATGCGCTTCATTCATCCTGACACCATATCAAACATGGTGCTGTGATGATTGAGCGCCAACACCAGCCATTGCCCAGACAAATTGCCCACAAAAAACTGCAGTGCCTCTCCCGAGACTAGACTCTGGATACGCCCCTGGTGGCGCATCATTGTGAAGTGGAAGGAAAATGATAAATGGTTTTCAACATTTTTTACTAATAAATCTGTGAAAAGTGTGGCTGCATTTGTATTCACCCCCCTGAGTCAATACTTTGTAGAACCGCCTTTCCCTGCAATTACAGCTGAAAGTCTTTTTGGAGATGTCTCTACCAGCTTTGCACATCTAGAGAGGGACATTTTTGCCCATTTTTCTTTTCAAAATATCTCAAGCTCTGTCAGATTGGAGAGCGTCTGTGAACAGCAATTTTCAAGTCTTTCCACAGATTCTCAATGTGATTTAGGTCTGGACTGTGACTGGTCCATTCTAACACATGAATATGCTTTGATGTAAACCATTCCATTGTAGCTCTGGCTGGATGTTTCGGGTCGTTGTCCTGTTGGAAGGTGAACCTCCGCCCCGGTCTCAAGTCTTTTTCAGACCCTAACAGGTTTTCTTCTAAGATCTCCCTGTATTTGGCTCCATCCATCTTCCTATCAACTCTGACCAGCTTCCCTGTCCCTGCTGAAGAAAACAACAAGATGCTGCCACCACCATGTTTCACAGTGGGGATGGTGTGTTCAGGCGTTAGAACAAATAGTTCAATTTTGGTTTCATCTGACCAGAGGACCTTCTTCCACATGTTTGCTGTGTCCCCCACATGGCTTCTTGCAAATTACAAATGGGACTTCTTATGGATTTCTTTCACCAATGGCTTTCTTCTTGCCACTCTTCTATAAAGGGGAGATTTGTGGAATGCACGACTAATAGTTATCCTGTGGACAGATTCTCCCACCTGAGCTGTGGATCTCTGCAGCTCCTCCAGAGTTACCATGGGCCTCTTGGCTGCTTCTCTGATGAATGGAAGTGGGGGGTGTCATGGCGCTCTTCTAATATCCCAAGATGGTACAAGGAATGTGGGTGGATGGGAGGGGGGGGGGTTATGGGGCTGCGTGGGGGGGGGGGGAACAAAGTTTGGTACTGTAGGGAAGCTATAGTCCGCGGCAGCCGGCTGAAGCGTGGAGAAGCCCTGAGAGATGCAAGAAAGGAGAGAGCGGCGCCAGCTTAGTATAGTACAAGTTTATTTAACACTGTTAAAATTGGTGACTCACTGTCCGAGGTTGGGTGAGACCGGTACACAAAGACTGTTAGGGTCATCCATCTTCCTCTTCCAGGATAGTGGTCATAGGAGAAGGTGGTGAGGTTCCAGAGGTATAGCCGAGCCGCTGTGGGGCTGCTAGTTGTCACTGGCCGCGGCGGAGCATGCACAACAGGGCTCCAGCTGCCGACTTCTGATCCCTGATGACATCACTTCCTGGCAGGAGAAAAATAGGGGTTGCACGCGTTCAGAGCATCCGTGCTCCTTCGTCAGGCGATGGGAGTGTCTCAGGTGGGGCAGGGAATTTATACCCTTTTGCCGGACTAATTACAAAGACATCTGTCTGTGGGGGGGCGGAGCCAAAAGACTCTAAGAAAGTCATCTCAGTAAAAACACAATTGGGGATACATGTCTCTAGGAAATCCATAAGAGTACATAAAAATACATAAAAATACATGATGGTATTACATAAAAGAGGACTTATAAGAATAAATCCCATAAAAACAATACTGACATGGCCATGGGCAAAATAGATCGGTAATGTGTGTATACATCTACATGAAAAAACGGTATTGGAGGGAAAAAATAAAAATAGAAATAAATGTAAAGATAAAAAAAAGAAAAAAAATAAAAATAAAAAATAAACATAAGAATAAAAATAAAAATATAAAAATAAAAATAAAACTAAATGTAAATAAAAATAAAAATAAACACGAAAATAAAAGTAAAAATAAAGATAAAAATAAAAATGAAAAAAAAAAAAAAAAAAGAATAAAAATAAAAATAAAAATAAAATAAAAATAAAAGTGAAAATGAGAATAGAGTACACATATATATATATATATATATATATATATATATACATATACACATATACATATAAAAGAAAAAAAATATATATATATATAAAAATATTGATGGAAAAAAAAAAAATATATATATATATATATATATATATATATATATATGTCACTGATAGGGAATGATGTGTGAATGTATGAGGTGTCACAAGTATATGTGCAATATTTTAGAGTGTGATATTGATTTCTAATCCCTCGTTTAGGCCTCCTGGCGCTAGAGTGTCCAGGGTATAAATCCAGTAGTTTTCTCTGGTACACAGTCGCTTGAACCGTTCAGCAGGGGGAAAGTGTGCAGGGATGGCTTCCAATACCCACACTTTGAGTCCATCGGAGCTCTTGGGATGATACTCAGTAAAGTGTCGGGGGACGCTATGTTTATCGGAACCTGTTTCAACAAGGTTCCGATGCTCTCCAAAGCGTTTGCGTAGGGTCCGTATAGTACGGCCTACATAAAGTAGGTTGCAGGGGCACACGAGGCAATAGATGACATATTCCGTCGAACAAGTGTAGAAGTCAGTGAGGTGATGGGTTTTTCCATTGTTTGTGAATTCCTTTAGACCGTGTCTCACATGTTTGCATGTTAAGCACCTGGTCTTACAACATTTGTACATTCCCTTGATTTGGAGAAAGGAGGTGAGTGATGAGTTCGTTTTTGGTCTAATGGAGCGGACCTGGCTTGGTGCTATTAGAGTTTTGAGGTTTTTTGCGCGCCTGTATGAAAAACGGGGGCGCTCGGTGAGGTCTGCACGTAGGTAAGTGTCTTCCTTTAGGATTGCCCAATGTTTATGGAAAATGCGTTCCATGTGCTTGAATTTACTGTGAAACTGGGTAGTGAATCGTGCGGAGGTGGGATGATTGTTTATTTTCCTTGTATACTCCGCTCTACTTTTCTTTAGATCTTCATGCAGGTAGTGGTCAGAGGCTTTGGTTATGAGTTCTTCAGGATAGCCCTTTTCAAGAAATTTCTGTTTGAGTAGTGTTCCATGGTGGAGATATGTTTGGGACTGAGTGCAATTGTGTTTAAGGTGGCAATATTGGCTCTTTGGTATATTCTGAATCCATCTGGGGTGGTGACAGCTATTGTAGTGCAGGTATGAATTTCCAGCGGTGGGTTTAACGTAATTCTGAGCACTGATTGTATTATCATGATGGTATAACTCGAGGTCCAAGAAAGTGAGTTTTTCGGCATCTGAGACTGATGTGAAGGAAAGCCCCATCTGGTTGTTATTGCAGTGTTCGAGAAATGGTGGTATGAGGGAGGCAGGGCCATCCCAGATGATAACTATATCGTCGATATATCGACCGAAGAAGATGAGATGAGAAGCAAAGGGATTGTTGTGCCAAATGTATTGCTGCTCCCAGTAGCCCATAGTTAAGTTGGCGTAACTGGGGGCAAAATTGGCCCCCATGGCCGTGCCTTTGATTTGGGTGTAGAACTCGCCATTAAACTCGAAGTAATTGTGGGTGAGACAATATTCTATGAGATCCAGGAGAAATTGTGTTTGCCGGGGATTGAGTGCAGATTCATCATTCAAGAAGAAACGTACGGCCTGAAGTCCAATGTGATGTGGTATAGATGTATAGAGAGAGACTACGTCCAAAGATAGCCAGAGATATGATGGTTGCCATGGGTAAGAGGATAATAGGTCCAGTAGATTGATGCCATCCTTAACATATGACGGAAGTTGTTGGACTATCGGTTGAAGGAAATGGTCGATATAGATGGAAAAATAACTGGAGACACTCTCCATGGCTGCAATGATGGGTCTGCCCGGGGGATGAAGGGGATCTTTATGGATCTTGGGGAGATGATAAAAATATGGCCTATGGTAAAAGTCATGTTTGAGAAATGACACTTCTGTGGAGGTGATGACATTGTCCTTTGCCGCTTTTTCAATGAGGGAATGAGCTTCCACTTTGAATTCGGGCAAGGGGTCACTGGTGAGTTTTAAGTAGGTGGAGCTATCGGACAGAAGCCTGATGGATTCTTTAATGTAGTCAGCTTTATTTTGAACGACCAGGCTACCACCTTTATCCGCTGATTTTATGATGATATTTGGGTTTTTCATGAGTTCCTTTAAAGCCGATTTTTCCATAGGTGTTAGATTGGAGGCAGGGTGTGTTTGGTCATGGGATGATTGGCACATGCGGCGTATATCAGCGTGGACCACTTGGTAGAAGCTTTGGATGTACGGACCTTTAGCAAATGTGGGGTAAAAAACTGATTTGGGCCGAAACGTAGTATGCTGTATGGGTGGGGAACCAGGTAGGTTTTGGGAAAGAATGGAGACGTAATCATCAGTATCGCAAGTGTATAGATCTTCTAAATTCTCTAGAGCCTGTAATTCTTGTGTATTGAAATGATAGTTCTGTTCAGTGGTGGGAGAACTGTCAGTATCATCTATATTGGGTATTGGTGATTCCTTTATACTGTTTTTGTTTTTGTTAGCTTGAATATGGAAGAAGCGTTGCACCGTAAGGTTCCGTATGAATCTGTTCAGATCTAGGAAAAGGGTGAATGGATTGGGAGCAGCTGTAGGCGCAAAAGTGAGTCCTCGGGCTAAGAGGGATTCTTCAGATGTGGAGAGGGGGTGGTTGGAGAGGTTGAAGATTTTCATAGTCTGCGTGACTTTTCTGGTCTGTCTGTGTCTACGTTTTCCCCCTCTTCTACCTCTGCAATGAATTTTCTTTTTGAGCAGGGTAGGGGGGTTTGTACTAAAAAAGACTGGGGGGAAGAGGGAGCTGGTAAGCTTATAGGGGGTGTGTTGGGTGTAGCATTAGGGGGCTCCTGTGATTGGGGAACCGAGTACACTCCTGTGGTAGGAGGGTCAGTAGTTAATACATGGTATTGCGTGTCCTCTGTTCCTGAGCTGGTTTGATTGGGTGGGCCGGGTTCAGATGTATGGTGTTGTTGAGCTGTGGGCATGATATGCTGTTGCCCAGTATTGTCAAGTGGATGGGGTAAGCTGGAATCTATTTTTGATCTGGTAGCCTTTTTGCTCCTTTGGCGAGGGACTTCTGCTTGACGACTGCATGGTGTAGAGCAAGGTTGGGACGGAATAAGGGGTTTAGGGGGGTCCTTTCCATGTGGTGGTAGGTTGCTGGAAGAACAATTGGTCTGTTTGGATGATGCACGTACCCTCTTGAGTAGCGAGGGTGTGGGAACAGGACGACAGTCCATGAGGGGGAACGCGTGCAACCCCTATTTTTCTCCTGCCAGGAAGTGATGTCATCAGGGATCAGAAGTCGGCAGCTGGAGCCCTGTTGTGCATGCTCCGCCGCGGCCAGTGACAACTAGCAGCCCCACAGCGGCTCGGCTATACCTCTGGAACCTCACCACCTTCTCCTATGACCACTATCCTGGAAGAGGAAGATGGATGACCCTAACAGTCTTTGTGTACCGGTCTCACCCAACCTCGGACAGTGAGTCACCAATTTTAACAGTGTTAAATAAACTTGTACTATACTAAGCTGGCGCCGCTCTCTCCTTTCTCTGATGAATGCTCTCCTTGCCCGTCTGGTCAGTTTAGGTGGACGGCCATGTCTTGGTAGGGTTGCAGTTGTCCCATACTCTTTCCATTTTCCCATGATGGATTGAACAGCGCTCCGTGAGATGTTCAAAGCTTGGGATATTTTTTTATAACCTAACCCTACTTTAACCACTTAAGCACTGCAAGGTTTTACCCCCCGTAATGACCAGGCCATCATTTGCAATTTGGCACTGCGTGATTTTAGCTGGTAATTGCGCAGTTATGCAATGCTGTTACCAAACTAAACTTATGTCCTTTTTTTCCCCACAAATAGAGATTTCTTTTGGTGGTATTTGATCACCTCTGCGGTTTTTATTTTTTGCAATATAAACGAAAAAAAGACCGAAAATTTTGAGAAAAAAAATTACATTTTCTACTTTTTCTTATCCAATAAACTAAATTTTTGTCATATATTTAGGCAAAAATGTATTTAGCTACATGTCTTTGATAAAAAGGATTAGAGGATTAGAGGATTACTGTACTATACTTATGCGTCCTGATGAAGCATAACTTCGGCGAAACACGTTGACACATGAGGATCTCTCTTTATTGCTTGTATTGAGCAAGGGCAATATTATTGTTCAATGTACAACTAGTTAATCAATCAAGCACCATATATTAATGTTTTAATGACGTTTTTTATTTTTAATTATGTATAATATAAATTAGACAATATATAACATTGTTTTCTTTGGTTTAATAACACTTTAAAGGAGATATAATTTTCTAGCAAAAAAATGCTGATTTTAACACGTAAAAAATGTAAAAATTGTGGATGAGGTCACTGAATGAAGTGTGGTAATTGATGATGATGACTGGTGAGGTGACTGATCAGAGATGTTACACAATATCAGGTTGTCTCATATTATGGATACAATGTAACAGATGATTGCTCGGATGGCGGTATTTGGGGTGAAGTCTTCCAGCTGTCTTGCAGAGTCCTCGCGGCTTCCTTGTCGCGCTCCGGGATCCAGAATAAAGATAGCAGAACAATGGGGAGGAAGCTTGGGGCTGTCTCAGGTCTGGGGCTCCAGGGACGGGGGAGGGGCTGCGGACACGGTGAAGTTTTATGTCTCAGAAGTTGTTTTTTTCCTGCAATTCTTCAGCTGCTGGCACAGAACCAGCGCTGGGTCCAATCTCCCAACAGTGTGAGACCTCATCGCTTTTTCCTCTACGTGGCCCATCAACAGCAAGAGGTCTATTTATAACAAGGGGGGGGGGTGCAAGTGCTGATCTCCAAAAGGAGGAAAAAACAAACAGAGAGATAATAACAGTAGCGATGATAATAAATATGATAATAGCAACAACAAAGACAATATTATAAACAATGATAATAGCAACAACAACAACAAAGATATTATTATAAACAATGATAATAATACTATCAATACCAATGATAATAGTCATATCAATAATAATACTATCAATACCAATGATAATAGTCATATCAATAATAACCATAACATTTCTGACCCAATAATGTTGAGATCTGGGAATGGGACAAATTAATGTACCTTTGCAGTAAACTAACCCCATTCCTGGCTCCAGCAGGGTCCCTCCGTCCATGCAACTGATTATATAATAATAATAATATTATTAATAATAATAATAATATTATTGACCTATTAAAGCTGCACCCTGGGAATGAAACCAAATGTACCCTTGCAGTGGGTTTGCTGTATTTCTGGCACCAGCAGGGTACCTCAATTCATACAACTAATAATAATAATAATTATTATTATTATTATTATTATTATTTTGATAACTAGATAAATAATCAATATTATTATTATTAGTGTTGTTATTATTCTTATTGCTGTTATTATTGTTCATATTGTTGATATAGTTATTATTATCACCAATGATAATAATAATAATAATAATAATACTAATAATAATAATTAATATTATTATAGTTATTATTATCAATGCTTATTTTTATTATTATTATTATTATTATTATTATTATTATTATTATTAGTAGTAGTAGTAGTAGTAATAATAATAATAATAATAATAAATTATTATTATTATTGTTATTATAATTCATATTATTAGATGATGACTATTATTAATAATAATAGTAATAATATTATTATTATTTTGATATTAACTATAATAATAATTATTATTATTATTATTAGTTTTAGTATTGGTATTATTATTGTTAATAATGTTGATATAGTTATTGTTATCACCAAGAATAATAATGATTATTATTATTATTATTATTATTTTGAAACCTAGATAAATAATAAATATTATTATTATTAGTGTTGTTATTATTCTTATTGCTGTTATTATTGTTCATATTGATGATATAGTTATTATAATCACCAATGATAATAATAATAATACTAATAATAATAATAATAATTAATATTATTATAGTTATTATTATCAATGCTTATTTTATTATTATTATTATTATTATTATTATTATTATTATTAGTAGTAGTAGTAGTAGTAGTAGTGATAGTAATAATAATAATAAATTATTATTATTATTGTTGTTGTTATTATAATTCATATTATTGGATGATGATGATTATTATTATTATTATTATTAATAATAATAGTAATAATATCATTATTATTTTGATATTAACTATAATAATAATTATTATTATTATTAGTTTTAGTATTAGTATTATTATTGTTAATAGTGTTGATATAGTTATTATTATCACCAAGAATAATAATCATTATTATTATTATTATTATTATTTTGATATTAACTATATTGTTAATAATAATTATTATTAGATTTAGTATTGGTATTATTATTATTGTTAATATTGTTAATACTGTTGATATAGTTATTATTATCACCAATAATAATGATTTTTCATATAGTTGTTATCATCAATATTTAATAATATTAATAATAATAGTAACATTTATAAATATTATTAATATTATTATTGTTGTTGTTATTAAAGTAGTTCTTATTAGCAATAATAGTATTATTACTATTATTGCTATTATTATTAGAATAAAAATCCAAAAATCTTTGTTCAGAGATCTTCCAGGGTCACCATCCACTCTGTGCCCTGAAATGACACAATCATGTAAGGCCATTTCCCCATGGGCTTTCCATCGGCCTGCTTTTTATCCATCCGTTTACAGTGATAAAGAAAAATGGACAGCAATACATTTCTAGGGGCAAACGAATGTTTATCCATTACCATCCATTTATATCCATTTCTGTTTAGTTCTGTTTTTTTTTTTTCAGTTTTCTTTAACCACTTGCCGACCACCAGCAGTACATATACTGCGGCAGATCAACTCTATCCCACGAAACGACGTAACTGTATGTCGCTTCGCGGGACTGCTAGCGGGGGCACCCACCCATTCTCCTCAGGGAAAGCCAATTTGCAGGTCCGGCAGCCAAGATGTCCGCCAGGCACCCGCGATCGCTCCCCGTGGAGAGAGAGCGGTTGTCTGCCGTTGTAAACACAGCAGACCGCTGTTCTGTCAGTTATAAACACTGGGATCCTTCTATTTAGGAACACAGGTCTCTGTGTTCATCCAGCAAGCCCACCCACAGTTAGAAAGCACCCCCTAAGGACACATTTAACCCTTTGATCACCTCTAGGTTAACCCCTTCCCTGCCAGTGTCATTATTACAGTAACAGTGCACTGATTACTGTAGTAATGTCACTGGTCCCCCCAAAAGTGTGAAAAATGTCAGTTAGGGGTCCGATCTGTCCGCCGCAATGTCGCAGTCCTGCTAAAAATTGCTGATTGCCGCCATTACTAGTAAAATAAATAAATAAATAAATAAAAGGGACATAAATCTTTCCCTTAGTTTGTAGACGCGATAACTTTTGCGCAAACCAATCAAAATACGCTTATTGTGATTTTTTTTACCAAAAATATGTAGCAGAAAACAAATTGGCCTAAAATGATGAAAAAATTTGATTTTGACTTTTTTTTTTTTTTTTGGGGGGAATGTTATATAGCAGAATGTGAAAAATATAGTTTTTTTTTTTCAGAATTGTCACACTTTTTTGTGTATAGCGCAAAAATTTAAAATCGCACAGGTGATCAAATATCACCAAATGAAAGCTCTATTTGTGGGGGAAAAAAAGGACATCAATTTTATTTGGGTACAGCGTCGCACGACCGCGCAATTGTCCGTTAAAGTAATGCAGTGCCGATTCGAATCGCAAAACATGGCCTGGTCATTAAGGGGGGAAAATCTTCCGGTCCAGAAGTGGTTAAAAAATATTAATTATTATTATTATTAGTAGTAGTGGTAGTATTATTATTATTATTATTATTAGTACTAGTAGTATTATTATTAGCAGTATTATTCTTCTTCTTCTTATTATTAGTAGTAGTAGTATTATTATTATTAGTATTATTATTATTATTAGCAGCATTATTATTATTATTATTAGTAGTAGTAGTAGTAGTAGTAGTAGTATTATTAGCAGTATTATTATTATTATTAGTAGTAGTAGTAGTAGTAGTAGTAGTATTATTATTAGCAGTATTATTATTATTAGTATTATTATTAGCAGTATTATTCTTATTATTATTATTATTAGCAGTATTATTATTCTTATTATTATTATTAGTATTATTATTATTATTATTATTATTAGCAGTATTATTATTATTAGTAGTAGTAGTAGTAGTAGTATTATTATTATTATTATTATTATTATTAGCAGTATTATTATTATTATTAGTAGTAGTAGTAGTATTATTATTAGCAGTATTATTATTATTATTAGCAGTATTATTATTATTAATAATAATAATAATAAAATAAAATGTAGGGCCAATCAATAATTGCACCAAATGCCCCAAAAAAGATGCCTATATTTTTTTTGTAATGCATCGCACCATAACGCATGGTAGTGTAATACTGCGGGTTGTTGTGTTCTGCAATGTAAATCTATTAGTAAGGTGCATTGGAATGTTATATCGAACGCACGGCACCGCAGCACCCCAAAATGCTTGTTTTAGCGTGCGCAGCAGTGTGACCCCAATCTTGAGAACATCTCCAGTTCCATTGGAGTCCTCCAGCTCTTTGGGGGTTAATTCTTCTCTCCATCGTCTCCTTTGTCTCAAGATGTTTTCCTGTTATTGTTTGGAGGACGATGAAGTTCTCGGGACATCCTGACGGGCTGTGCGAGCCGTGAGCCCGATGGGCACTCATTGGCTGGCCCGGTGCGGCCCCACGACTGAGGATGTCACCACTTTGTCTTAGGATTTCATCAACAGCCAATGGCGCGCCCTCTGCTTCCTGCCCCCAGTACTCAGAGTGGTAATCCAGCAGATGGAATGGCGGGCGGAGGTCGGCGATGGGATGCATTAATATTCCCAGATCTCAAGTGGACTCCATGGGAAGACGCTCACAAAGAGATTAATATACTAAAGACAAATAGGCTGTGCACTTTGCAATGTGCAGTTGCTTCAGCGCTTAGTAAATGAGCAGAAGCTCTGCTGACTTCAATCATCCAATCATGTGCAAGCAAAAATGCTATTCTGTTTTTTTCCTTGCACGTGATTGGATATTCTTTGCAAAGGGAATCTTTACCTCATTTACTAAGCTCTGGAGCAACTGCACTTTGCAAAGTGCACAGTCTATTTGCCTTTAGTAAATCAACCCCATTGCAGCGTCATCTCATAGCTGGGAGTTATATATTTTTAACGCCAGCTCACACCTACGCATTGTGCTGACACATGTGGATTGAACACGTTATTGTGCATTTTGTTAACCACTTAAGGACCGCCCGTCGCAGATTTACTGCAGCAGTCTGGCCCTCCTGCACGAACCGACGTAGCTCTACTTCAGTCAGTCGCCTGCAGCTAGGGGGCGAGAGCGTGCCACCGGCTAGGGGGCGAGCGCGCGCCACCAGCGGTGCGCTCCCGCCCCCACTTGGCAGCGGGGACTCTGATGCACGGGGCCGGCGGCCGGCACCCGCTGTCATTCCCCGCTCAGAGAGAAGGACGGTCAGTTGTTGTAAACACAGCCGACCGTTCTCTCTGGAATGATCACAGAGCTCCTGTGATCCTTCTATATAGGAACACAGGTCTCTGTGATCATTTCAAAAGCCCCTCCTCCATACAGTTAGAAACACCCCCCAGGCTCACATTTAACCCTGTGATCGCCCCCTGGTGTTAACCCCTTCCCTGCCAGTGTCATTATTACAGTAACAGTGTATATTTTTAGCACTGATTACTGTAGTAAAAAGTGTCAAAAATGTCAGTTAGGTGTCCGATCTGTCCACCGCAATGTCGCAGTCCCGCTAAAAATCGCTGATCGCCGCCATTACTAGTAAAAAAAAAAGACAATAAAAATGACATAAATCTTCCCCGTAGTTTGTAGATGCGATAAATTTTGCGCAAACCAATCAAAATACGATTATAGCGATTTTTTTGTTTACCAAAAATATGTAGCAGAAAACAAATTGGTCTAAAATGTTAAAAAAAATGGATTTTTAATTTTTTTTTTTTTGGGAATGTTATACTGTTTAGCAGAATGTGAAAAATATTGTTTTTTTTTTTTTTTTTCTAATTGTCGCTCTTTTTTTCGTTTAAAAAAAAAAAGAGGTGATCAAATACCACCAAAAGAAAGCTCTATTTGTGGGGAAAAAAGGACATCAATTTTATTTAGGTACAGCATCGCACGACCGCGCAATTGTCCGTTAAAGTAACGCCGAATCACAAAAAATGGTCTGGTCATTAAGGGGGGAAATTTTCCGGCCCAGAAGTGGTTAACATGATGCACTGCAATGCACAGATCGATCGCACCTTTGATCGGTGGTGAGCTACAATGCGCAGTGACAGTGGGTGACAGGTGGGTGTCTTGGTGACAGGCGGGTGTGTGGATGGCAGACGGGTGTCTTGATTATAGGCGGGTGTCTTAGTCAGAGACAGGTGTCTTAGTGACAGGTGGGTGTCTTGGTGACAGGCAGGTGTCTTAGTCAGAGGCAGGTGTCTTAGTGACAGGCAGGTGTCTTAGTGACAGGCGGGTGTCTTGATGACAGGTGGGTGTCTTAGTCAAAGGCAGGTGTCTTAGTGACAGGGGGTGTCTTAGTTACAGGCAGGTGTTTTAGTGACAGGTGGGTGTCTTGGTGACAGGCGGGTGTCTTAGTCAGAGGCAGGTGTCTTAGTGACAGGCAGGTGTTTTAGTGACAGGCAGGTGTCTTAGTGACAGGGGGGTGTCTTAGTGACAGGCAGGTGTTTTAGTGACAGGCGGGTGTCTTGGTGACAAGCGGGTGTCTTTGTCAGAGACAGGAGTCTTAGTGACAGGCAGGTGTCTTAGTGACAGGCAGGTGTCTTAGTGACAGGGGGGTGTCTTAGTGACAGGGGGGTGTCTTAGTGACAGGCAGGTGTTTTAGTGACAGGCGGGTGTCTTGGTGACAGGCGGGTGTCTTTGTCAGAGACAGGTGTCTTAGTGACAGGCGGGTGTCTTGATGACAGGCGGGTGTCTTAGTCAAAGGCAGGTGGTTTAGTGACAGGCGGGTGTCTTGGTGACAGGCGGGTGTCTTGATGATAGGTGGGCGTCTTCATGACAGGCGGGTGTCTTGATATCAGGCCTGTGTCCTGGTGACAGGCGGGTGTCTTAGTCAGAGGCAGGTGTCTTACAGTGCCCTGAAAAAGTATTCACACCCGTTGAAATTTTCCACATTTTGTCATGTTAAAACCAAAAACAGAAATGTATTTTATTGGGATTTTATGTGATAGACCGACACAAAGTGGCACATAATTGTGGAGTGGAAGGAAAATGATAAATGGTTTTCAACATTTTTTACCAATTAATATGTGAAAAGTGTGGCTGCATTTGTATTCACCCCCTGAGGTCAATACTTTGTAGAACTGCCTTTCCCTGCAATTACAGCTGCAAGTCTTTTTGGGGATGTCTCCACCAGCTTTGCACATCTAGAGAGGGACATTTCTGCCCATTCTTCTTTGCAAAATATCTGAAGCTCTGTCAGATTGGATGGAGAGCGTCTGTGAACAGCAATTTTCAAGTCTTGCCACAGATTCTCAATTGGATTTAGGTCTGGACTGTGACTGGGCCATTCTAACACATGAATACGCTTTGATGTAAACCATTCCATTGTAGCTCTGGCTGGATGTTTCGGGTCGTTGCCCCCCTGGAAGTTGGCCTCTTCCTCAAGTCTCAAGTCTTTTGCAGACTCTAACAGGTTTTCTTCTAAGATTGCCCTGTATTTGGCTCCATCCATCTTCACATCAACTCTGACCAGCTTCTCTGTCCCTGCTGAAGAAAAAGCATCCCCACAACATGATGCTGCCACCACCATG
Source organism: Pelophylax lessonae (assembly GCF_965119305.1). Taxonomy (NCBI): domain Eukaryota; kingdom Metazoa; phylum Chordata; class Amphibia; order Anura; family Ranidae; genus Pelophylax; species Pelophylax lessonae. The sequence continues at coordinate 288,765,043 of NC_138775.1, read as the reverse complement.
TTTCACAGTGGGGATGTTCAGGGTGATGTGCAGTGTTAGTTTTCTGTTACACATAGCGTTTTGCTTTTATGCCAAAAAGTTCAATTATGGCCTCATCTGACCAGAGCACCTTCTTCCACATGTTTGCTGTGTCCCCCACATGGCTTCTCACAAACTGAAAACAGGACTTCTTATGGCTTTCAACAATGGCTTTCTTCTTCCACTCTTCCATAAAGGGCAGATTTGTGGAGCGCACGACTAATAGTTGTCCTGTGGACAGATTCTCCCACCTGAGCTGTGGATCTCTGCAGCTCCTCCAGAGTTCCCATGGGCCTCTTGGCTGCTTCTCTGATGAATGCTCTCCTTGCCCGGCCGGTCAGTTTAGGTGGACGGCCATGTCTTGGTAGGGTTGCAGTTGTGCCATACTCTTCCCATTTTCCAATGATGGATTGAACAGCGCTCTGTGAGATGTTCAAAGCTTGGGATATTTTTTTTATAACCTAACCCTGCTTTAACCTTCTCCACAACTTGATTCCTGACCTGTCTGGTGTGTTCCTTGGCCTTCATCATACTGTTTGTTCACTAAGGTTCTCTAACAAACCTCTGAGGGCTTCGCAGAACAGCTGTATTTATACTGAGATTAAATTACACACAGGTGGACTCTCTTTGCTAATTGGTTCCACTAGATTTTTGCCAATTGGTTCCACTAGATTTTAGTTAGGAGTATCAGAGTAAAGGGGGTGAATATAAATGCACACCACGCTTTTCACATATTTACAGTATTTGTAAAAAAAATTTAAAACCATTTATCATTTTCCTTCCACTTCACAATTATGTGCCACTTTGTGTTGATCTACCGCATAAAATCCCAATTAGGGATGATCGAACGGTTCGGGTCCACCATCGGTTCGGCCTGAACATTGGGTGTTCGAGGTTCGGCCGAATTTAGAACTTTTTGCCCAAAAAGTTCGGAATTCGGCAACCAGAACCGACCAAAATGCAATGCTTCAGGAAATGGGCTTTAAAAGCCTGTGATTGGACCAGAACCATTAGCAAAAGCCAATTGAGGGGGCAGGAGAATGCTAGGAATGTGATTGGAGTGACTAGGGGGTCCCTAGACCAATCATTAGTGAATACGCCCCCCAGTATATAAGATCGCCCGCCATATTCCCAGCATTGTTATACTGGACATGGAAGAGAGTGGAAGCAGTTCTGTTAATTTTACTTTAAAAGTGTCATTTAGCATTTATTAGTGTGAGGAAAGGGATATCTAGTGTAGTTAGAGTGCTCCTTTACACTTAAGTTAGCTTCAAAAATTTAGTTTCTGTAGGGAAAGTGTTAAGTGTAAGGGGACCGTAGTGTAGTGTAGGGTTAACTGACAGTGACTGCTATGGAAGGGTGACAAAACCCTTCCATAGCAGGGTGACCGCTATAGAGAAATGATCATTTCTCTAAATTGCTTCGGAACTGGAATATGGCTTCTCACCAGCCAAGCATTTTTCATGCTGCAGGGGCTGCCACTGCCAGTGCTTTTTTGAGGACATGACATCTGAACATGTGTATAGGGGGTATATATACACATATATGTCTGTATATATACCCCTAGACATATCTAGGTGTGATAGTAGCAGAAATATATGCTTGCGCTAATGAAATCATTTACAGTAATATATTTCTGCTACTATCACACCTATATATGGCTAGGTGTCTATATACATATAATTATGTGTGTATATATACCACTATACACAAGTTCAGATGTTTTGCCTGCCTCAAAAGAACCCCAAAAAATGCCAGAAAAAACGCTAGCGTCAAAAAAAAAAAAATGCCCAGGTGTGTTTTTGCTGGCATTTTTTGGGGGTTTTTGGAGGCAGGCAAAACATCAGAACTTATGTATAGTGGTGTATATACACACATACATATATTTATATACACACCTAGACATATATAGGTGTGATAGTAGCAGAAATATATGCTTGCGCTAATGAATTCATTTACAGTTATATATTTCTGCTACTATCACATCTATATATGGCTAGGTGTCTATATACATATAATTATGTGTGTATATATACCACTATACACAAGTTCAGATGTTTTGCCTGCCTCAAAAGAACCCCAAAAAATGCCAAAAAAAATGCTAGCGTCAAAAAAAAATGCCCAGGTGTGTTTTTGCTGGCATTTTTTGGGAGTTTTTGGAGGCAGGCAAAACATCAGAACTTGTGCACAGTACCACTTTACACAAGTTCAGATGTTTTTCCTGACTGCAAAGAACCCAAAAAAATGCCTTCTATTAAACCGGCAAGGTGTGAAAACCGAGGAGAGAAACTAACCCCCTGAGCTGAAAGTTTTCTAATACAAACAATCCTTTTTTTTCTGGTTCTGGACATGCTACAGAGCTGAAACTTCACAGGTACACCTTTTAGACCCCCCAGACACAAAATCACACAAAAAAAAAGTTCTTAAAAATTGTCATTTTTGATTAAAAAAAAGCCAATTATTGAAAAAATTAAAAAAAAAGAGATTTTTTGATTTTTACTTTGGATTTCAGATCTGGGGGGTCTAAAAGGTGTACATGTGAAGTTTCAGCTCTGTAGCATGTCCAGAACCATGAAAAAAAAGGATTGTTTGTATTAGAAAACTTTCAGCTCAGGGGGTTGGCTTCGCTGCTGTAACACCTTGCCGGTTTAATAGAAGGCATTTTTTTGGGTTCTTTGCAGTCAGGAAAAACATCTGAACTTGTGTATAGTGGTACTGTGCACAAGTTCTGATGTTTTGCCTGCCTCCAAAAACTCCCAAAAAATGCCAGCAAAAACACACCTGGGCATTTTTTTTTTTACGCTAGCGTTTTTTTTGGCATTTTTTGGGGTTCTTTTGAGGCAGGCAAAACATCTGAACTTGTGTATAGTGGTATATATACACACATAATTATATGTATATAGACACCTAGCCATATATAGGTGTGATAGTAGCAGAAATATATTACTGTAAATGATTTCATTAGCGCAAGCATATATTTCTGCTACTATCACACCTATATATGTCTAGGTGTGTATATACATATAAGTATGTGTGTATATACACCACTATACACAAGTTCTGATGTTTTGCCTGCCTCAAAAGAACCCCAAAAAATGCCAAAAAAAACGCTAGCGTCAAAAAAAAATGCCCAGGTGTGTTTTTGCTGGCATTTTTTGGGGGTTTTTGGAGGCAGGCAAAACATCAGAACTTGTGCACATACCACTATACACAAGTTCAGATGTTTTTCCTGACTGCAAAGAACCCAAAAAAATGCCTTCTATTAAACCGGCAAGGTGTTACAGCAGCGAAGCCAACCTCCTGTGCTGAAAGTTTTCTAATACAATCTTTTTTTTATGGTTCTGGACATGCTACAGAGCTGAAACTTCACATGTACACTTTTTAGACCCCCCAGATACGAAATCCAAAGTAAAAATCAAAAAATCTCTTTTTTTTTTTAATTTTTTCAATAATTGGCTTTTTTTATCAAAAATGACAATTTTTAAGAACTTTTTTGTGTGTGATTTTGTGTCTGGGGGGGTCTAAAAGGTGTACCTGTGAAGTTTCAGCTCTGTAGCATGTTCAGAACCAGAAAAAAAGATCATATAGGTGTAAAAGGAGGGTCCCACATCCCTGTTCTACTGAAAAATTATCTTTTTTTTTTCATGGTTCTGGACATGCTACAGAGCTGACACTTCACATGTACACTGTTTAGACCCCCAGATACTAAATCCAAAGTCAAAATAAAGAAATCTCTCTTTTTTTTTTTTTTTTCAATAATTGGCTTTTTTATCAAAAATGACAATTTTTAAGAACTTTTTTTTGTGTGATTAATAGTTAATGGGGCATGACCCAGAACCCTAGGCACTTTTTAGGGGCATTTATTGGGTTTTAGGGCTTAAAAATTGTGTTTTTTGATTACCGAAGTTCGGGTCCCATTGATTTCAATGGGGTTCTGAAATCCGGGCCGAACTTTCGGTAAGTTCGGATGTTCTGGCCGAACCAAACTTTTCAAAAGTTCGATCATCCCTAATCCCAATAAAATACATTGACATTTTTGGTTGTAACATGACAAAATGTGGAAAATTTCCAAGGGGTATGAATACTTTTTTAAGGCACTGTGGTGACAGGAGGGTGTCGTGATGACGGGCGTTTTATGTGCCCACTCTCATTCTCATCTTCTGCACAGCCCAGTCCTGCAGTCCATACAGAGGGAATACTTGGCGCTGGAATGCCGGGGTCAGGATGCTGGAGAGGTCTCCGCACAGCAGAATGAAGATAAGGAGACAAAGGAAATAGGAGGATGTGCCCATCATTCTGGAGATTGATAATTGCACTCCACCTATTGGGCGATTCGCTTAAAATAGAATAACAAACAACAAGAAAGCTATAAACAGAATTTATCAGCATAGGAGTTATTTAAAATGTATTTTCAGCCAAAACTTTTTTTTTTTTTTTTTAAAGTGGGGAAACATGTGACAGTGACATCGACCACACCAGATGGGACTAGATGGGACCAGAGGGAAAATCTTCAGATATTAATGAAAAAGAGTGAGAGAAGCCTAGAACCCCCTGGCAAATTTGTATTGCTGTCTGTGTCCCTGTCACAGATTCTCTCTCACTTCCTGTCTGGTGGAATCGTCTGATGTGACTGGCTCAGTGTTCTTTGTACAGCACTGTGGTATATGTCGGAGCTATATAAATGTATAATAATAGTGTGTGACTGTGGGGAGACATTAGAGTGTAAGCTCCTCTGGTACAGAGACTGGTGTGACTGGCTCAGTGTTCCCTGTACAGCTCCATGGTATATGTCAGTGCTATAAAAATGTATAATAATAGTGTGTGTGACTGTAATGGGACATTAGAATGTAAGCTTCTTTGTTGCAGAGTCCGGCTGGCCCCCATATTCATGCTCATGCCGCTCCCAAAACAGATCCATGGATTCTGGACGCACGAATTATAAGTCGTATTCATAGGAACCTGCCGGACTGATGAGAGCATATACAGTATCTCAGTCCCTGCCACAGATTCTCTCTCACTTCCTGTCTGGTGCAATCGTTGTCACCCATTCAGGAAGTTAGGAGAAATTACTCTAACAGAGACCCAGGTAGATAAATATCCAACAGAGGTTTTAGTTTCTCCCCGCTCCATCCAAAACTAAAAAAAAAAAAAAAAAATGTGTTTTGGTTAGATGTAGACTTTATACATAAAGGGGCATTTATAGGAGTGAGCAATTTTGCACCCGGTAAGGCACACAGTCAGGTAAATGCTCAAATATGTACCAAGTATATTTGTTCACAGCCGGGGCCCAAAAAACTATAGAAAGTAAGAAAAGAAAGAAATTACAGTCATTGACACATAATAGATTATTTGCAACAATATTGCACATCATTTCCCTGTTGCGAATTCTCTCTGAGAGAAAGAGAAAGAAAGAGAGAGTAAGAGAATGAGAGAGAGAAAACGAGAATGAGGGAGAGAGAGTGAGAGAGAGAGGGGGGAGCAAGATAGAGGGAGAGAAATAAAGAAGAGAGAGAGAGAAAGAAATGAGAGCGAGAGAGAGAAAGAGAACGAGAGAGAGAGAGAGAAAGAGAACGAGAGAGAGAGAGAAAGAGAGAGAGAAATAAAAGAGAGAGAGAAAGAAAAGAGAAAGAGAGGAAGAGAGAGAAAGAAAAGAGAGAGAGAGGAAGAGAGAGAAAGAAAAGAGGGAGAGAGAGAGAGAGAAGAGAGAGAGAGAAAGAAAAGAGAGAGAGAAAGAGAGAAAGGAAAGAGAAAGAGAGAGAAAGAAAAGAGAAAGAAAAGAGAGAGAAAGAAAAGAGAAAGTAAGAGGGAGAGAAAGAAAAGAGAGAGAGAGAGAGAGAAAGAAAAGAGAAAGAGAGAGAAAGAGAACGAGAGAGAGAAAACGAGAACGAGAGAGGGGGGAGCGAGAGAGAGAGAGAGAGAAAGAGAGAAAGAAAAGAGAGAAAGAAAAGAGAGAAAGAAAAGAGAGAAAAGAGAGAGAAAAGAGAGAGAGAGAAAGAAAAGAGAAAGATAGAAAGAAAAGAGAAAGAGAGAAAGAGAGAGAAAGAAAAGAGAAAGAGAGAGAGAAAGAGAGAGAAAGAGAACGAGAGAGAGAGAAAACGAGAATGAGAAAGAGAGGGGGGAGCGAGAGAGAGAGAGAGAGAAGAGAAAGAGAGAGAAAGAAAAGAGAAAGAGAGAGAAAGAAAAGAGAAAGTGAGAGAGAGAGAGAGAGAGAGAGAAACAGAGAGAGAAAGAGAGAGACAAACAGAGGGGGGAGCGAGAGAGAGAAAGAAAGAGAGAAAGAAAAGAGAGAGAGAGAGAAAGAAAAGAGAGAGAAAGAAAAGAGAAAGAGAGAGAGAAAGAAAAGAGAAAGAGAGAGAGAAAGAAATGAGAAGGAGAGAGAGAGAAAGAAAAGAGAAAAAGAGAAAGAAAATAGAGAGAAAGAAAAGAGAAAGAGAGAGAGAAAGAGAGAGAAAGAGAACGAGAGAGAGAGAGAGAGAGAACGAGAATGAGAGAGAGAGGGGGGAGCGAGAGAGAGAGAGAAAGAAAAGAGAAAGAGAAAGAGAGAGAAAGAATAGAGAAAGTGAGAGAGAGAGAGAGAGAAACAGAGAGAGAAAGAGAGAGAAAAACAGAGGGGGAGCGAGAGAGAGAAAGAAAGAGAGAAAGAAAAGAGAGAGAGAGAGAAAAAGAGAAAGAAAAGAGAGAGAGAGAGAAAGAAAAGAGAGAGAAAGAAAAGAGAGAGAGAGAAAGAAAAGAGAAAGAGAGAGAGAAAGAAATGAGAAAGAGAGAGAGAGAGAAAGAAAAGAGAAAGAGAGAAAGAAAAGAGAGAAAGAGAGAGAAAGAAAGAAAAGAGAAAGAGAGAGAGAGAAAGAGAATGAGAGAGAGAGAGAGAGAGAGAGAGAACGAGAGAGAGAGAGGGCGGAGCGAGAGAGAGAGAGAGAGAGAGAGAGAGAGAAGAGAGAAAGAGAAAGAAAGAGAGAAAGAAAAGAAAGAAAGAGAGAGAGAAAGAAAAGAGAGAAAGAAAAGAGAAAGAGAGAAAGAGAGAGAAAGAAAAGAGAAAGAGAGAGAGAAAGAGAACGAGAGAGAGAGAGAGAGAGAAAACGAGAATGAGAGAGAGAGGGGGGAGCGAGAGAGAGAGAGAGAAGAGAAAGAGAGAGAAAGAAAAGAGAAAGAGAGAGAAAGAAAAGAGAAAGTGAGAGAGAGAGAGAGAGAGAGAAACAGAGAGAGAAAGAGAGAGACAAACAGAGGGGGGAGCGAGAGAGAGAAAGAAAGAGAGAAAGAAAAGAGAGAGAAAGAAAAAGAAAAGAGAGAGAAAGAAAAGAGAAAGAGAGAGAGAAAGAAAGGAGAAAGAGAGAGAGAAAGAAATGAGAAAGAGAGAGAGAGAAAGAAAAGAGAAAAAGAGAAAGAAAATAGAGAGAAAGAAAAGAGAAAGAGAGAGAGAAAGAGAGAGAAAGAGAACGAGAGAGAGAGAGAGAGAGAGAGAACGAGAATGAGAGAGAGGGGGGGGAGCGAGAGAGAGAGAGAAAGAAAAGAGAAAGAGAAAGAGAGAGAAAGAATAGAGAAAGTGAGAGAGAGAGAGAGAGAAACAGAGAGAGAAAGAGAGAGACAAACAGAGGGGGAGCGAGAGAGAGAAAGAAAGAGAGAAAGAAAAGAGAGAGAGAGAGAGAAAAAGAGAAAGAAAAGAGAGAGAGAGAGAAAGAAAAGAGAGAGAAAGAAAAGAGAGAGAGAAAGAAAAGAGAAAGAGAGAGAGAAAGAAATGAGAAAGAGAGAGAGAGAGAAAGAAAAGAGAAAGAGAGAAAGAAAAGAGAGAAAGAGAGAGAAAGAAAGAAAAGAGAAAGAGAGAGAGAGAAAGAGAATGAGAGAGAGAGAGAGAGAGAGAGAGAACGAGAGAGAGAGAGGGCGGAGCGAGAGAGAGAGAGAGAGAGAGAGAAAGAGAGAAAGAGAAAGAAAGAGAGAAAGAAAAGAAAGAAAGAGAGAGAGAAAGAAAAGAGAGACAGAAAAGAGAAAGAGAGAAAGAGAGAGAAAGAAAAGAGAAAGAGAGAGAGAAAGAGAACGAGAGAGAGAGAGAAAACGAGAATGAGAGAGAGAGGGGGGAGCGAGAGAGAGAGAGAGAGAGAGAGAAGAGAAAGAGAGAGAAAGAAAAGAGAAAGAGAAAGAAAAGAGAAAGTGAGAGAGAGAGAGAGAGAGAGAAACAGAGAGAGAAAGAGAGAGACAAACAGAGGGGGGAGCGAGAGAGAGAAAGAAAGAGAGAAAGAAAAGAGAGAGAGAGAAAGAAAAGAGAAAGAGAGAAAGAAAAGAGAGAAAGAGAGAGAAAGAAAAGAGAAAGAGAGAAAGAAAAGAGAGAAAGAGAGAGAAAGAGAACGAGAGAGAGAGAGAAAACGAGAATGAGAGAGAGAGGGGGGAGCGAGAGAGAGAGAGAGAGAGAGAGAGAGAGAAGAGAAAGAGAGAGAAAGAAAAGAGAGAGAGAGAGAAAGAAAAGAGAAAGTGAGAGAGAGAGAAACAGAGAGAGAAAGAGAGAGACAAACAGAGGGGGGAGCGAGAGAGAGAAAGAAAGAGAGAAAGAGAGAAAGAAAAGAGAGAGAGAGAGAGAAAGAAAAGAGAGAGAAAGAAAAGAGAAAGAGAGAGAGAAAGAAAAGAGAAAGAGAGAGAGAAAGAAATGAGAAAGAGAGAGAAAGAAAAGAAAAAGAGAGTAAGAAAAGAGAGAGAGAGAGAGAGAAAGAGAACGAGAGAGAGAGAGAGAGAGACCGAGAGAGAGAGGGCGGAGCGAGAGAGAGAGAGAGAGAAAGAGAGAAAGAGAGAGAGAAAGAAAAGAGAGAAAGAAAAGAGAAATAGAGAAAGAGAGAGAAAGAAAAGAGAGAGAAAGAGAGAGAGAGAGAGAGAGAGAAAGAAAGATTTTGAGCTCCTGGGAGAAGTGCATTTGTGTGCTGAGCAGTAGGTGGCGCTGTGCTCCCTATAAACTGCAGTCATTGGCACATAATAGATTGTTATCCGGACAAGTTCATGCTGCTGCTGGAAGGGAGCCAGTTGTGGGACTTTCACCTAACGCACCTTCTTCCTTTAAACGCAGGAATGTGGTACAGCTCAGGTGGGAAGGAGGAGGTATTCCACCTATCAGGAGATGGTTGTGGATAGGATCCTGGCCATGAAATTTAAGGCATAGAATATTCAGTGTCTCACAAAAGTATATATTGAAAAGTAATATTTTATTCTATCTTTTCATGTGACAACACTGAAGAAATGACACTTTGCTACAATGTAAAGTAGTGAGTGTACAGCTTGTATAACAGTGTAAATTTGCTGTCCCCTCAAAATAACTCAACACACAGCCATTAATGTCTAAACCGCTGGCAACAAAAGTGAGTACACCCCTAAGTGAAAATGTCCAAATTGGACCCAAAGTGTCAATATTTTGTGTTGCCACCATTATTTTCCAGCACTGCCTTAACCCTCTTGGGCATGGAGTTCACCAGATCTTCACAGGTTGCCACTGGAGTCCTCTTCCACTCCTCCATGATGACATCACAGAGCTGGTGGATGTTAGAGACCTTGCGCTCCTCCACCTTCTGTTTGAGGATGCCGGACAGATGCTCAATAGGGTTTAGGTCTGGAGACATGCTTGGCCAGTCCATTACCTTTACCCTCAGCTTCTTTAGCAAGGCAGTGGTCACCTTGGAGGTGTGTTTGGGGTCATTATCATGTTGGGCCCAGTCTCCGAAAGGAGGGGATCATGCTCTGCTTCAGTATGTCTCAGTACATGTTGGCATTCATGGTTCCCTCAATGAACTGTAGCTCCCCAGTGCCAGCAGCACTCATGCAGCCCCAGACCATGACACTCCCAACTCCATGCTTGACTGTAGGCAAGACACACTTGTACTCCTCGCCTGGTTGCCGTTACACACGCTTGACACCATCTGAACCAAATAAGTTTATCTTGGTCTCATCAGAGCACAGGAGATGGTTCCAGTAATCCATGTCCTTAGTCTGCTTGTCTTCAGCAAACTGTTTGCAGGCTTTCTTGTGCATCATCTTTAGAAGAGGCTTCCTTCTGGGACGACAGCCATGCAGACCAATTTGATGCAGTGTGCGGCGTATGGTCTGAGCACTGACAGGCTGACCCCCCCACCCCTTCAATCTCTGCAGCAATGCTGGCAGCACTCATACATCTATTTCCCAAAGACAACCTCTGGATATGATGCTGAGCACGTGCACTCAACTTCTTCGGTCGACCATGGTGAGGCCTGTTCTGAGTGGAACCTGTCCTGTTAAACTGCTGTATGGTCTTGGCCACCGTGCTGCAGCTCGGTTTCAGGGTCTTGGCAATCTTTTTATAGCTTAGGCCATCTTTATGTAGAGCAACAATTCTTTTTTTCAGATCCTCAGAGAGTTCTTTGCCATGAGGTGCCATGTTGAACTTCCAGTGACCAGTATGAGAGAGTGAGAGCGATAACACCAAATTTAACACACCTGCTCCCCATTCACACCTGAGACCTTCTAACACTAACGAGTCACATGACACCGGGGAGGGAAAAATGGCTAATTGGGCCCAATTTGGACATTTTCACTTAGGGGTGTACTCACTTTTGTTGCCAGTGGTTTAGACATTAATGGCTGTGTGTTGAGTTATTTTGAGGGGGACAGTAAATTTACACTGTTATACAAGCTGTAAACTCCCTTCTTTACATTGTAGCAAAGTGTCATTTCTTCAGTGTTGTCACATGAAAAGATATATAATAAAATATTACTTTTAAATATATACTTTTGTGAGATACTGAATATTCTATGCCTTAAATTTCATGGCCAGGATCCTATCCACAACCACCTTCCTGATTGGTGGAATACCTCCTCCTTCCCACCTGAGCTGTACCACATTCCTACGTTTTAGGCCCCTTTCACACATACGATCCGTTCAGTTCTTCAGTTCAGTCACGTCAAAATGTATCAGTTTTCCATCCGTTTTTCATCCATTTTTCATCCTTCTTTCATCAGTTGTCATCCGTTTTCCATCCGTTTTTCATCCGTTTTTCATCCGTTGTCATCCATTTTTCATCCGTTTTCCATCCGTTTTTCATCCGTTGTCATCCATTTTTCATCCGTTTTTCATCCGTATTTCATCCGTTTTTCATCCGTTGTCATCCATTTTTCATCCGTTTTTCATCCGTATTTCATCCATTTTTCATCCGTTGTCATCCATTTTTCATCCGTTTTTCATCCGTTTTCATCCGTTGTCATCCGTTTTTCGTCCGATCCGTTTTTTGACGGATGAAAAATAGGACATTCATCCGTTCTAAAAAACGGACATTGACAGAAGCGGATGAAAATGGATGTTAACGGATGATCATCCGTTGTCATCCATTTTTACATAGAGATACATTGATGTCCGTTTTTCATCCGTCAACAGATGGATGAAAAACTGACAAACGGACAGCATATGTGAAAGGGGCCTAAAGGAAGAAGGTGCGTTAGGTGAAAGTCCCACAACTGGCTCCCTTCCAGCAGCATGAACTTGTCCCGATAAATGTCTATTATGTGCCAATAACTGCAGTTTATAAGGAGCACAGCGCCACCTACTGCTCAGCACACAAATGCACTTCTCCTAGGAGCTTAAAATCTTTCTTTCTTTCTTTCTTTCTTTCTTTCTTTCTTTCTTTCTTTCTTTCTTTCTTTCTTTCTTTCTTTCTTTCTTTCTTTCTTTCTTTCTTTCTTTCTTTCTTTCTTTCTTTCTTTCTTTCTTTCTTTCTTTCTTTCTTTCTTTCTTTCTTTCTTTCTTTCTTTCTTTCTTTCTTTCTTTCTTTCTTTCTTTCTTACGTTCTATCGTTTTTTGGGCCCCCGGCTTTAAACAAATACACTTGCTTCAAATTTGAGCATTTACCTGACTATGTGCCTTACCTTGGCCAAAATTGCTCACTCCTATAAATGCTCCTTTATGTATAAAGTCTATATCTACTCACAACACATATTTGTTTGTTTTTTTTTTTTTTGTTTTGGATGGAGCAGGGAGAAACTAAAACCTCTGTTGGATATTTATCTACTTGGGTCTCTGTTAGAGTCATTTCTCCTCACTTCCTGAATGGGTGACAACGATTGCACCAGACAGGAAGTGAGAGAGAATCTGTGGCAGGGACTGAGATACTGTATATGCTCTCATCAGTCCGGCAGGTTCCTATGAATATGACTTATAATTTGTGCATCCAGAATCACTGTGTCTGTTTTGGGAGCGGTATGAGCATGAATATGGGGGCCAGCCGGACTCTGCACCAAAGGAGCTTACATTCTAATGTCCCATTACAGTCACACACACTATTATTATACATTTTTATAGCTCTGACATATACCATGGAGCTGTACAGGGAACACTGAGCCAGTCACACCAGTCTCTGTACCAGAGGAGCTTACACTCTAATGTCCCCCCACAGCCACACACTATTATTATACATTTATATAGCTCTGACATATACCGCAGTGCTGTACAGAGATCACTGAGCCAATCACATCAGTCACTGTACCAGAGGAGCTTACACTCTAATGTCCCCCCACAGCCACACACTATTATTATACATTTATATAGCTCTGACATATACCGCAGTGCTGTACAGAGATCACTGAGCCAGTAATTAGTATAACACAAGGTCAGTGTCTGACTCATAGAGATTAGGGTGTGCTGACTGACGTAGTTCAGTTTTATGGGAGCAGCGGATTGGCTCCTATGGGTCATCTATAAACGTCTCCCTATCATGCTATGAATATTCTGTGTTAGGTGTTCACTATGTGTCTTTCTTGTCTTTAATCAACAATAAGGAAAAGATGCATTTTCACAATCCTCCGTTGTGAGTAAATAATAAATATGATCTCTGCATTGTTTGATTGTCACTGCTCTGTGGTCAGCAGACACTCCCTGTGTAATATTCTCTAGGATCTCATTCCAATAAAACACAAAGCTCTATAAACCCAGCCTGGGTGTGTCAGAATCACCTTCCCGCACTGAACCTTCTCTATCTCTTCCATGGTTCTTTCAGATTGCAATGTTCTAGATGAGCATGTTGGTGCCAGATCTGTGTTCAATAAAAATTCATTACTACTAATCCTTGTTAGGCAATGGCAGCCTGAATTTTAAATGTAAAAGTTGTTTCTACATTATCTCAATCTTCCTTAACCGCTTCTGGACCGGAAGGATTTTCCCCCTTAATGACCAGGCCATATTTTGCGATTCGGCACTGCGTTACTTTAACAGACAATTGCACGGTCGTGCAACGCTGTACCCAAATAAAATTAATGTCCTTTTTTCCCACAAATAGAGCTTTCTTTTGGTGGTATTTGGTCACCTCTGCGATTTTTATTTTTTGCGCTATAAACAAAAAAAAAAGAGCGACAATTCTGAAAAAAAAACAATATTTTTCACGTTCTGCTAAATAACATTCCCAAAAAAAATTGAAAAATCAAAAATTTTTAACATTTTAGGCCAATTTGTTGTCTGCTACATATTTTTAGTAAAAAAAAAAAATCGCAATAAGCGTATTTTGATTGGTTTGCACAAAAGTTATCGCGTCTACAAACTACGGGAAAGATTTATGTCATTTTTAGTTTTATTTTTTTTTTACTAGTAATGGCGGCGATCTGCAATTTTTTGCGGGACTGCGACATTGCGGCGGACAGATGGGACCCCTAACTGACATTTTTGACACTTTTGGGGGGACCAGTGACATTACTACAGTAATCAGTGCTAAAAATATGCACTGTTACTATAATAATGACACTGGCAGAGAAGGGGTTAACAGTCTGGGTGATCAAGGGGTTAAATGTGTACCTAGGGGCGTGTCTCCAACTGTGGGGGGCGTGGCTTGTGGAATGACCATAGAGACCTATGACCCTATATAGAAGGATCACAGGGGCTCTGTGATCATTCCAGGGAGAAGAACAGTCAGCTGTGTTTACAACAGCAGACCGTCCTTCTCTCTCAGCGGGGAACGATCGCGGGTGTCAGGCGGCAATCGGAGCCGCCTGCCCTGTGCATCGGCTTCCCTGCTGACAAGCGGGGGCGGGAGCACGCCAGCGGTGGCGCGCACTCGCCCCCTAGCTGCAGGTGCGTGACCGACGTAGCCCTACGTCGGTTTGCCTAGGAGAGCCACACTGCCGCAGTAAATAGGCGGCGTGTGGTTGGCAACTGGTTAAAATATAAGAAAAAACGTAATAGTCCATTAACGATAAATGAAAAGCATTTTCTGCAATATTCACCTTCAGGGAGATTTCCCCTGCAGTACTTTTTTTCTGGCACTAGATGTCCTCAGTGTGCTGTTCAGCATAAATAAACCCACTTCCTGTAAGCTCAGGTCATCCTGGACCAGCCCCCAACCTGTGACTGGACAGTGAAAGAAGAAGCAGCGCACTAATGAGCTCATCCCCCCTTTTGCCCCATTCTCCCCTCCCATCAGCATTCTTATTGTCGGCACATAAACTGATTGGCTACTTGTGCTGATGCAATCACTTTTCAGAGGCATCTGACATGCAGAGAGGAGGTATTATTACACATCCTCAAAGCCTGTTTTAACCCCTTAAATGCTGCACCAATATTCCACAACCACATGCATTGCAAGGTTTGCGGCACATCCCAATTCGCTTTGCAATATTTTATGTCACATGGTATTTGCGCAGCAGTCTTTCAAATGCAGCTTCTTGGGAATTTTTTCATGAATTGAAAAAAAAAAAAAAGTAAAGTTAGCCCAATTTTTTTGTATAATGTGAAGGAGGGTGTTACATCGAGTAAATAGATACCTAACATGTCATACTTTATTATTGTGCACACTTGGAAAGGCGAAAAACCACGGCCTGGTAATCTCCATAGGTGACGCTTTAAAAAATCTCCATAGGCGATGCTTTTAGGCCCTGTTCACCCCTGAGCGTATTTCAGCTCGTAAAACGCTCATCTCGGAAGTCTCAAAATGCCCAACAAGCAAAATCCTATTCATTTCAATGGCCCATAATGGATCGTCCGATTATCGGCAACACAGATATATAGAGGGCCGATATGCACTTTCCCCGATATATCAGAATCGGCCCCGGAGGTTACCGATATTGCCGATATTTCGGGAAAGTGCTTGTACCGGAGTGATGCCTGCAGCTAGAGGCATCAACCCGGTATCGGCGTCTATAGCCGACAGTCAGCTGTCTTGTAATGACAACCAATGCGGCTGAGAAGCCGCTCGGCTGTCATTACAAGGAGTGGGAGGGGACGTCCTCCCTCCCGCCACCTTCCGCGGCTCGCCCGGTTCTCCTACCTGCACGGCCGCCGAAGAGAAAACCCGATCAAAGCCGCATTCAGCTCTGATCGGGTCTCCATGTAAAAAACCCGGAAGTGATGTCATGACACCACTTCCGGGTACTCGGCGCCAAATTAAAAAAAAAGTGAGCATTCAAAACAGCCAAACTTGGTGTTTTAAATGCTTTTAAGTGCAGAGGAGGAGTTTGGGGTCTTTTAGACCCCCAGATCCCTCCACAAGAGTACCTGTGAAAAATATAAATAAAACATTTTTTTTTAAATGTCCGAAAATATCGGCCAATACTGATATCCGATGACCGAAATATCGGTATCGGCAATAAAAAAAACGATATCTAATGTCAATGACTGCCTCCAAACACCTGCAAAAAACGCCTGTAAAAACACCTGAAAAAACAATTGAAAACAATACGCTCAGGTGTGAATGGAGCCTAAAAATCTCCATAGGCGACGCTTTAAAAAAATCTCCATAGGTGACGCTTTAAAAAAAATCTCCATAGGCGACGCTTTAAAAAAAATAGGGTTACCTGTTTAGAGTAACAGAGGAAGTTCTGTGCTCGAAGCATTGCTTTCGCTCTAACGATCGCGGCGATACCTCACATGTGTGGTTTGAACACCGTTTACATATGTGGGCATGACTTGCGTATGCGTTCGCTTCTGCACGCGAGCTCGGAGGGATGGGACGCTTTGATTTATTTTATTTTATTTTTTTTCTTTACAATGTCCCTTTAAAAAAACACTTTGATCACTTTTTTCTTAATTATTATAGTTTTTTTACACTGTCCCTTTAGAAAATGTTTTTTTTTTTTATCTCTTATATTGCTTATGACAGTACAGTAATATGCAGTGACAGGTACTCTTTATGGAGGGATCGGGGGTCTAATAGACCCCAAACCCCTCCACTGCACTTAAAAGCATTCAAAACGCCAAGTTTTGTTTCGAATGCTGTCATTTTTTTTAAGTCTGGCGCCTTTAAGGCTCCAGTACCCGGAAGTGATGTCATTATATCGCTTCTGGGTTTTTTTTTTTTATCGGATCCGAATCTGGCTTTGTTCGGGTATTCGGCCAGCTAGCGGACATGTTGGCTGGTTTCTCTGGTCCCCTGATGGAACGGTAGATCCGGGCAAGCCACAGAAGGCAGTGGGAAGGGATCCAGAATTATTGCTCTCGCTCTAATGATCGCGACGATACCTCACATGTGTGGTTTGAACACCGTTTTCATTTGCAGGCGTGACTTGCGTATGCGTTTTTGTTTGGTGTGCGCGCTCACGGGGACGGGGAACACTTTACATTTTTTTTTTTTCCTATTTATTTTTTTTAACCACATAACGACCGCCCACCACAGTTTTACTGCGGCAGGCAGCCGCTCCTGGGCAAAGCGACTTTATACTACGTCGCTCGCTCAGGAGACTCTAGGGGGCGAGCGTGCGCCACCGGCGGTGCGCTACCGCCCCCACTTGTTAGCTGGGGAACCAGTTCGTGTGACAGGCGGCTCCGATGTCCGCCGGCCACTCGCATTCTCCCGCAGCTGAGAGAGAAGGACAGACGGCTGATGTAAACACAACCGCCTGTCATTCTCCCTGAAGTGATCACAGAGGCAATGTGATCCTGCTATATAGGATCACATGTCTCTGTGATTACTTCACAAGCCACGCCCCCCTGACAGTTTGAGTCACTGCCCTAGGGACACATTTAACCCCTACCCCTCACACATACTGTTAACCCCTCCCTGCCAGTGTCATTTTTACAGTAACAGTCCATATTTTTAGCATTGATTACTGTAGTAATGTCTCTGGTACCCCCAAAAGTGTCAAAAATGTCAGTCAGGGGTCCGATCTGTCTGCCGCAATCTCGCAGTCCCGATAAAAATCGCAGATCGCCGCCATTAGTAAAAAAAAAAAAAAAACAATAAAAATGACATAAATCTTTCCCGTAGTTAGTAAACGCAATAACTTTTCCGCAAACCAATCAAAATACGCTTATTGTGATTTTTTTTTTTTTTTTTTTACCAAAAATATGAAGCAGAAAACAAATTGGCCTAAAATGTTTAAAAAATTTGATTTTTACTTTTTTTTTTTTTTTGACAATTTCATGTAAAAGAATGTGAAAAATGATTGTAATTTTTTTCAAAATTGTCGCTCTTTTTTTGTTTATAGCGCAAAAAAATAAAAATCGCACAGGTGATTAAATACCACCAAAAGAAAGCTCTATTTGTGGGGAAAAAAAGGACATTTGGGTACAGCGTCACACGACCGCGCAATTGTCCGTTAAAGTGCTCGAATTGCAAAAATAGGGCCTGGTCATTAAGCAGCCAAATCTTCCGGGGCTTAAGTGGTTAAAATAAAAATAAAAATCCTGATCACTTTTATTGCTGTTTCAAGCAATGTAAACATCCCTTGTGACAGTAATAGGAGTGACAGGTACTCTTTATGGAGGGATCGGGGGGAATGTGACAGTAATAGGAGTGACAGGTACTCTTTATGGAGGGATCGGGGGGAATGTGACAGTAATAGGAGTGACAGGTACTCTTTATGGAGGGATCGGGGGGAATGTGACAGTAATAGGCAGTGACAGGTACTCTTTATGGAGGGATCGGGGGGAATGTGACAGTAATAGGAGTGACAGGTACTCTTTATGGAGGGATCGGGGGAATGTGACAGTAATATGCAGTGACAGGTACTCTTTATGAAGGGACCGGGAGGGAATGTGACAGTAATAGGAGTGACAGGTACTCTTTATGGAGGGATCGGGGGGAATGTGACAGTAATAGGAGTGACAGGTACTCTTTATGAAGGGATCGGGAGGGAATGTGACAGTAATAGGAGTGACAGGTACTCTTTATGGAGGGATCGGGGGGAATGTGACAGTAATATGCAGCGACAGGTACTCTTTATGGAGGGATCGGGGGGAATGTGACATAAATAGGCAGTGACAGGTACTCTTTTTGGAGGGATCGGAGGGAATGTGACAGTAATAGGAGTGACAGGTACTCTTTATGGAGGGATCGGGGGGAATGTGACAGTAATATGCAGCGACAGGTACTCTTTATGGAGGGATCGGGGGGAATGTGACATAAATAGGCAGTGACAGGTACTCTTTATGAAGGGATCGGAGGGAATGTGACAGTAATAGGAGTGACAGGTACTCTTTATGGAGGGATCAGGGGGAATGTGACAGTAATAGGCAGTGACAGGTACTCTTTATGGAGGGATCGGAGGGAATGTGACAGTAATAGGCAGTGACAGGTACTCTTTATGGAGGGATCGGGGGGAATGTGACATAAATAGGCAGTGACAGGTACTCTTTATGAAGGGATCGGAGGGAATGTGACAGTAATAGGAGTGACAGGTACTCTTTATGGAGGGATCAGGGGGAATGTGACAGTAATATGCAGCGACAGGTACTCTTTATGGAGGGATCGGAGGGAATGTGACAGTAATAGGCAGTGACAGGTACTCTTTATGGAGGGATCAGGGGGAATGTGACAGTAATAGCAGTGACAGGTACTCTTTATGGAGGGATCGGAGGGAATGTGACAGTAATATGCAGCGACAGGTACTCTTTATGGAGGGATCGGGGGGAATGTGACAGTAATAGGCAGTGACAGGTACTCTTTATGGAGGGATCGGAGGGAATGTGACAGTAATAGGCAGTGACAGGTACTCTTTATGGAGGGATCGGGGGGAATGTGACACCAATATGCAGTGACAGGTACTCTTTATGGAGGAATCGGGGAGGAATGTGACAGTAATAGGAGTGACAGGTACTCTTTATGGAGGGAT
Organism: Pelophylax lessonae; assembly: GCF_965119305.1. Taxonomy (NCBI): domain Eukaryota; kingdom Metazoa; phylum Chordata; class Amphibia; order Anura; family Ranidae; genus Pelophylax; species Pelophylax lessonae. The sequence goes on along the minus strand of NC_138775.1, from coordinate 288,745,999 downwards.
CGGAGGGAATGTGACAGTAATATGCAGTGACAGGTACTCTTTATGGAGGGATCGGGGGGAATGTGACAGTAATAGGCAGTGACAGGTACTCTTTATGGAGGGATCGGGAGGGAATGTGACAGGTACTCTTTATGGAGGGATAGGGGGGAATGTGACAGTAATAGGCAGTGACAGGTACTCTTTATGGAGGGATCGGAGGGAATGTGACAGTAATAGGCAGTGACAGGTACTCTTTTTGGAGGGATCGGGGGGAATGTGACTGTAATAGGAGTGACAGGTACTCTTTATGGAGGGATCGGGGGGAATGTGACAGTAATAGGAGTGACAGGTACTCTTTATGGAGAGATCGGAGGGAATGTGACAGTAATAGGCAGTGACAGGTACTCTTTATGGAGGGATCGGGGGGAATGTGACAGTAATATGCTGTGACAGGTACTCTTTATGGAGGGATCGGAGGGAATGTGACAGTAATAGGCAGTGACAGGTACTCTTTATGGAGGGATCGGGGGGAATGTGACAGTAATAGCAGTGACAGGTACTCTTTATGGAGGGATCGGGGAGGAATGTGACAGTAATATGCAGTGACAGGTACTCTTTATGGAGGGATCGGGGGGAATGTGACATAAATAGGCAGTGACAGGTACTCTTTATGGAGGGATCGGGGGGGAATGTGACAGTAATAGGAGTGACAGGTACTCTTTATGGAGGGATCGGAGGCAATGTGACAGTAATAGCAGTGACAGGTACTCTTTATGGAGGGATCGGAGGGAATGTGACAGTAATATGCAGCGACAGGTACTCTTTATGGAGGGATCAGGGGGAATGTGACAGTAATATGCAGCGACAGGTACTCTTTATGGAGGGATCGGAGGGAATGTGACAGTAATAGGCAGTGACAGGTACTCTTTATGGAGGGATCAGGGGGAATGTGACAGTAATATGCAGTGACAGGTACTCTTTATGGAGGGATCGGAGGGAATGTGACAGTAATAGGCAGTGACAGGTACTCTTTATGGAGGGATCAGGGGGAATGTGACAGTAATAGGCAGTGACAGTTACTCTTTATGGAGGGATCGGGGGGTATGTGACACCAATATGCAGTGACAGGTACTCTTTATGGAGGGATCGGGGGGAATGTGACAGTAATAGGAGTGACAGGTACTCTTTATGGAGGGATCGGAGGCAATGTGACAGTAATATGCAGTGACAGGTACTCTTTATGGAGGGATCGGGGGGAATGTGACAGTAATATGCAGCGACAGGTACACTTTATGGAGGGATCGGGGGGAATGTGACAGTAATAGGCAGTGACAGGTACTCTTTATGGAGGGATCGGGGGGAATGTGACATAAATAGGCAGTGACAGGTACTCTTTATGGAGGGATCGGGGGGAATGTGACAGTAATAGGCAGTGACAGGTACTCTTTATGGAGGGATCGGGAGGGAATGTGACAGGTACTCTTTTTGGAGGGATCGGGGGGAATGTGACAGTAATAGGAGTGACAGGTACTCTTTATGGAGGGATCGGAGGGAATGTGACAGTAATATGCAGTGACAGGTACTCTTTATGGAGGGATCGGGGGAATGTGACAGTAATATGCAGTGACAGGTACTCTTTATGGAGGGATCGGAGGGAATGTGACAGTAATAGGCAGTGACAGGTACTCTTTATGGAGGGATCGGGGAGGAATGTGACAGTAATATGCAGTGACAGGTACTCTTTATGGAGGGATCGGGGGAATGTGACAGTAATATGCAGTGACAGGTACTCTTTATGGAGGGATCGGAGGGAATGTGACAGTAATAGGAGTGACAGGTACTCTTTATGGAGGGATCGGGGGGAATGTGACATAAATAGGCAGTGACAGGTACTCTTTATGGAGGGATCGGAGGGAATGTGACAGTAATAGGCAGTGACAGGTACTCTTTATGGAGGGATCGGGGGGGGAATGTGACAGTAATAGCAGTGACAGGTACTCTTTATGGAGGGATCGGGGGGAATGTGACAGTAATATGTAGTGACAGGTACTCTTTATGGAGGGATCGGGGGGAATGTGACATAAATAGGCAGTGACAGGTACTCTTTATGGAGGGATCGGAGGGAATGTGACAGTAATAGGAGTGACAGGTACTCTTTATGGAGGGATCGGAGGCAATGTGACAGTAATAGCAGTGACAGGTACTCTTTATGGAGGGATCGGAGGGAATGTGACAGTAATATGCAGCGACAGGTACTCTTTATGGAGGGATCAGGGGGAATGTGACAGTAATATGCAGCGACAGGTACTCTTTATGGAGGGATCGGAGGGAATGTGACAGTAATAGGCAGTGACAGGTACTCTTTATGGAGGGATCAGGGGGAATGTGACAGTAATAGGCAGTGACAGGTACTCTTTATGGAGGGATCGGGGGGAATGTGACACCAATATGCAGTGACAGGTACTCTTTATGGAGGAATCGGGGAGGAATGTGACAGTAATAGGAGTGACAGGTACTCTTTATGGAGGGATCAGGGGGAATGTGACAGTAATAGCAGTGACAGGTACTCTTTATGGAGGGATCGGAGGGAATGTGACAGTAATATGCAGCGACAGGTACTCTTTATGGAGGGATCGGGGGGAATGTGACATAAATAGGCAGTGACAGGTACTCTTTATGGAGGGATCGGAGGGAATGTGACAGTAATAGCAGTGACAGGTACTCTTTATGGAGAGATCGGAGGGAATGTGACAGTAATAGGCAGTGACAGGTACTCTTTATGGAGAGATCGGAGGGAATGTGACAGTAATAGGCAGTGACAGGTACTCTTTATGGAGGGATCGGGGGGAATGTGACAGTAATATGCTGTGACAGGTACTCTTTATGGAGGGATCGGAGGGAATGTGACAGTAATAGGCAGTGACAGGTACTCTTTATGGAGGGATCGGGGGGAATGTGACAGTAATAGCAGTGACAGGTACTCTTTATGGAGGGATCGGGGAGGAATGTGACAGTAATATGCAGTGACAGGTACTCTTTATGGAGGGATCGGGGGGAATGTGACATAAATAGGCAGTGACAGGTACTCTTTATGGAGGGATCGGGGGGGAATGTGACAGTAATAGGAGTGACAGGTACTCTTTATGGAGGGATCGGAGGCAATGTGACAGTAATAGCAGTGACAGGTACTCTTTATGGAGGGATCGGAGGGAATGTGACAGTAATATGCAGTGACAGGTACTCTTTATGGAGGGATCGGAGGGAATGTGACAGTAATATGCAGCGACAGGTACTCTTTATGGAGGGATCAGGGGGAATGTGACAGTAATATGCAGCGACAGGTACTCTTTATGGAGGGATCGGAGGGAATGTGACAGTAATAGGCAGTGACAGGTACTCTTTATGGAGGGATCGGGGGGAATGTGACAGTAATAGGAGTGACAGGTACTCTTTATGGAGGGATCAGGGGGAATGTGACAGTAATATGCAGTGACAGGTACTCTTTATGGAGGGATCGGAGGGAATGTGACAGTAATAGGCAGTGACAGGTACTCTTTATGGAGGGATCAGGGGGAATGTGACAGTAATAGGCAGTGACAGGTACTCTTTATGGAGGGATCGGGGGGAATGTGACACCAATATGCAGTGACAGGTACTCTTTATGGAGGAATCGGGGAGGAATGTGACAGTAATAGGAGTGACAGGTACTCTTTATGGAGGGATCGGGGGGAGATGTGACAGTAATAGGCAGTGACAGGTACTCTTTATGGAGGGATCGGAGGCAATGTGACAGTAATAGGCAGTGACAGGTACTCTTTATGGAGGGATCGGAGGGAATGTGACAGTAATATGCAGTGACAGGTACTCTTTATGGAGGGATCGGGGGGAATGTGACAGTAATAGGCAGTGACAGGTACTCTTTATGGAGGGATCGGGGGGAATGTGACATAAATAGGCAGTGACAGGTACTCTTTATGGAGGGATCGGGGGGAATGTGACAGTAATAGGAGTGACAGGTACTCTTTATGGAGGGATCGGGGGGAATGTGACATAAATAGGCAGTGACAGGTACTCTTTATGGAGGGATCGGGGGAATGTGACAGTAATAGGCAGTGACAGGTACTCTTTATGGAGGGATCGGAGGGAATGTGACAGTAATAGGAGTGACAGGTACTCTTTATGGAGGGATCGGGGGGAATGTGACATAAATAGGCAGTGACAGGTACTCTTTATGGAGGGATCGGAGGGAATGTGACAGTAATAGGCAGTGACAGGTACTCTTTATGGAGGGATCGGGGGGGGAATGTGACAGTAATAGCAGTGACAGGTACTCTTTATGGAGGGATCGGGGGGAATGTGACAGTAATATGTAGTGACAGGTACTCTTTATGGAGGGATCGGGGGGAATGTGACATAAATAGGCAGTGACAGGTACTCTTTATGGAGGGATCGGAGGGAATGTGACAGTAATAGGAGTGACAGGTACTCTTTATGGAGGGATCGGAGGCAATGTGACAGTAATAGCAGTGACAGGTACTCTTTATGGAGGGATCGGAGGGAATGTGACAGTAATATGCAGCGACAGGTACTCTTTATGGAGGGATCAGGGGGAATGTGACAGTAATATGCAGCGACAGGTACTCTTTATGGAGGGATCGGAGGGAATGTGACAGTAATAGGCAGTGACAGGTACTCTTTATGGAGGGATCAGGGGGAATGTGACAGTAATAGGCAGTGACAGGTACTCTTTATGGAGGGATCGGGGGGAATGTGACACCAATATGCAGTGACAGGTACTCTTTATGGAGGAATCGGGGAGGAATGTGACAGTAATAGGAGTGACAGGTACTCTTTATGGAGGGATCAGGGGGAATGTGACAGTAATAGCAGTGACAGGTACTCTTTATGGAGGGATCGGAGGGAATGTGACAGTAATATGCAGCGACAGGTACTCTTTATGGAGGGATCGGGGGGAATGTGACATAAATAGGCAGTGACAGGTACTCTTTATGGAGGGATCGGAGGGAATGTGACAGTAATAGGAGTGACAGGTACTCTTTATGGAGAGATCGGAGGGAATGTGACAGTAATAGGCAGTGACAGGTACTCTTTATGGAGGGATCGGGGGGAATGTGACAGTAATATGCTGTGACAGGTACTCTTTATGGAGGGATCGGAGGGAATGTGACAGTAATATGCAGCGACAGGTACTCTTTATGGAGGGATCAGGGGGAATGTGACAGTAATATGCAGCGACAGGTACTCTTTATGGAGGGATCGGAGGGAATGTGACAGTAATAGGCAGTGACAGGTACTCTTTATGGAGGGATCAGGGGGAATGTGACAGTAATATGCAGTGACAGGTACTCTTTATGGAGGGATCGGAGGGAATGTGACAGTAATAGGCAGTGACAGGTACTCTTTATGGAGGGATCAGGGGGAATGTGACAGTAATAGGCAGTGACAGGTACTCTTTATGGAGGGATCGGGGGGAATGTGACACCAATATGCAGTGACAGGTACTCTTTATGGAGGAATCGGGGAGGAATGTGACAGTAATAGGAGTGACAGGTACTCTTTATGGAGGGATCGGGGAGGAATGTGACAGTAATAGCAGTGACAGGTACTCTTTATGGAGGGATCGGGGAGGAATGTGACAGTAATAGGCAGTGACAGGTACTCTTTATGGAGGGATCAGGGGGAATGTGACAGTAATATGCAGTGACAGGTACTCTTTATGGAGGGATCGGAGGGAATGTGACAGTAATAGGCAGTGACAGGTACTCTTTATGGAGGGATCAGGGGGAATGTGACAGTAATAGGCAGTGACAGTTACTCTTTATGGAGGGATCGGGGGGTATGTGACACCAATATGCAGTGACAGGTACTCTTTATGGAGGGATCGGGGGGAATGTGACAGTAATAGGAGTGACAGGTACTCTTTATGGAGGGATCGGAGGCAATGTGACAGTAATATGCAGTGACAGGTACTCTTTATGGAGGGATCGGGGGGAATGTGACAGTAATATGCAGCGACAGGTACACTTTATGGAGGGATCGGGGGGAATGTGACAGTAATAGGCAGTGACAGGTACTCTTTATGGAGGGATCGGGGGGAATGTGACATAAATAGGCAGTGACAGGTACTCTTTATGGAGGGATCGGGGGGAATGTGACAGTAATAGGCAGTGACAGGTACTCTTTATGGAGGGATCGGGAGGGAATGTGACAGGTACTCTTTTTGGAGGGATCGGGGGGAATGTGACAGTAATAGGAGTGACAGGTACTCTTTATGGAGGGATCGGAGGGAATGTGACAGTAATATGCAGTGACAGGTACTCTTTATGGAGGGATCGGGGGAATGTGACAGTAATATGCAGTGACAGGTACTCTTTATGGAGGGATCGGAGGGAATGTGACAGTAATAGGCAGTGACAGGTACTCTTTATGGAGGGATCGGGGAGGAATGTGACAGTAATATGCAGTGACAGGTACTCTTTATGGAGGGATCGGGGGGAATGTGACAGTAATAGGCAGTGACAGGTACTCTTTATGGAGGGATCGGGGGGAATGTGACAGTAATAGGCAGTGACAGGTACTCTTTATGGAGGGATCGGAGGGAATGTGACAGTAATAGGAGTGACAGGTACTCTTTATGGAGGGATCGGGGGGAATGTGACATAAATAGGCAGTGACAGGTACTCTTTATGGAGGGATCGGAGGGAATGTGACAGTAATAGGCAGTGACAGGTACTCTTTATGGAGGGATCGGGGGGGGAATGTGACAGTAATAGCAGTGACAGGTACTCTTTATGGAGGGATCGGGGGGAATGTGACAGTAATATGTAGTGACAGGTACTCTTTATGGAGGGATCGGGGGGAATGTGACATAAATAGGCAGTGACAGGTACTCTTTATGGAGGGATCGGAGGGAATGTGACAGTAATAGGAGTGACAGGTACTCTTTATGGAGGGATCGGAGGCAATGTGACAGTAATAGGCAGTGACAGTTACTCTTTATGGAGGGATCGGGGGGTATGTGACACCAATATGCAGTGACAGGTACTCTTTATGGAGGGATCGGGGGGAATGTGACATAAATAGGCAGTGACAGGTACTCTTTATGGAGGGATCGGGGGGAATGTGACAGTAATAGGCAGTGACAGGTACTCTTTATGGAGGGATCGGGGGGAATGTGACAGTAATAGGCAGTGACAGGTACTCTTAATGGAGGAATCGGGGGGGGGGGGGGGGAATGTGACAGTAATATGCAGTGACAGGTACTCTTTATGGAGGGATCGGGGGGGAATGTGACAGTAATAGGAGTGACAGGTACTCTTTTTGGAGGAAACGGGGGGAATGTGACAGTAATAGGAGTGACAGGTACTCTTTATGGAGGGATCGGAGGCAATGTGACAGTAATAGACAGTGACACGTACTCTTTATGAAGGGATCGGAGGGAATGTGACAGTAATATGCAGCGACAGGTACTCTTTATGGAGGGATCGGAGGGAATGTGACAGTAATAGGAGTGACAGGTACTCTTTATGGAGGGATCCGGGGGAATGTGACAGTAATATGCAGCGACAGGTACTCTTTATGGAGGGATCGGAGGGAATGTGACAGTAATAGGAGTGACAGGTACTCTTTATGGAGGGATCGGGGAGGAATGTGACAGTAATAGGCAGTGACAGGTACTCTTTATGGAGGGATCAGGGGGAATGTGACAGTAATATGCAGTGACAGGTACTCTTTATGGAGGGATCGGAGGGAATGTGACAGTAATAGGCAGTGACAGGTACTCTTTATGGAGGGATCAGGGGGAATGTGACAGTAATAGGCAGTGACAGTTACTCTTTATGGAGGGATCGGGGGGTATGTGACACCAATATGCAGTGACAGGTACTCTTTATGGAGGGATCGGGGGGAATGTGACAGTAATAGGAGTGACAGGTACTCTTTATGGAGGGATCGGAGGCAATGTGACAGTAATATGCAGTGACAGGTACTCTTTATGGAGGGATCGGGGGGAATGTGACAGTAATATGCAGCGACAGGTACACTTTATGGAGGGATCGGGGGGAATGTGACAGTAATAGGCAGTGACAGGTACTCTTTATGGAGGGATCGGGGGGAATGTGACATAAATAGGCAGTGACAGGTACTCTTTATGGAGGGATCGGGGGGAATGTGACAGTAATAGGCAGTGACAGGTACTCTTTATGGAGGGATCGGGAGGGAATGTGACAGGTACTCTTTTTGGAGGGATCGGGGGGAATGTGACAGTAATAGGAGTGACAGGTACTCTTTATGGAGGGATCGGAGGGAATGTGACAGTAATATGCAGTGACAGGTACTCTTTATGGAGGGATCGGGGGAATGTGACAGTAATATGCAGTGACAGGTACTCTTTATGGAGGGATCGGAGGGAATGTGACAGTAATAGGCAGTGACAGGTACTCTTTATGGAGGGATCGGGGAGGAATGTGACAGTAATATGCAGTGACAGGTACTCTTTATGGAGGGATCGGGGGAATGTGACAGTAATATGCAGTGACAGGTACTCTTTATGGAGGGATCGGAGGGAATGTGACAGTAATAGGAGTGACAGGTACTCTTTATGGAGGGATCGGAGGGAATGTGACATAAATAGGCAGTGACAGGTACTCTTTATGGAGGGATCGGAGGGAATGTGACAGTAATAGGCAGTGACAGGTACTCTTTATGGAGGGATCGGGGGGGGAATGTGACAGTAATAGCAGTGACAGGTACTCTTTATGGAGGGATCGGGGGGAATGTGACAGTAATATGTAGTGACAGGTACTCTTTATGGAGGGATCGGGGGGAATGTGACATAAATAGGCAGTGACAGGTACTCTTTATGGAGGGATCGGAGGGAATGTGACAGTAATAGGAGTGACAGGTACTCTTTATGGAGGGATCGGAGGCAATGTGACAGTAATAGGAGTGACAGGTACTCTTTATGGAGGGATCGGGAGGAATGTGACAGTAATAGGAGTGACAGGTACACTTTATGGAGGGATCGGGGGGAATGTGACAGTAATAGGAGTGACAGGTACTCTTTATGGAGGGATCGGAGGCAATGTGACAGTAATATGCAGTGACAGGTACTCTTTATGGAGGGATCGGGGGGAATGTGACAGTAATATGCAGCGACAGGTACACTTTATGGAGGGATCGGGGGGAATGTGACAGTAATAGGCAGTGACAGGTACTCTTTATGGAGGGATCGGGGGGAATGTGACATAAATAGGCAGTGACAGGTACTCTTTATGGAGGGATCGGGGGGAATGTGACAGTAATAGGCAGTGACAGGTACTCTTTATGGAGGGATCGGGAGGGAATGTGACAGGTACTCTTTTTGGAGGGATCGGGGGGAATGTGACAGTAATAGGAGTGACAGGTACTCTTTATGGAGGGATCGGAGGGAATGTGACAGTAATATGCAGTGACAGGTACTCTTTATGGAGGGATCGGGGGAATGTGACAGTAATATGCAGTGACAGGTACTCTTTATGGAGGGATCGGAGGGAATGTGACAGTAATAGGCAGTGACAGGTACTCTTTATGGAGGGATCGGGGAGGAATGTGACAGTAATATGCAGTGACAGGTACTCTTTATGGAGGGATCGGGGGAATGTGACAGTAATATGCAGTGACAGGTACTCTTTATGGAGGGATCGGAGGGAATGTGACAGTAATAGGAGTGACAGGTACTCTTTATGGAGGGATCGGGGGGAATGTGACATAAATAGGCAGTGACAGGTACTCTTTATGGAGGGATCGGGGGAATGTGACAGTAATATGCAGTGACAGGTACTCTTTATGGAGGGATCGGAGGGAATGTGACAGTAATAGGAGTGACAGGTACTCTTTATGGAGGGATCGGAGGGAATGTGACAGTAATATGCAGTGACAGGTACTCTTTATGGAGGGATCGGAGGGAATGTGACAGTAATAGGCAGTGACAGGTACTCTTTATGGAGGGATCGGGGGGGGAATGTGACAGTAATAGCAGTGACAGGTACTCTTTATGGAGGGATCGGGGGGAATGTGACAGTAATATGTAGTGACAGGTACTCTTTATGGAGGGATCGGGGGGAATGTGACATAAATAGGCAGTGACAGGTACTCTTTATGGAGGGATCGGAGGGAATGTGACAGTAATAGGAGTGACAGGTACTCTTTATGGAGGGATCGGAGGCAATGTGACAGTAATAGCAGTGACAGGTACTCTTTATGGAGGGATCGGAGGGAATGTGACAGTAATATGCAGCGACAGGTACTCTTTATGGAGGGATCAGGGGGAATGTGACAGTAATATGCAGCGACAGGTACTCTTTATGGAGGGATCGGAGGGAATGTGACAGTAATAGGCAGTGACAGGTACTCTTTATGGAGGGATCGGAGGGAATGTGACAGTAATAGGCAGTGACAGGTACTCTTTATGGAGGGATCAGGGGGAATGTGACAGTAATAGGCAGTGACAGGTACTCTTTATGGAGGGATCGGGGGGAATGTGACACCAATATGCAGTGACAGGTACTCTTTATGGAGGAATCGGGGAGGAATGTGACAGTAATAGGCAGTGACAGGTACTCTTTATGGAGGGATCGGAGGGAACGTGACAGTAATATGCAGTGACAGGTACTCTTTATGGAGGGATCGGGGGGAATGTGACAGTAATAGGCAGTGACAGGTAGTCTTTATGGAGGGATCGGAGGCAATGTGACAGTAATAGGCAGTGACAGGTACTCTTTATGGAGGGATCGGGGGGAATGTGACAGTAATAGGCAGTGACAGGTACTCTTTATGGAGGGATCGGAGGGAACGTGACAGTAATATGCAGTGACAGGTACTCTTTATGGAGGGATCGGGGGGAATGTGACAGTAATAGGCAGTGACAGGTAGTCTTTATGGAGGGATCGGGGGGAATGTGACATAAATAGGCAGTGACAGGTACTCTTTATGGAGGGATCGGGGGGAATGTGACAGTAATATGCAGTGACAGGTACTCTTTATGGAGGGATCGGGGGAATGTGACAGTAATATGCAGTGACAGGTACTCTTTATGGAGGGATCGGGGGGATGTGACAGTAATAGGCAGTGACAGGTACTCTTAATGGAAGAATCGGGGGGGGGGGATGTGACAGTAATATGCAGTGACAGGTACTCTTTATGGAGGGATCGGGGGGAATGTGACAGCAATAGGAGTGACAGGTACTCTTTATGGAGGGATCGGGGGGGAATGTGACAGTAATAGGAGTGACAGGTACTCTTTATGGAGGGATTGGGGGGAATGTGACAGTAATAGCAGTGACAGGTACTCTTTATGGAGGGATCGGGGGAATGTGACAGTAATAGGAGTGACAGGTACTCTTTATGGAGGGATCGGGGGGAATGTGACAGTAATAGGCAGTGACAGGTACTCTTTATGGAGGGATCGGGAGGGAATGTGACAGTAATAGGAGTGACAGGTACTCTTTATGGAGGGATCGGAGGGAATGTGACAGTAATAGGCAGTGACAGGTACTCTTTATGGAGGGATCGGGGGGAATGTGACAGTAATAGGAGTGACAGGTACTCTTTATGGAGGGATCGGGGGGAATGTGACAGTAATAGGCAGTGACAGGTACTCTTTATGGAGGGATCGGGGGGAATGTGACAGTAATATGCAGTGACAGGTACTCGTTATGGAGGGATCGGAGGGAATGTGACAGTAATAGCAGTGACAGGTACTCTTTATGGAGGGATTGGGGGGAATGTGACAGTAATAGCAGTGACAGGTACTCTTTATGGAGGGATCGGGGGAATGTGACAGTAATAGGAGTGACAGGTACTCTTTATGGAGGGATCGGGGGGAACGTGACAGTAATAGGCAGTGACAGGTACTCTTTATGGAGGGATCGGGGAGGAATGTGACAGTAATAGGAGTGACAGGTACTCTTTATGGAGGGATTGGGGGGAATGTGACAGTAATAGCAGTGACAGGTACTCTTTATGGAGGGATCGGGGGAATGTGACAGTAATAGGAGTGACAGGTACTCTTTATGGAGGGATCGGGGGGAATGTGACAGTAATAGGCAGTGACAGGTACTCTTTATGGAGGGATCGGGGAGGAATGTGACAGTAATAGGAGTGACAGGTACTCTTTATGGAGGGATCGGGAGGGAATGTGACAGTAATAGGAGTGACAGGTACTCTTTATGGAGGGATCGGAGGGAATGTGACAGTAATAGGCAGTGACAGGTACTCTTTATGGAGGGATCGGGGGGAATGTGACAGTAATAGGAGTGACAGGTACTCTTTATGGAGGGATCGGGGGGAATGTGACAGTAATAGGCAGTGACAGGTACTCTTTATGGAGGGATCGGAGGGAATGTGACAGTAATAGGCAGTGACAGGTACTCTTTATGGAGGGATCGGGGGGAATGTGACAGTAATAGGAGTGACAGGTACTCTTTATGGAGGGATCGGGGGGAATGTGACAGTAATAGGAGTGACAGGTACTCTTTATGGAGGGATCGGAGGGAATGTGACAGTAATAGGCAGTGACAGGTACTCTTTATGGAGGGATCGGGGGGAATGTGACAGTAATAGGAGTGACAGGTACTCTTTATGGAGGGATCGGGGGGAATGTGACAGTAATAGGCAGTGACAGGTACTCTTTATGGAGGGATCGGAGGGAATGTGACAGTAATAGGCAGTGACAGGTACTCTTTATGGAGGGATCGGGGGGAATGTGACAGTAATAGGAGTGACAGGTACTCTTTATGGAGGGATCGGGGGGAATGTGACAGTAATAGGCAGTGACAGGTACTCGTTATGGAGGGATCGGAGGGAATGTGACAGTAATAGCAGTGACAGGTACTCTTTATGGAGGGATCGGGGAGGAATGTGACAGTAATAGGAGTGACAGGTACTCTTTATGGAGGGATCGGGGGTCTAACAGACCCCAAACCCCTCCTCTGCACTTCAATGTATTCAAAATGCCAAAATCTGCATTTTTGAATGCTGACATTAATCGGCGCCGTTAGCACCCGATCAAACCGGAAGTGACGTTGTGATGTCACTTCCAGGTTACTCATTGGAGACCAGATCAAAGCCGAATCGGGACTCCAACCAGCCGCTGACGTGCCAGCTGGTTGCTCAGGTCTCCCGGTGGGATGGGAGACCCAGGCAAAGTGGCGGAAGGTGGCGGGAGGGGAAGGGACGTCCCCTCCCGCTCGCTGGGATCAGGGGAGGACTGGGAGGGGGGGCAGGGTGGCAATCGCCCCCCAGGCTGCTCTGATGCCAGGTAAAAAGGCCACACTCAGGGCTGGATTAATGTAGGGGCCAGACACTATACAACTGCCGGTCCCGCTACACAATGTTATATTTGCAGAGCTGCAGCGGAGTGGTATGAATGTGCAAAATACGCTCCTGCACCCAGCCAGGCAGGTAGAGTCAGGCGGAGTGATCTCCGCCCAACAGGAGCTTCCTAGGCCCCGCCTGATGTGATGTCATGTATTTTTGTTAAACTCCCTTTGTTGCTATTAACCTTAAATTATGTTACCACATTGCATCATGTTTGTTTTGCTTCATAACATCAATATCTGTTATAAAACCAGGTGGGCATGGATGGTGAGCTGATTCAATGGTTTAATGGGCCACTTGACTGGACTTGGCCCCCAGGCCTAAGGCTGCCAGCCCTCCCCTGGCTGGGATAACGGCAGAGCGGCTGCTGAGCTGCATTGGTTGATATCTCCTGAAAGCCGCCCGCCGGCTCTAAAAAACGGTACCGGGGTGCTGCCTGCAGCTGCATATCCCCCCGCTACAACCCCCTGAAGCTGAGGCCGTGTATATCCATTCTGTCGGGGTGAAGGGGTGAATGCCCCCAAACAGCGCCAGGACAAGGTCAGCTAGAGCCCAGGGTGAACATGCCAAACTGCCCCCCCTCCCTCAACATGTATGAGCATAAATTCCCCCAGTACAAATCCACCCCCCTGCTGAAATTTTCCCTCCTAGCACAAATCTTTGCCCTTCATCCCCCTAATCCCCCCCCCCCCAACACAAATGCCCCTTCCCCAAAAAAAGTCCCTTCTCCTAGTACAAATTCTCTACCCTTCAAATTTCCCCTCCGAGTACATATCCTCTCCCCTCCACTCCAAATCCCTCCTCCTAGCACAAATCCACCCCCTCAAATGTCCCCTCCTAGCACAAATCCCTCCCCCCAACATACATTTCCCGTCCTTTGCACCACTTCCCTCCCTACTTCACCATATCACCCCTCCTAGCACAAATCCACCCCACCCCCTCAAATGTCCCCTCATAGCACAAATTCCCCTCCTCCCAGACATACATTTCCTGTCCTAGCACCACTTCCCTCCCTACTTCACCATATAACCTCTTCTAGCACACCCCCCCAATCCCCCCTCCTAGCACACATTCACCCCCCCCCCCCCAAATGTCCCCTCCTAGAACAATCCCCCCCTCAACATACATTTCCCGTCCTAGCACCATTTTTCTCCCTACTTCACCATATCACCTCTTCTAGCTCAACCCCCCCATCCCCCCTCCTAGCACAAATCTACCCCCCCCCCCAAATGTCCCCTCCTAGCACAAATCCCTCCCCCAAACATGCATTTCCCGTCCTAGCACCACTTCCCTCCCTACTTCACCATATCACCTCTTCTAGCACAGAACCCCCACCCCCCTCATAGCATAAATCCACCCCCACCCCCCCCCCCCAAATGTCCCCTCCTAGCACAAATCCCCCCTCCAAACATGCATTTCCCGTCCAAGCATCACTTTCCTCCCTTCTTCACCGTATCACCTCTTCTAGCACAAACCCCCCAAATCCCCCCTCCTAGCACAAATCCTCCTCCCCCCCCCCCAACACAAGATCACCACTCCTAGCAATTCTTACCCCCTGCTGCCCCCCCCCCCCAAAATGCCCCTCCTAAAACACATCCCCTCCCTTTCAATCTCCCCTTAGTCTTCCTCCACCTCACATTAAACCACAGTGCCCAGGGCAGCCGCTCCTCCTGCCCACCCCTTGTCCTGGCCCTGCTCTTTAATTTTTGGGGGAGATTTACTAAAGCTAGAGTGCGAAAAATCTGGTGCAACTCTTCATAGTAACCAATCAGCTTCCAGGTTTTATTGTCAAAGCTTAATTGAATATCCTGAAGTTGTAAGCTGATTGGCTCTAATGCACGGCTGCACCAGATTCTGAGTGCTCCAGTTTTAGTAAATCTCCCCCTCTGTGTCAATCTCTTTTTTGAAGTTTAGAATGAGAAGAAAGGACATTGTTGGGTAACACACGGCAGTACAAAATAAAACTGACAACATAACCAGTACATAGTCACACAGGTGCGATGCCGGAACCCTGCCAATCTACCGCATTGCACCCAAATCGCATGCAGTTCACACTGCCATATGCAAATCGCTGGGGGTGTCAATACGAAGTTAACGACACCCCCAGATCAGTTCGCACATCGCAGTGTGAATTGTCAATTCGGACAGGAATCGGATCGCATAGGTGTGAACACCCATGCGATCCGATTCTGGTGCGGACCAAACAAAGGGTTCTGTGTGACTTTGATCCAAAAGCGATGCAAATTCAGCCATACAATCTGTATGACTCGCATCGCATGTGATCTGCAGAGCAGTGCGGTGTGAATCACATGTGACGTCTGACACCACATATGTGTGAAGCGGCTCTAAATGATCAATAAAAATAAGAAGCAGCACTAAATCCTAATAGTAATCAGGAATAATTATCTGGTAAATAATGTGGCATGAAAACAACCAAACATGCAGTGAATAAATTAACCACTTAAGCCCCGGAAGATTTTACCCCCTTCCTGACCAGGGCTTTTTTTGCGATTTGGCACTGCGTGAATTTAACTGACAATTGCGCGGTCGTGCAACGCTGTACCCAAACGAAATTGACGTCCTTTTTTTTCCCACAAACAGAGCTTTCTTTTGGTGGTATTTGATCACCTGTGCGATTTTTACTTTTTGCGCTATAAACAACAAAAGAGCGTCATTTTTGCAAAAATAACAATATTTTTCACATTTTTTTTATATGAAATTCCCCATAAAAAATTTAAAAATCAAAATTTTCTAACATTTTAGGCCAATTTGTTTTATGCTACATATGTTTGGTAAAAGAAAATTGCAAAAAGCGTATTTTGATTGGTTTGCGCAAAAGTTATTGTGTTTACTAACAAAGGGAAAGATTTATGTCATTTTTGTTGTTTTTTTTTTAACGCCTAATGGCGGCGATCTGCGATTTTTTTTTTTTGCAGGACTGCGACATTGCGGCGGACAGATCGGACCCTTGACTGACATTTTTGACACTTTTGGGGTTACCAGTGACATTACTACAGTAATCAGTGCTATACATATGCACTGTTACTGTAAAATGACACTGGCAGTGAAGGAGTTAACTGTATTTGAGAGGGAGGGGCTATGTGTGTCCCTAGCGGCGTGCTTCTTACTGTGATTGGCTGTGGCTTGAGGTGTAGGAACAGTGATCAACGGTCCTTCATAGTAGAAACGTATGATCACTATTCCTACACAGGGGAGAATGACAGTCGGCTTTGTTTACATTAGCCGCCTGCCTTTCTCCCTCTCCACCGACGATCGCCGAGTGACCGGCGGACATCGGGTCCGCCGGTCACACGCAAGGACTTGCTAGGGAACGAGCCAGGGCGGGAGCGCGCCTCCGCGGGCACGCGCTTGCCCGCTATTGGCTCCCAAGCAAGTGACAGGCTAGTGACGTATATATACGTCACTTTGCCTGGCCGGGGCTGACCGCCGCCGTATATCGTCGTGCGGCGGTCGGCAACCGGTTAAGACCAAAAAATATCCTTGAAAAAAATCAATCCTATGAAAATGATAGAAGGAAAAAGATGCAAAATCCAGAGTTAGGTGACCATAGAAAAGTCCTTTTCAATATAATTTTTACCTGCCGACCGCCAGCAATACATACACTGCAGCAGATCGGCTCTGTGCCGGGAAACAACGTAACTGTACGACCGCTTTGCGGGACCACTAGTGGGGGTGCGCTCTCATTCACCACAGGGGGAGACAGTGAAGTGGGTTCGGCTGCTGCGATTGCTGCCGGGCACCTGTGATCGCTCCCCCTGGAGACAGAACGTTGTAAACAGGGCAGACCGCTGTTCTGTCAGTAAGGAACACAGATCTCTGTATTCATCCATTAAGTAAATCCCCCACACAGTTAGAAAACACCCCTTAGGGACACATTTAACCCTTTGATCGCCCCTGGTGTTAACCCCTTCCCTGCCAGTGTCATTAGTACAGTACCAGTGTATATTTTTAGCACTGATTACTGTAGTAATGTCACTGGTCCCCCCAAAAGTGTCAAAAATGTCAGTTAGGGGTCAGTTAGTGATACAATGTAACGTTCTCCAGAGTCATACAATGTAATCTTCTTCTGAGGGATACAATGTAACCTTCTCCTTAGTGATACAATGTAACCTTCTCCTGAGTCATACAATGTAATCTTCTCCTGAGGGATACAATGTAACCTTTGCCTTAGTGATACAATGTAAACTTCTCCTTAGTGATTCAATGTAACCTTCTCCTTAGTAAAACAATGTAACCTTCTCCTTAATGATACAATGTAACCTTCTCCTGAGTGATACAATGTAACCTTCTCCTTAGTAAAACAATGTAACCTTCTCCTGAGGGATACAATGTAACCTTCTCCTTAATGATACAATCTAACCTTCTCCTGAGGGATACAATGATAATCCTTAATGATACAATGTAACATTCTCCTTAGTGATACAATGTAACCTTCTCCTTGGTAAAACAATGTAACCTTCTCCTTAGTGATTCAATGTAACCTTCTCCTTAATGATACAATGTAACCTTCTCCTGAGTGATACAATGTAACCTTCTCCTTAGTAAAACAATGTAACCTTCTCCTGAGGGATACAATGTAACCTTCTCCTTAATGATACAATGTAACCTTCTCCTTCATGATACAATGTAACCTTCTCCTGAGTGATACAATGTAACCTTCTCCTTAGTAAAACAATGTAACCTTCTCCTGAGGGATACAATGTAACCTTCTCCTTAATGATACAATCGAACCTTCTCCTGAGGGATACAATGATAATCCTTAATGATACAATCCTTAGTGATACAATATAACCTTCTCCTAAATGATACAATGTAACCCTCTCCTGTTGGCAGCTCTCAGAGGCTCCCTCTAGTGGACACTGGGCTCCCATGTCTCTGTATACAGTATATATACTCCGTATTCTCATGTGATGAATGGATGGATGTGTGTATTCTTTCCTCTCTCTGCAGAAGATGAGAAGAGATATATTGCAGGCTCCTCTCTCCTCTCCCACTCAGGACGGGTTAAACTTTAACCAGCTCTTCCACCTTTGTACCCTTCCTGGTGCCAAACTCCTCCCCTCACCTTCAGGAAGAGAGGACAGGTAGGAGACGAATAGACTGCCCAGCATGGTGCTCACCTAGGAAAGCCGGGAACAAACAGGTGAGTGCTGAGGGAGGGGGGCGCATAGACTGCCCAGCATGGTGCTCACCTAGGAAAGCCTGGAACAAACAGGTGAGTGCTCAGGGAGGGGGGCGCATAGGCTGCCCAGCATGGTGCTCACCTAGGAGACCCAGCGACAAACATGAGATTGCTCAGGGAGGGGGTGCACTGGGTGCATAGGCTACCCAGCATGGTGCTCACCTAGGAAACCCAGCGACAAACAGGTGATTGCTCAGGGAGGGGGGTGCACTGGGTGCATGGGCTGCCAGGAATATTTCTCATCTAGGAGACCCAGTGACTAACAGGTGAGTGCATGGGGAGGGGGCGCACTGGGTGCATGGGCTGCCCAACAAGGTGCTCAGCTAAGAACCTGGGACAAACAGGTGAGTGGCGAGGGGGGGGCACTAGATGTTTAGATGGCCCAGCATGGTACACACCTAGGAGACCCAGCACCAAACAGGTGAGTGCTTAGGGAGGGGACGCATTGGGTGTATAGATGGTCCAGCATGATGCTCACCTAGGAGACCCAGCGACAAACAGGTGAGTGCTCAATTAGGGGGGCGCACTGGATGTATAGATGGCCCAGCATGGTACACACCTAGAAGACCCAGCATCAAACAGGTGAGTGCTCAGGGAGGGGGTGCAGTGGGTGCATAGACGGCCTAGGATCGTACACACCTAGGGGACCCAGCACCACACAGGTGATTGCTTGGGGGGGGGTGCAGTGGTTGCATAGATGGCCCAGCATGGCACACACCTAGGGGACCCAGCACCAAACAGGTGATTGCTTAGGGAGGGGGTGCAGTGGGTGCATAGATGGTCCAGCATGGCACACACCTAAGGGACCCAGCACCAAACAGGTGATTGCTTAGGGAGGGGGTGCAGTGGGTGCATAGATGGTTCAGCATGGCACACACCTAGGGGACCCAGCACCAAACAGGTGATTGCTTAGGGAGGGGGTGCAGTGGGGGCATAGAAGGCCCAGCATGGTACACACCTAGGGGACCCAGCACCAAACAGGTGAGTGCTCGGGGAGGGGGGGTGCAGTGGGTGCATAGAAGGCCCAGCATGGTACTAACCTAAGAGACCCAGCACCAAACAGGTGAGTGCTTAGGGAGGGGGGAGCAGTGGGTGCAAAGACGGCCCCCCAGCATGGTACTCACCTAGGAGACCCAGCACCAAACAGGTGAGTGCTCAGGGAGGGGGGTGCACAGGGTTCTTTAAGGAGACAGCACTGGATCATGTATGCCATCTCTGTGTTTGAGAAGCATCCTGAGCCTTCTGTGTAATATGGAGCGCTCCAATCAGGATTTGTATTGCCGTGTTTTGGGCGGTTTGTGTCTCTGGGCAGTATGGTGGCTTAGTGGATAACACGGTTACCTTGTAACCAGGGCTTAGATTGGGTCAGATATGGATAGCAGGAGAAGGGGGCTTGGTTTGGAATGCTGGACGTTCCTATTGATACATATAGGGGCTCTTGCACACAGCAAGTACAACACGCTTGTTGGGGCCCCTGGAGGCCACGACTGCAGCATTTTCTTTTCCCATAGATATACAAAGTGTATGTAGCTGTACATGCATATATATCGGTACTTACATTTACACTAGAACACTTTTTAGGTGAATTGGAGCAGGGACTGCGAGCCAGGCCATCTCGTCCACATCAGTGCCTGACCTTACAAATGCGCTTCTGGAAGAATGGTCAAACATTCCCATAAACACACTCCTAAACCTTGTTGACAGCCTTCCCAGAAGAGTTGAAGCTGTTATAGCTGCAAAGGGTGGGCCAACTCAATATTGAACCCTACGGACTAAGACTGGGATGCCATTATAGTTCATGTGCGTGTATACAGGCAGGCGTCCCAATACTTTTGGTAATATACTGTATGAAGTGTATGAGATAGGTAGTCAGGAAATTAGATGCATTATGCCCCTAGAAAGCCTGAAAGTGCTCCTTGGATTTTGGATCTCTCTTTGTGGTTAGGCTGTGAAAAAGTCTTACACATGTGGTATCGCCATACTCGGGAGGAGTAGCAGAATGTGTTTTGGGGTATAATTCTAAGTATGCCTATGATGTGTGTAATATGATGTGTGATATCCAGATAGTTGACAACTTTGTGTAAAAAAACAACACTTTCTTTTTTTCAGCCCACATTTTTCACAAATGTGGCAAAAAAAAAAAAAATGAAGTCTTCAAAAGACTCACAAAATGCGATAGTTGTTCAGCAAGCTAGATGCATAAATTATGCCTCTAGAAAGGCTAAAGGTGCTCCTTGGATTTTGGGGCCCTCTATGTGGCTAGGATGGCATCCTTTGCATTCTCCTTTCCATCCTAGGCTACAGGGCTGTGTATTTCTATTGTAGGGTGTCCCTGCATACAAGGGTGCCTACGCAGTATGCTGCAAGAGAAAGGTGTCTTCCATCACTTTAATATATGTGGGTGATAAACTCCATATATAATATAAAGTAGATCCTGCCCCATGTCTGTGATTGTTACTTTTCATCCTGGTGTGTCTTTGTCTTCCTATGACAGGTTCATTTATCATGCTGCTCCTGTACATCACACTGCTCCTCCCTGTTGCCTCCGCTCACTCCTGCACCTTCACCAGCAAGGTAAGTTTCCTCTTTACTGACAATCCCGCAATAGGCAGGCTATGGAACACTACTCACCACCAATCGAATAGGCAGACATTAATACAGACAAACAGATAATACATTAAATATAACCAGGGCTTTTTTTCAGCGGCAACACGGGGAAATGCAGTTCGGACACCTCCAGCACTAAATTTATGTAATGGCAAGAGGTGATGGGCTGTTCCGATATTGTTGCGGGGGGGGTTTATTGTTGCTAGTGGGGGATCTATTGCTTCTTGGGAGGGTCTTATTTTGCTGGCATGGATCTACTGTTGAGGGAGGGGTCTCCTGATGCTGGTTGTTGGGGATCTATTGTTGCGGGGAGTCTATTGTTGTTGGGGGGAGGGACTTTGGGAATGGTCTATCCAATATGGACTAAATGTTTGTTAGATGATGGAGAGTTAAAGGCAACTTTTTTTTTTCTAATTTGGATAGAGTACGGTACTGTTAGAACCCCTGTCAGTTTTTCCATCTGGGGAGATTTCCCTTCACTTCTTGTCCCATTGCCAAAACAGGAAGTAAGGGGAAATCCCCTCCAAAGGGAGGGGAATCCCTGGTTGTCACAAGAACTAGTGTTCCCGTTGCACCCTGGCATGGTACTTTCCACATGTTGAGGGCATGTAATCTGTTATGGTTCAGGACGAAAGGGGATCCACACTCGGTTTCCCCTCCTCTTGGCCTACCAGGATGCATGCTCAGATAAAGGTTAGGTTGGAATTTTTTGGAGGGACCACATGCTTTTTTTTTTTTTGTTTTGGCATGGGTTTTCCCCTTAAAATTCACACCAGATCCGAAGAACGGCCACTGCGGCTGTCCTAACAACAGGGGATTCCACTCCAAAAGATGAAAAAAATGGTGTGGGGTCTTACTCAAATTCTATACCAGAACTTGAAGGGTCCAGTATGAAAATGAAGAGGGACCCCACATGTTTTTTTTTTTTTTTTTACAATATCATTCCCCTTTGATTATATTCTACTGAAAGAGCAGGTAGGGTTCAGTGATAAATGTCACTTTCCACTGTGAGGGGAGGTTGTAGAACTTTAAACAAGAAAAATCTGATCTGAACCTACATTTGGACCAAACATGTTGGTCATCCTTCCTGCTAATTAGTGTCTTCTTTTTGGCACAGGAACAGGTTTAGAATAGTTAAAAGGAGCTTCTGTACCCCTCAGGAGCCACTTAATGCTCACTGTACTCCTAAAACCCCAAACCCTTCTCAATTCCACCCTCTCATTTACTTCAATGAACCTTTCTGAAAGTTGTTTTAATTGTATCCTGACATTTTCCTAATCCCTAATCATCAGCTATTGCGGATCCTCACAAATCAATGCTCCCATTCTTAACTTCTGGGGCCCAGGGGCCACGCAATGACTTCAGAAGAGCTTTTTGTGGCCCCTGGCCCCAGGTGCAGCCATCTAGGGGTGATGTAGTCAGTCTTTTACATTATAATATTTATACTGTGTTTCTAAGGTCACTCTGTCCTCTTTGTAATGAGAGAGAGGTCATCTCAGAAGGTAGGAGGGCCTCTCAGAAGGTAGGAGGCCATTTCAGAAGGAAGTAGGGCCATAGGAGGGCCTCTCCTAGGGTAGGAGGGCCTCTCATAAGGTAGGAGGGCATCTCAGAAGGTACAAGACCATCACAGAGGGTAGGAGGTCCTCTCAGAAAGTAGGAGGGCCTCTCAGAAGGTAGGAGGCCATCTCAGAAAGTAGAAGGCCATCTCAGAAAGTAGGTGGGCCTCTCAGAAAGTAGGAGGGCCTCTCAGAAGGTAGGAGACCATCTCAGAAGGTAGGAGACCATCTCAGAAAGTAGGAGGCCATCTCAGAAAGTATGCGGGCCTCTCAGAAAGTAGGAGGGCCTCTCAGAAGGTAGGAGACCATCTCAGAAAGTAGGAGGCCATCTCAGAAAGTAGGTGGGCCTCTCAAAAAGTAAGAGGGCCTCTTATAAGGTAGGGGGCCATCTCAGAAAGTAGGAGGCCATCTCAGAAAGTAGGTGGGCCTCTCAGAAAGTAGGAGGGCCTCTCATAAGGTAGGAGACCATCTCATAAGGTAGAAGACCATCTCAGAAGGTAGGAGGCCATCTCAAAAGTTAGGATTAGGAGGTCCTCTCAGAAAGTAGGAGAGCCCCTCAGAAAGTAGGAGGGCGTCTCAGAAGGTAGGAGGGCGTCTCAGAAGGTAGGAGGGGCTCTCGAAAGGTAGGAGGTGTCTCAGAAGGTAGGAGGACATTTCAGAAGGTAGGAGGCCATTTTAGAATTAACGTTTTCTGAGAAAAGAAGAGCGAAGCGAAGAAGATTTACTGGTAATATTTAAACAAACATTAACTGTGACTGCTGAAGCCTTAAATGTCTGCTTTCCATTTGTGAAGAGGAGAGTCTTTCTGGGACATTTTTCATTTGACACACAGCAAACATTATAAAACCTTGTTACCTGCAGTTTATGGCGTTACTGCTAGGTATCCAATCAGAGTGAGGAACCATACAATTTTTTTTTACATCATCGTCTTATAAAACAAACAACAAGCCTGCCAATAAACTCTACACTGACAACCCTCCCGGGCAGTGCAGATATGGAAGACCTACCTAATATTGAATGATAAAGAAGTTGGCCACATACTTGACAATTTTCAGGTAATTTTTTTTTTTTAATTTAAATACGCTTTCTAATAAAGAAAATAATAAAAATAGATGAAAGCAACCTACAACACCATCAAACCATTTAAAGCCCCATTGGCCCAATGACCACATGTGTCACTTTGGTACCTATACCAAGCAGCAAGTAATGGCATTGATTTTTAAAAGGGCTGCAATGGCTTTGATCTCCAGCAGTCTTTTGCGACATGTTCCCCATCTCTGTGTCCTTCAGCATGTCTCCATCTCCAACCACATTTGTAGCATTTCCACATTTGCTGACCATCTCCCTCTTCTCCTGCTCCTTCTTCTGTAGGTAATATCAGAGGTCACAACTGTAGCATCCCATGCCTCATCCAACGATCTAAAGTGTTGGTAGTAGGTTGCCTTGATCAATAAATTTAAAATAATGCTGGCCTTACACCTGTAGAATTGTTGGACATTTTTCCTTTTAAGAATGTCTGTTCAATTTTTTGATTATTAATGCGGCCAAATTGATGTTCTTCTTTTACCATAGTAAGAAGAACATTTAAAAGAGCAGGATAAAAAATATTTCCTCAAAAAATTTCTAACAATGTATTAGGTTTTTGCTCAGGAAATTACATATATTCCAAAACTGAATGTTAAAACCTACCAAAATATGAAGTGTTTTCGAAAGACATTCGTCAAGTCATACAAATGTTCATTCAAAAATCAACTAGTGTATGGCCAACTTAATGTGATACTAAACACACACCGTTTAATTTACATTGTTCCTTCTATTTCTGTATTTAGATGATGGCATTGTAATTATTTTAATTAAAAAAAACATCTCAGTACCCTTTTCCTCATCTATATCCAGCTGTCACATGACCCAGCTCTCTCCAAGGAAACATAAGCAGGAGGAGCTTCTAGTCCTCTGCTGCTGGTCACATGGTCAAAATAAAAATAAAAAAAATAAAAAACATCCTTTGAAATACAGAGTCAAAATAAACAATTCATATCAATAAACTGTTTTAAATTGTCATACAAATATTTATTTGAAAACAAATATTTTTTATTTTGTGGAAATAACATGGTGTGGCCGGAAATCTGCCAGTCACAGGCTGTGTCACATCCCTCCAGCCTGTGTCTTAAGAATAGGAGGGAGGTGAAGCCTCCATCAAGCTACATGTAATATCCCGCCCCTATTGTGTTGAGCTGGTTGGTGGGCAAGGAGGAGGAGGAGGGAGAGAGTGGGCTGTCATTTACCACTGTGTTTACGCCCACATGTGTGACTCTATAGTCACATGGGCTGCTCAGATGTGATAGGGAGGAAATGCTCAGCATAGAAACTTACTGAAAACTGAGCACGTGCAGAGCTGCCAATACTTCTCTACAAAAACCCTAGCTGTAGACCTGGAATAAGAATACTATAAAAGGGTGTCAGAAAAGCATCACAAATCCTTATCTCTATGCTTGTTATGGAGAGCATGGAGGCCATAACATCCACATGACAGCCAAGGAGCTTGCATGTTTAACAGGAGAGTTCATCAATGGCAACCTCCATTATCCTCTCAAGAAAGAGTCCCTTTAAATGTTGTGGAAATTGGATAAAATTTTCAGACAGTTGTTGAGTATATGTGTTCAACACGAGAGCTGAGTAAAGAGAGTAATCCTGTCTTGCTTGCTGTTTATTCAGGTTAGTGTGGACTGCCGTCATAAAGACCTCGTTGACATCCCACTTACGCTTCCTAGTGATCTCCGGTACTTGGACCTGTCAAGTAACTCCATCCATCTATCTCAACCCTTGTCTAAGAGGTTCTCAGAGCTCCTCCACCTCAATCTCTCCAACAACCCATTGCATGTCCTTCCTGCAGGGGCCTTCAAGAACTTACCCCAACTCCACACCTTGGATCTAAGCAACTGTGGAATCTCCGAACTCCGTCTTGATGCCTTGCAGGGTCTAACGAAACTCCAGAGGTTATTTCTGAGCCATAATAATCTAAGGAATGTTAATGTAGAGAACCTCTGGGAGCTTGTGAAACTGGACCTAACGGACACCTTTATAACATCTTTGGGTTTTGGCCAACCCCCAGGAAAAGACTTCCTCTTACAGTTGGACAATCAAGGATTCTGTGACTGCTCCTCAGGAAAACATCTAGGAGGAACCCCGGAATATGGTAACAAGATGGAACCTTGGAGGGTATTTGGGGATCTCTCATAAAATATTTGGGGAAATTGTGAATTTCTTTAGCAACACATTATAAATTCTAACTTCTGACAAAATGTTTTCTTTCGATTTGGATAGAGTTGAGATAAGTTAAAGCGGAGTTCCGGGCACAAAATATAACTTTTTTTTAAGTGCCCATCCGCTTGGTCTCCTTCACCTGAAAAGGAATTGGATAGTTAGGCTTTTTTTTTTTTTTCACTTACCTTGTATTTGCAGATTGAAAATACTCACCTCAGTGTACTTCCTCCCTCTGTGCCGCGGCTCCGCCGTCACTTCCTGTCTTGCGATGATTCCTGGGAGCTGAACATCATCGCTCCCAGGAATCAATGCGACGGCACCGGCCCCGCTCGTCACTTCCGGTGCAGGCGCCTCATTCCCTGCTAAACAGCTATCGGGCATGCCCAGAAGCTGTGGAGGAATGCGGCGCCGCACCGGAAGTGACGAGAGGGGCCGATGCAGGCGCATTCTGGGACAAGAAGATGCGGAAGAGGACGCCGAAGAGGATCGCGCTGGCTTCAGCTGCCCACAACAGAGATGGCAACGCTGGAGAAGAAGTTTTAAAAGTGAGTATTTCTTCTAAAAGGTAAGTGCGAACCGGGACAGATCAGAGGCTAGCCATTGTGGAATGTACTAGCCCTGACTGTCCCGGGGGTATGTTTGTTGAAAATGGTTTCTGTGCCCGGAACTCCGCTTTAACATTTTTGCCAGATATTATTTTTGTCTGAGACCCCATTAGGGAGATTTTCCCTCACTTGACCCTATGATAACCACACAGATCTGTGTCCCCATTAAAGAGATTCCCCACCATTTTTTGTCCTTACTGGAATTGAGGGAAAAGCTACCCAATCAGGACAAAGACAGCAATAAAAACCCAGCAAAGGTTCTAAATATTCCCCATTGTATCCAATACAAAAGAAAAAGTTTGGGGTGGAAAGATAGAAAAATAAGAAATTCCTTACCCTGATTTCACTGCACACTGCAAGCTTATAGGGTGGTCCTAGGGTGGTCAGCTTGCAATTATAGCCTGCCTAGGACCGCCCACTCCTCCAGACTGACATCCATCCATCAAGGCATTTTGATGTTTGCATAACTCCTCCCATGAGCCATCCCGCTGCTTGCGTCAGGGCAGAGGACTATTGAGAGAAGTACCGAGGCAGGGTGCTAGGATGTTTTCAGAAAGGTATGTACTGCACCTTGCCGGCCCCTCCCACCATCCACAATCTGGATGCATACGGTCCCCCCTGTACGGTTCGGCTCTAACACTGAGAACAGAGCGATCTAACACCTCAGATCGCTCAGTTCTCAGGGCTCCCCGGGGAGAGAGCCGGTGACTGTCAGTGCTCTGCCCCTCCCGCGCTCACTGGAGCGACTCGGCACTGCATTACTTTAACTAACAATTGCGTGGACGTGCGACGCTGTACCCAAAATAAAATTGATGTCCTTTTTTTCCCACAAATAGAGCTTTCTCTTGGTGGTATTTGATCACCTGTGCAATTTTTTTTTTTTTGCGCTATTAACAAAGAGTGACAATTCTGAAAAAATTTATATTTTTTACTTTCTAATATATAACATTCCTAAAAAAATATTTAAAATCAAATTTTCTCATCCTTTTAGGCCAATTTGTATTCTGCTACATATTTTTGGTAAAAAAAAAAATACCAATAAGTGTATTTTGATTGGTTTGCGCAAAAGTTACCGCATTTACAAACTAAGGGAAAGATTTATGTCATTTTATTTATTTATTTTAAGTAGTAATGGTGGCGATCTGCGATTGTTAGCAGGACTTTAACATTGCGGTGGACAGATCGGACCCCTAACTGACATTTTTGACACTTTTGGGGGGACCAGTGACATTACTACAGTAATCAGTGCTAAAAATATGCACTGTTACTGTAATAATGACACTGGCAGGGAAGAGGTTAACCCAGGGGCGATCAAAGGGTTAAGTGTGAGCCTAGGCGGTGTTTTCCAACTGTATGGGGGAAAGACTTGTGGAATCAACACAGAGACCTGTGATCCTAAATAGGTGGATCACAGGCGCTCTGTGATCATTCCAGAGAGAACAACGGTCTGCCGTGCTAACAACAGCAGACCGTCCTCTCTCAGTGGGGAGCGATCGCAGGTGCCCCGCGGCAATCGCTGCTGCCCGTCCCGTGAATCTGCTTCCCTGCTTCATAATGGGGACAGGCGCGCGCCTCCGGCAGCGCGTGCATTTTCACAGGAGCGCTCCTGTACGCTCCACCTGTACGGCGGTTCGCACAGCCGAGCCAGCCTGCCACAGTATATCTGCGGTGGGAGGTCGGCAAGTGGTTAAGGGGCAGAGGGTGGAGAAGGGGCCAACATAAACGTAAACAGTAATTTAATTAAACAGTAAGCTAACTAGACAAGCCTAGGTGACTCAATGCCCACCCAGATCGTTCGGCACCAGTTCCCCAGTAAGAAGACCTAGGGTTGTCCAAATCTCTAAAGAATTAGCAGACAGACGGAAACAATAGGTGACTCAATTACCAAATATAATTCACACATAGGAGGCACACAATGGGGAAATGATATCATGAGAGAAAAACACCTTAGTAAATAGATCATTGAAGGAGACACCAATGTCAGGTTGTTTTGAGCTGATAATATTAACATCTGCTCTGAGTTTCACAGTCAAAAGCAGTCATTGCTGGTTTGGGCACAAAGGCCCCAAATCCATATCAAGGTCCTGGATTACCAGAGTCTGTGTGTTTCGAGGAGACATGGACCCGAATCTAAAGCAAGACCACTCCTAGGGTCCCTCAGGCACACAATTCCTAAGAATAGGGCCCCCTGAAAAGCCAGGGCCCATGGACAGTAGGCAAGTTAAGTGACTATCCTGCAGTCCCCTTCAAAAGCCCCTGTCCTGGTTGGGTGTGTCCCACCATCTTTCTATGTATTCTATATAGACAGAGATGTTGGTACTAATCAACAGTGCTCCTCAAACTACAGGCCTATAAACTATCAATAGATTTAAGATTCCATCTTTGACACCACTTTAGGCCCCTTTCACACTAGTGCGACTTGTCCTGCGATTTTGGACCGCAAAATCGCATGACAAGTCGTTTTCCATTATTTTCAATGAGCCCCATTCATATCAGTGCGTTTTGAAGTTTTGTGCACTACTTTGGCACAATTTTAATGCGTTTTGAGGTATATAGCCCTGAGCCATTGCTCAAAATCGCGTCAAAGTCGCGTCAAAATCGCGTCAAAGTCTCGTCAAAATCGCGGCAAAGTCGCGTCAAAATCGCGCCGCGCTTCGCAGCAAAATCGCGGTAAAATCACGTCGCATAAGTGTGAAAGGGGCCTTACACTCAACCAACCTCTGGTGGTCGATACCACTCATGGGCAGTAAGTTGTTTCTGGCAATTTCTTTCGATCATGCAGTATTTGCAAATCCCAATGGTTTGAAATTGGCTGAACATTGTCACGTGTATGACAATGTTCCACCAACCACCAACTCATAAGCTTTGTTGTATTTTTGATTTTTATAAGGTTGTCAGCTATTGGTTAAAAAAATGCATATTACCCAATGTAGAATTTGATGGGATTTGGAAGTAAGTATGTGTGTAATGGCTCCTCAGTGCTTGCATATTTCATCCATACCTGGTGTACAGCTGGACTCCACCTGTTCCAGGTTATCCAGAGACCTGAGCTTAGGATCAGAACTTTCCTGAGCTTCAACCTGTTTGGATTTTGTGGTTAAGCTAAGCCAACCAATCGGGTAGCTATTCATCATATTTGAGATGTAAGCTTTGGGGGAGGTCACTGAGGGTTAGAATTATTATTAAACAGTGAGGGAAAAAAGTATTTGATCTACTGCTAATTTTGTACGTTTGCCCACTGACATAGAAATGATCAGTCTATAATTTGAATGCCTTTTTTTTTTAAGAGACAGAATAACAACAAAAAAATCCAGAAAACGCATTTCAAAAAAGTTATAATTTGATTTACATTTTAATGAATAAAATAAGTATTTGACCCCTTCGCAAAACATGAGTTAGTAGTTGGTGGCAAAACCCTTGTTGGCAATCACAGAGGTCAGACGTTTCTTGTAGTTGGCCACCAGGTTTGCACACATCTCAGGAGGGATTTTGTCCCACTCCTCTCCAAGTCATTAAGGTTTTGAGGCTAAGGTTTGGTAACTCGAATCTTCAGCTCCCTCCACATATTTTCTATGGGATTAAGGCCTGGAGACTGGCTAGGCCACTCCAGGACCTTAATGTGCTTCTTCTTGAGCCACTCCTTTGTTGCTTTGGCCGTGTGTTTTGGGTCATTCTCATGCTGGAATACCCATCCACGACCCATTTTCAATGCCCTGGCTAAGGGAAAGAGGTTTTCACCTAAGATTTGACGGTACCAGGCCCCGTCCATCATCCTTTTGATGCGGTGAAGTTGTATTGTCCCCTTAGCAGAAAAACACCCCCAAAACACAATGTTTCCACCTCCATGTTTCACTGCAGAGGTGGTGTTCTTGGGTTCATAGGCAGCATTCTTTCTATTCCAAACAGGGCGAGTTGAGTTGATGCGAAAGAACTTGATTTTGGTCTCATCTGACCACAACACTTTCACCCAGTTCTCCTCTGAATCATTCAGATGTTCATTAGAAAACTTCAGATGGTCCTGTACATGTGCTTTCTTGAACAGGGGGATCTTGCGGGCGCTGCAGGATTTCAGTCCTTCATGGCGTAGTGTGTTACCAATTGTTTTCTTGGTGACTATGGTCCCATCTGCCTTGAGATCATTGACAAGATACTCCAGAGTGTTTTGGGCTGATTCCTCACTATTCTCATGAACATTGAAACTCCACGAGGTGAGATCTTGCATGGAGCCCCAGACTAAGGGAGATTGACAGATATTTTGTGTTTCTTCCATTTGCAAATAATCTCACCAACTGTTGTCACCCTCTCATCAAGCTGCTTGGCGATGGTCTTGTAGCCCATTCCAGCCTTGTGTAGGTCTACAATCTTGTCCCTGACATCCTTGGACAGCTCTTTGGTCTTGGCCATGGAGAGATTGGAATCTGATTGATTGATTAATTGATTGATTGATTGCTTCTGTGGACAGGTGTTCTTTTATACAGGTAACAATCTGAGATTAGGAGCACTGTTAAAGTAAACCTACCACTAAAATTATAGACTGATCATTTCTTTGTCAGTGGGCAAACTTACAAAATCAGCAGGGGATCAAATACTTTTTTCCCTCACTGTAATACAGGACTTACAGTATATAGCACCAAATTTGCACAGTTTTTTACAATATAAAGGGAGACAGTACAGTTACAACACAATTCAAGACAAGATGGTTGAGCGGGTCATGTTCTTACAATCTAAAGGGAAGGGTCAGTGGTGCAAAAGGAGATAATATGTAGGGAAAAATTGATGGAGAAAGAAAAGTTCAGTTATTAGGTGGAGGCAGAATAGGCTTCCGTGAAGACATGAGATTTCAGGGATCATCTAAAAATGTACAGAGTAGGAGATAGCCAGACAGATTGGGGTAGGTAATTCCATAGGATGGGAGAGGCTCTGCAGAAGTCCTGGAGGTAAACATGAGAGGAGGTGATAAGGGAGCAAGAGAGCAGGAGGTCTTGGGAGGAGAATAGCGGATGGTTTGGGTGATATTTTGAGTCAAGGTTGGTGATGTACCCTTTGTTGTAGTTGTTAGCAGGGCTGCTGTTAGAAATCGCGGGGCCCCGTACAGACTACCTGGCAGGGCCCCCCCAAGAAAATATTAAAGATATGTTTAGCTAAAATTACAACAAAATCACTATTATCAGACACAAATATAACATAACTCGCATAATTCTTGCTAAATCTAAAAAAAAAAAAACGATGTTAAATAAAAATGAAGATGAGATGAGAAAAATATACAGGCTGGGCAGTTGGAGCTCAGTGATCAGAGAGACAGAGAGAGAGAAACAAAGTTACAATTTACAAATAAACTCCTGAGCAGAGATAAGTGCTGGGAGGGGGGCCACACAAGGGAGGGGGATTAGTGAGGGACGACTGTCTCTTTCTCAGCAGATAAAAGCTGATAGCAGGGAGAGGGACAGATCGGATTCAGGTGCTGGAGGAAGATTTCTGTATTTGTTGTCCATCACTAATCCCCCTCTCTGTGTGGGCCCCCCTGTGTGCTCGGGCCCCCTACAAGAGGGCTGGTGGTCCCCCCCTATCAGCGGCCCTGGTTGTTAGTATTTTGGATGAGATTCCTTGGGGATCAGAAGCCAGTAGAGGGGTTGGCAGAGAGAGATGGCTGACACCGAGCGGTCTGTAAGGTAGATGTTAGAATGATGAATTCCTGTGTTGTAATTCCAGTATCCGGTTTGTTCTGCTCCTGCAAGTCACTGAGAGAGGAGAGGGGTCATCCTGTACAGAGGAGCAGCCATGACTTCAAACTCCTTAAGCCCTTTATCCGTGAGGTTATTGAAAAGCCAGACAATGAAACAACGCTAAACAACAGTAAGTAACGTAATCATGTAACATAGGGTTCAGAACATCTAAAACATAGAGTATAGTTTGCCAATAATTTTCAGAATAATACAGGTCCTAATAGCCAATTCTTGTCCTTCATTTTTTCTTTCCTCTGTCTCTTCTTTGTCCTCCCCTTTCATTTTCTTTCCATTCTATTTTCAGTACTCAAGTATCTTGAATATTGATCAATTGATTGACCTCTAATGGTGCACAGGAACCTTCTAATATGCTTTTTACATGATACTAGAGCAGCCACTCTCAACCAGGTTTCCATGGAACCCTAGGGTTCCTTCAAAGGTTGCCAAGAAGTTCCTTCAGCTGTGGAGGATTGATCTCCCATTTGATGGTGCTTGCATAGTTCCGCCACCAACACCACTTGGCATAACCAGCTGCATGACACCAATGGTCTTTTTAACTGTCTGAAGGAATGGCAGGTGGCATTTTGGCCACTACTGTAAGGGAGCATGCTTTCCAATGACCACCAATGTAATAGGCATTCTTCTAACTGACCCTTACTCAAGTATCTTGAGTATTAATTAATTGACATGATTTTTCCAATATGCTTTGTACATGATACTAGAGCAGCTATTCACAACCAGGGTTCCAGGGCCAACACCACTTGGCATAGCCAGTATCATGACATCAATGGTCTTTTTAGCTATCTGTAGGAATGACAGGTGGCACCTTGGCCACTACTGTAAGGGAGCATGCTTTCCAATGACCACTAATGTAATAGGCATTCTTCTAACTGACCCCTACTCAAGTATCTTGTGTATTAATCAATTGATTCACTTCAATGATTGATAGACAGGATTCCTCTAATATGCTTTCTACATGATATGAGAGCAGTCATTCTCAACCAGGGTTCCAGGGCCAACACCACTTGGCATAGCCAGCTGCATGACACCAATGGTCTTTTTAGCTGTCTGTAAGGGGGCTTTTTTTCCAATAACCACCAATGTAATGGGTATTCTGCCCACAGCCCCCTAATGAATTGGTTTTAGCAGGGGTGCCAAAAGACCTGAAATTATCTCAATTGTTCCTTTGAAGTAAGAAGGTTGAGAAAGGCTTCGTTAGAAGCTGAACAGCACCCATGGTTTGCTATTGATCATATGCTCTTCATGCTGCTCAATAATGCTCAAATAATAACTCTGAGACTGACACATATTTTTTTCATTGATCATATCTGTTACATTATTTGAGGATGTCAGGATGGAATGTTTTGCAACCAATTATTGTATTTGCGGTACAAAACTGGTTCTTTTAGCCTCCAGGAAGAAGGAAGCAAAGTCAATGAATGTTTTGCCAACAGCAGATAAAATGGCTGACTCATCCTGACTGTTTATGTTCCAATTATGTCTAGGTTCAGTCGATCTCCTTTGAGTGTTTGCAGAAGATTTTTTTAATGTCACAGTGTACTGCACACATAACACACATAGCAGCTAGCAGTTCCTGCCCTCTCCTGATACACGGGGAGTCTTTGAATGGTTTTTCTCCACTAAGATATCCTTTACTTTGGTTATCATTTCACCACATTTTTACCACTGTTTAATTACATAGTAAAATACTTCAGAACCAAAATTTGGGGCATTCATTTTGTTTTGGGCCATGAGATAAGTATACTTACAGTTATTTGCAGGGTTAGATTAGGTTAAGATATTAGGTTGACTTTAAAGGGTAGTATTTGGGATTAGGTTGAAGGTCAGAGGTAAGATTTGGGGTCAGTTGAGAGACTGAAGGCTAAGGTTGTGGGATAGGCGGAGGAGATTGGGATTAGCTTGTAGACATTAGGGTTATGGTTTGAGGATTGCATGTTAGATGCAGTGGTGTATTTTGGTTTTGTGCTGCCCTAGGCCCTATGTAAATCTGCCCCACTCCTTCCTTTTTAACGGATGTGACTACCTCCAAAATTGAAGGACTACAAGTCCCAGCATAAACCCCTGAGATCTCATGAGAGGGGATGGGAGAGAGAGAGGGGGTGGGTGAGGGAGGGAGACAGAGAGGAAGATGAGAGAGAGAGGGGGGTGAGAGAGAGAGAGAGGGGGGTGAGAGAGAGAGAGGGGGGTGAGAGAGAGAGAGAGAGGGGGTGAGAGAGAAAGGGGGAGTGAGAGAGAGGATGAGAGAGAGAGAAGATGAGAGAGAGGGGGGGATGAGAGAGAGAGAGGGGTGAGAGAGAGGGGTGAGAGAGAGAGAGGGGTGAGAGAGAGAGAGGAGGATGAGAGAGAGAGATAGGGGGGATGAGAGAGGAGGGGTTGAGAGAGAGGGGGGATGAGAGAGAGAGGGGGGATGAGAGAGAGAGGGGGAGTGAGAGAGAAAGAGAGAGGGGGTGAGAGAGAGAGAGGGTGAGTGAGAGAGAGAGAGAGAGAGAGGGTGAGTGAGAGGGAGAGAGAGAAAGAGAGGAGGGGAGTGAGAGGGAGAGGGATGAGAGAGAGAGATAATGAGAGAGAGGGGGGTGAGAGAGAGAGAGAGAGGGGGGCGAGAGAGAGAGGGGGAGAGAGATAGAAAGAGTGAGAGAGAGAGAGGGGGTGAGACAGGGGGGTGAGTGTGAGAGAGAGAGGGAGAGAGAGAGAGAGAGAAATAGGGGGAGTGAGAGAGGGGATGAGAGAGAGAGAGAGAGAGGGGGGAGATGAGAGAGGGGTGAGAGAGAGAGAGAGAGGGGATGAGAAAGGAGGGGTTGAGAGAGAGGGGGGATGAGAGAGAGAGGGGGAGTGAGAGAGAAAGAGAGAGGGGGTGAGAGAGAGAGAGGAATGAGAGAGAGAGGGTGAGTGAGAGATAGGCAGAGGAGGGGAGTGAGAGGGAGAGGGGTGAGGGAGAGAGAGAGAGAGAGAGGGGGGGTGAGTGAGAGAGAGAGAAAGAGAGAGGGGGATGAGAGAGGAGAGATAGAGAGAGTGAGAGAGAGGGGGGTGAGAGAGGGGGGGGTGAGTGAGAGAGAGGGGGGTGAGAGAAGTGGCTTTAGGAACCAGTGGCCAATATAGTCTCAGGTGGAGGCGGGACGTCTTTTTTGCTGCCCCCCTGCAAAGTGCTGCCCAAAATACAGCACTGGTTAGATGTTAGGTTGAAGGTAAAGGGTAGGGTTAGACATTAGATGATAAGTTGAGGGTTAGGTGTTAGGCTGAGAGTCATGGTTATGGTTTGGATTAGCTAGAGGTGAGGATAAGGTCTAAGGTTAGAATTTGGGAATAGATGTTGGGGTAAGGGTTAGATTGGGGGTAAGGTGTAGGTTCTGAGGTTAGATTTCAGAGGTTAGTTTGAGGTTAAGGAGTAAAATTTAGAATTAGATGTTGGGTTAAGGGTGAGCTGTGAGGCTGAGAGTCAAGGTCATACTATGTATGTTAATTGGATGTTGGGTTGAAGTGGGGCTAAGGGCTAAAGGCTAGACTGAGGGTTAGGGGTAAAGCTTAGGTTAAGTGATGGATTTCAGATTAAGGATCAGGGAAATGGCCTAAGTTTAGGTTTCAGATGTTAGCTTGAGGCTGAGAAGTAAGATTTAGAATTAGATGTTAGGTTAAGGGTTCCGTGTTAGGCTGAGAGTCAGGGTCATGGTTTTTGGGTTATCTAGATGTTAGGTTGAAATTCAGGGGTGGGACTAAGGGTTAGGCTGAGGGTTAGGGGTACAGTTTTGGTTAGGTGATACATTTCAGATTCAGGATCAAGGAAATGGTCTAAGGTTAGGTATCAGATATTAGTTTGAGGCTAGGGGGAAAAATTTTGAATTAGATGTTAGACTAAGGGTTAGGTGTGAGGTTGAGAGTCCGAGTCATGGTTTTTAGGTTGTTTGGTTGTTCAGGGGTAGGGTTTGGAATTGTTCGGCTGAGTATAAAGGCTATATTGAGGGTCAGGAGTACAGTGAAGGTTAAATGATAGAAGGTCGGGGTAGGGTTTTGGGTTAGATATTAGATTAGGGGATGAGGGTCCAGGATAAGGTCTGGTGCTAGACTTCAGCTGTTAGGTTGAAGGTCAGACTAAAGTTTGAGGATAATTATTAGACTATGGACTAAGATTAGAAATTAGGTTTAGGGTAATAGGTAGAAAGTGGAGCTAAACTGGTCATACAGATGTAGAATTTTGTTTTAAAAAAACGTGATTTCAGAACCATTGTTTTATATTTTTATCATTAATGGAGCCAAATCAACAATCATTTTCCACCACAGTGATAAGAAAATTCAAAGAATCAAAATGGAAAGTTTTTCTCAAACACAACAAATTGAAATTCCAACAGTGAATGTGGGTTTCGTTCAGGAAATTCCATTTATTCCAAAATCGAATGTTAAAATTTTAAGTACTTTCGAACGACATTTGTTAAAGAGGTTGTTGTAACCCTAAAAAAATGTAAAAAATAAAAAGCATGTTAAAATGTCCTTTAGAGCATGTTACACTGCATAGGGCTTGTGCGGTGTCAATTGTCCCTTTCTATGTTGTAAAATACTTGGTTGATCCTGCCTGTTCCTGTGTCTCACTTAGTGTGCTGACCATGGTAATCATGGCTGCCGATCCCTGATACTGTGGTCAGTTTATGTGCCTCTGTCACCCCACTGCTCTCCCTCTCCACCTCTCCCTCTCCCTCTCTGCCTGTCACTTTAA
Organism: Pelophylax lessonae; assembly: GCF_965119305.1. Taxonomy (NCBI): domain Eukaryota; kingdom Metazoa; phylum Chordata; class Amphibia; order Anura; family Ranidae; genus Pelophylax; species Pelophylax lessonae. Next base: position 288,708,962 of record NC_138775.1, on the reverse strand, counting down.
GTCTCTGATGGCATTATCAAATGAACTGATGAGATTTTTCATATGAACTTTTGTAGGAAAGTCTACTAGTATATGGCCAGTGATGAGGATCAGAGTCTGTATTTAGGTGTAAGTTATTAGGTTGCACAGCTGCATTTCTAAATTCCAGCATTAAAGTGGTTGTAAACCTCTTAAATAAAAAATAACAAAGCATATCCTTCTATAGTATGTTGTATAGTGTGATTTCTGTCTACTTTTTGTCATGTCTCTGCCATCTGCCGGAGTCACTTCTGACAGCTAATGCAGACACCAAGCAATCCCGAAAGACAGCTCCATCCCCCCAGCACACAGCAGGTGATTGACAGCCTCATCTGTTCATGTTTCTCTATGAGACCGTGTAGAGAAGGGTGTATCTATTCCCTCCACTAAAGTCTCAGATTACACTCAGCAACCTGCTCTGTGCTGTGTGTGACATCAGAACCCCACCCCCTGCCTTCCAGATCTGAGAAATGCTATTTAAAATTCTGTACATTGCAGGACTGTAGAGGAGAGATGGGCTCCAGATCAGTGGCGTCGCTAGGGGGGGGCCAGAGGGGGCCATGGCCCCACCAATATTACTCTGTGCCCCCTCATGTGCCCCCCCAAATAAAATGCTGTTTTTGTTACTATTTTATATGGCAGAGAAAGCACTAAATCAAAAAAAAGGGCTGAAGAAGGCTGCTGTTCTGGTGCTGTGCGATACATCCCCCCCCCCCAGGCTGTAATGGTAGAGTCCGGATTGAAAAAAAAAAGCCTGATTCACACTGTGTATATGAAGCTGCGAGTGTCTTGTCTGTATGACACAGCCGAGCCAGCACACTCCCTCCTCCCTCCTCCCCCTCCACTCTCCCCTCACAGACAGCAGAGGAGAGGCAATACGAGCTCCTTGTGTGTCTGCCTGGACCGCCCACTCTCCTCCCCGCATGCAGATATATCTGAGAGGAGATGTGGGCGGGAAACATGAAATATGGTGGTGTCTGGTGTGTGAGAGAGGGAAGAGGAAGAGCTTTAACCCTGCTGGGTGAGTACAGCTGTGCAGTATACAGTATATTGTGATTGCTGAACTGTCCCCATCTCCCTCCCTTGTCCCCCCCCCCCCTTCTCTGTTCTTCCAAGAGCTTGACAAACTTCACTTCCATTCAGAACTTAGGCAGCCAATGCATGGATTTTGTAAATGTGAAAGAACACTTCCTCGGGCCAATTGGTTTTATAAATGTGACAATGGGATTGTGCTGTGGACGACCCTAAGAGTGAACATTGGAAAATAAGTGTAATACAAGGTATTACTCACAGCGCGTGTCGTTGAGCAAAATAATAATAAATAATGATGTGCTAAATATGTGATACTGAGTATAAAAATGTATGGTGTGCTCTTGTGATTATAATAAAATAACTTTTGGCTGCTTATAGCTCTATTTAAACGCACCCTATAAAATACTGAACTCCTGCTTATTGTGACTTTGCAGTCCTATGCCAAAATGCATCAAAAAAAGAAATTATCAAGTGAAATGTGATATGCAAAACTTAAACCATATAATGCAAAGAAATATTAGTGATAAAAAATTACTGGTGCAGAAAAAATAGTGAAAATTATTAAACTGTGATTGGTGTCCAATATACTGAAATATAGTGTCCAAATAGTCCAGAAAAATTAGTCCAAAAGAAATATTCCAGCTTCAGTGATGGTGTTGGAAATACCAATCAGTGCAATAGTGTTGTCACCCTCCGTGCTCCTGTGCGATAAGGTAGGCAATTCAAACTCACCAGACGGTGTTGACCCATAATGTCTTATGACAAGTGGGTCAGTAGAGCTTTGTGTGGTAGGTATCCAGCGGGGTCCCAGCCATCCGTGTCTGGGTGGTCCTGGATGCTCAGTTTTCAGAAAATTCTGCAGACCGGAAGAAGTGACGCAGCAGAGATAAAGAATCACACATGGCTCCCACCGGGTCCCAAACCTTGGGAATGGTTGATAAATTAAAGGAGGCACATCTAAGAATGCAGGCTTCTGGGGTAAAGATGTCCACATAGACCATCCTCCTCACCACCAGCAGTCTGTAGTCGTGAACGGGAAGAATACACTGCAGTAGAGCGATCTGAAAGAGAGGCTTGAAGTACACATTGAGCTCAGTGTGGAAGGGATGATCTCCTTTAATTTATCAACCATTCCCAAGGTTTGGGACCCGGTGGGAGCCATGTGTGATTCTTTATCTCTGCTGCGTCACTTCTTCCTGTCTGCAGAATTTTCTGAAAACTGAGCATCCAGGACCACCCAGACACGGATGGCTGGGACCCCGCTGGATACCTACCACACAAAGCTCTACTGACCCACTTGTCATAAGACATTATGGGTCAACACCGTCTGGTGAGTTTGAATTGCCTACCTTATCGCACAGGAGCACGGAGGGTGACAACACTATTGCACTGATTGGTATTTCCAACACCATCACTGAAGCTGGAATATTTCTTTTGGACTAATTTTTCTGGACTATTTGGACACTATATTTCAGTATATTGGACACCAATCACAGTTTAATAATTTTCACTATTTTTTCTGCACCAGTAATTTTTTATCACTAATATTTCTTTGCATTATATGGTTTAAGTTTTGCATATCACATTTCACTTGATAATTTCTTTTTTTGATGCATTTTGGCATAGGACTGCAAAGTCACAATAAGCAGGAGTTCAGTATTTTATAGGGTGCATTTAAATAGAGCTTTAAGCAGCCAAAAGTTATTTTATTATAATCACAAGAGCACACCATACATTTTTATACTCAGTATCACATATTTAGCACATCATTATTTATTATTATTTTGCTCAACGACACGCGCTGTGAGTAATACCTTGTATTACACTTATTTTCCAATGCACGGATTTTGTTTCATTCAGGTGGGGTTCACACTGATGCAGTGTACTGCATTGCATGTCATTTGTCCAGGAATCACACAAGATTCCTGTACAAATGACATGCAAATTCAGTGCGATGCAAATTGAACCATACATTGTGTGTGGCTCAATTTGTATTCAATCCGCTCCAAAAAGGTGCAAGACCCTTTTTTTTTGTCTGCACTGGAATCGGATCGCAAGGGTGTTCAGACCCATATGATCCAATTCCATCTCCATCGGCTTCCACAGTGCGCACTGCAAACCAGTTTGTGGGTATCATTAATATTGACACCCGCAGTGGTTTGCAGAGCGCAGTGTAAACTGCTTGCAATTCTGATGCATTGCGGGAAAGGAATTGCAGCAGTTCCCTCACCGCATCAGTGTGAACCGGACCTCAACTATTGTGTTGACGAAAAAAATATTAAATTCCCCCATCTACACATTCAAGGTGGATGGGGGAATCATGCTGCTGAGCCCATGCCAGAACTACCGGGGTCGCACTTGTGACCAGGTCCTGGTGTTTAGCCTCCAGGGGGGTTTTCAGCCTCCTCTTTCTGTCCTGCCCCTGATATTGACAATGCCAATCTGGTGTTTTCTGTCTCAGTGGCAGCAGCTGCAGCATATTAGGACCCAGTACTGGTTACATTATGGGGCTGATGGGGGCATATGGGGAAGAGGGGGCAGCACTACTGGTTGTAGATGGCTGGGCTCTCCACCAGTCGCCTAGCAGCTGTGACACTGCATAGCCTTTTCTGTTGACATGGTGATCTGGATGTGTTCTGGGTGATGCTCCCGATCAGATCTAAAAATAAATATGATAGTGGTTTTATTGATTAGAGCCCCCACCTTACTGGAATGCAGCCCACACAGTTGCTGAGCATATGGCTGATATATATGTGATTGTACTTTTGATTCTATTAAATATTGTGTTTATGTCCACATATTCGATCCAATTGGGAGAATCGCCCAGATTGCATCCAAATGGCATGTCAACAGAGAAGGCTATGCAGTGTCATCGCTGCTAGGGACTGGCGGAGAGCACAGCTGTCTACAACCAGTAGTGCCAGCCCTTCCGCACATTTGCCCATTAGCCCCATAATGTAACCAGCACTGGATCCTAATGCGCTGCCATGAAGACAGACGCTGGACTGGCCCTGTCAATAGCAGGGGCAGGACAGCAAGAGGAAATTGGGAACCTCCACAGTGGTGGAACACCAGGGCCTGGTTGCTGGTGACATATCCCTTGCTTTCCACCACCATGGGGGACCTAAGATGTCAGGAAGGAGGCCCACTGTAGAACATGAAGGAGCCCTGCTGTGGGAAAGTAATAAAGGCCCCCTGGATCAGTGGAAAGCACACCATGCACACAGGGAAGGCCCCCGGGACTGATGGGTGGGGGTGGTCAGGGTGGCCCCCTATGGTTTCTTGCACTGATGCCCATTGTCACGAATATTTCATCTTTTTGCCTTTTTGATGCCCATTGTCAGGAATTGTGACAAAGTGTTTGGAATATTTCATGTTTATGCGTTTGATAGCCCTTCATAATGCGAATTTTTTGTCTATAGGTCATGTTAAAGAGACTCCCCAGCTTCCTTCTCGGAAGTATGCCTGGGGACTTTTTAGCATCTTGATAAAAGTCCCTAGTCAGATTGAAACATTGACGCTCAATTGTATTGTATATTGCATGAAAAAAAAAAAAAAGGTGAATTTGTAACAAGACCTCTGGAGTGCATTCTATTCTTGGGAAAAAAAAAATAAAAAAAAAAATATATATATATATACTGCATTTTATTGTCGGCCCCCCTACTTTTGTCCCTGTCCCCCCATGTGCCCCCCCAAAATATGAAAGCTGGAGACGCCACTGCTCCGGATAAAAAGGTAAAACTCATGTAGGAGCATTTGTTTCATCTCTGTGTATTGCCTGAATCCTATCACTTCATTGGGTATATGTGAGGGCTTACATCCACTTTAAATATATTCCTCAATAACCACAGAGAAAATATTGTGTGCACCAAATGCCTTTGCAAACCCTTCTCTGCAGCACACTTGCAGGGGACAGGCTTTTCTACTCAAGCCGAGGCTTCTTTCTAAGCAAATCAGACTTTTGTTGTGTTGCAACTGGAATGTATTTAGCTGATTTAAATTAAAACTTGGGCTTCAAAAGAAATGAAAAGATTCTTATATTGTATAAAATGTTTTTTTTCCCAGAAAGTAGAAAGAATTTCTACAATATATTGGAATAATTTGTTGCCACAAAATGATAAAGAATGTTGCAAATTTTTATTTTTAATTTTTTTTTGTGATCCTCAGCTTCTCCGTCACCCCCACCTGTATCTCAGGGCAGAAGTTGGCCGTATCTAGTGGGGTTCGTGCTCATCGCCGCCACTCTGTCTCTTCTCATAGCCGCGGCCGCCAAGTGCAAGCTTTTCCATCGATATTTCCGCAGCTACCACCATCGTCCCTTGCCAGAGAACGAGTGGGCAGCCGAGTCGCAAAGCGAGCTACCGGGGGTCCCCATCCCCAACCAAGATGACGAAGATGGCTTCATAGAAGACAATTATATCCAGCCGGAGGACCATCAGAAAGAGGAGGATGAAGACGAAGTGTCTCAGGGTGACTTCTACAGTATCTGAGACTTCTTCTGTATCAAATCAGGAGCTACTACAACACCTTACCAGAAATAAAAATAGCTGGTAGACAGTTACAGGCAACCAACTAGCTGTTGATGATTGCTTGAAACACCATGAAGACTCAAAGTTACCGTAGGCCTGGACTTGCTACGTGCCACCTCTTTCATTTGCCAGAGAGATTGATTTGAATGGGAGGGATGTTCAGCTTGTGCAACACTCCTGTGGGCTGCTCACCCTTTGTCTGTTATATTTTAATATTAATATTTAATTTTGTGCAGCCTTTACTCCAAACATATTAAATGTTTAACTCTGCATAACTGGGCAGGGTTGAAGTTCAGCTCTGAGTAAAACATGACGTTCCGTCACTGATATATCAATGTAAGCAACCTGGATTCGCTGATGCTTTCCGCCAAACTGGCCAGAGACTCTACCCTTGCATCTTCATGAGATAAGGCTCCAGGTCTGAGGCCCACCACATCGATTAAAGAATGTCTTCACAGATTGCTTTTCCAATGGGGTTCCAGGCCTGAGGCCCACCACCTTGAATAAATTAGGTCCACACAGGATGCTTTTCCAATAGGGCTCCAGGTCCGAGGCCCACCCCTTCCAATAAAGAAGGTCCACACAGGATGGTTTTCCAATGGGGCTCCAGGCCCGAGGCCCACCACCTCGAATAAAGAAGTTTCACGCTGGATGCTTTTCCAATGGGGCTCTAGGCCAGAGGCCCACTGCCTCAAATAAAGAATATCCACTCAGGATGCTTTTCCAATGGGGCTCCAGGCCCAAAGTCCACCACCTGGAATAAAGAAAGTCCACACTGGATGCTTTTCCAATAGGGCTCCAGGCCCAAGGCCCACCACTTCGAATAAAGAAGGTCTACACAGGATGGTTTTCCAAGAGGGCTCCAGGTCCTGAGGTCCACCATTTCAAATAAAGAAGGTCCACACAGGATGCTTTTCCAATGGGGCTCCTGGTCTGAGGCCCACCACCTTGAATAATGAATGTCCACACAGGATGCTTTTACAATGGGGCTCCAGGTCCGAGGCCAACCACCTCGAATAACGAAGGTCCAGACAGGATGCTTTTTCAATGGGGCTCCAGGCCTGAAGCCCACCACCTCAAACATCAATAACCTCAAAATGTATGTGTTTTTTTTTTTTTTCAAATAAAGAAGGTCCACACAGGATGATTTTCCAATGAGGCTCCAAGTCTGAGCCCCACCACCTTGAATAAAGAATGTCCATACAGGATGCTTTTCCAATGGGGCTCCAGACCTAAGGCCCACCACCTCGAATAAAACATGGTGTCAACATGGGACACTTTTCCAACAGTTTACCGTGAAGGACAGGTTACCATTCTGTACAGCCATTCCTTCATGCCACTCATCAGACCTCCAGAAGAGATCAACTCCATGCAATTAACTCAGAACCTGGAAAGTTCAGCCAATTATCCCATACTTTGTTTACTATAAATTCCTCTACTGTGGGTCCTCATCCGAAGCCCCTGGTCAGTCCAGCTCCGAAGGGCTCTTTCTTCTGCTCAGTTCCCATGATCTCTTCTGACTGGAGCTCCACCCATTATAGAATATAAAAGGGGTACTGACTCCACCACCAACCACCCAGGGGAGGGCATTACTGAAAGGCAAACTAACCCCTGCTTACACTCAATACTCAGAGGTTGTGTCTAGACTAAACTCCAATGTCTCAGCATTTGCATAGCTATCTTGTATAATCCCCATTATGTGTCTAATATGTCATTTTCAATGTATTTCCTATGATCGTCAGCGTCATCTAGTGTCCAAAATTTCCTCTGCAATGCTAAAATATTTCTCAAGACTGTTCAAAGTTTTCTGCTTGTTTTTTGATGCACACTCCAATAAAGCTAAACCTCAGACAGATATAAAGGACACCGTTTAATGCAATTCTATAATTAATGATACCTCTTTAACCACTTAAGCCCCGGAAGATTTTACCCCCATTCCGACCAGGGGGTATTTTGCGATTCGGCACTGCGTGACTTTAACGGACAATTGCGCGGTCGTGCGACGCTATACCTAAACGAATTTGGCGTCCTTTTTTTCCCACAAACAGAGCTTTCTTTTGGTGGTATTTGATCACCTGTGCGATTTTTTGATCACGCGCTATAAACAAAAAAAGAGCGTCAATTTTGCAAAAATAGCAATATTTTTCACATTTTTTTATATGAAATTCCCCCAAAAAAAAATTTAAAAATCAAAATTTTTTTACTTTTTCGGCCAATTTGTTTTATGCTACCTATGTTTGGTAAAAAAAATCGCAAAAAGCGTATTTTGATTGGTTTGCGCAAAAGTTATCGCGTTTACTAACAAAGGGAAAGATTTCTGTCATTTTTGTTGTTTTTTTTTTTTAACGTGTAATGGCGGTGATCTGCGATTTTTTTTGCGGTACTGCGACATTGGGGCGGACAGATCGGACCCTTGACTGACATTTTTGACACTTTTGGGGTTACCAGTGACATTTCTACAGTAATCAGTGCTATATATATGCACTGTTACTGTAAAAATACACTGGTAGTGAAGGGGTTAACTTTATTTGGGAGGGAGGGGCTGTGTGTATCCCTAGGGGCGTGCTTTCTACTGTGATTGGCTGGGGCTTGAGCTGTATGGACACTGATCAACGGATCTACATACTAGATCCGAGTGATCAGTATCCTAACAGCAAGGAGAATGACAGGTGGCTTGTTTACACAAGCTGCCTGACATTCTCCCTCTCCCCCGCCGATCGCCGAGTGACCGGCGGACATCGGGTCCGCCGGTCACACGCGCGGGGGGGTCCGTGACCACGCGGGAGCGGGAGCGCGCCTCCGGGGGCGCGCGCTCGCTCCCTAGACCCTCACAAGCTAGTGACATAGCCCTACGTCACTTTGCCTGTGAGGGGCTGACTGCCGACGTAGATCGGCGTTAGGCAGTCGGCAAGTGGTTAAAGTGGTTGTAAACGCACAAGGTTTTTTACCTTCATGCATTCTATGAATGAAGGTAACAAACCTTCTGTGTGCAGCAGCCCCCCACCCACCAATACTTACCTGAGCCCCCTCTCGAGAGCCTTGTCTCTCCATGGACTCGCACTCCTGTTTGGCTTTTGGCAGCAGCAGGAGCCATTGGCTTCCACTTCTGTCAATCACAGCCAGTGAGCCAATCAAGAGATGGAAGGGGCAGGACCGAGCCACAGCTCCGTGTGTGAATTGACACACAGGGTTGTGGGTCGGGAGCATGCCTGCTTGGGCAAAAGGGAAGAGCCAGGAGCACCGGCGTGGGACCAGAGAAGAGGAGGATCCGGACTGCTCTGTGCAAAACCACTTCACAAAGTAGGTAGGTATAACATGTTTGTTATTTTTTTATTTTTTTTAACCCAAGGCTTTAATATCACTTTAAGCGGTCTTTATTAAAAAGATATATATTTATATAAATGTGTATTAAACAAAAATATATATTTATATAAAAATGTATATTAAAAAAATGCCTCAAGCATTTGCACAGCTGTCAAAAATAAACCCCATAATTTGTGTAAGATTTTTATTATATTATATTATATTATATTATATTATATTATATATGTAGCACTGTGCCCGTAGGGCTTGCTGTATGATGACTTGTTGGGCCTCCTCTGATTACCTGCAGACAGTCACTTAGGGTACAGTTAAAAAAGAGGCCCCCACCTTTCCCCCAATTGAAGGAGATGGTGGGAAAAAAAGGGGGATTTTTAAGTGCCTAACAGGTTGTATAATTATTATTAATCATACAATGTTCCTCAAATACATAAAAACATAATAAATGTATTAATCCATCAAATGTTAAAAATCATATAAATTACCAATATAACAGTGACATAGCCAGACAAATATACTATCAACCCGAATTAACGGGATAAGCAAGTGCAGATACAAGTGCAAAAGGATCTGGATAGATGCGTTTCGTCCGATTTTGGGGCTTCTTCAGGATCCACGAACATGATGTTAAATACACCCATACAGCAAAAGATACAATAGAATATCTGCTTCAACACAGCACAGTCCCAGGCCGAGAAACATATATTGCATCAAATCTGTGAAAATACTTTTAAAATCCAATAACGACGGGCCAGTAAGCTGCCACCATCCATCAGGAAACAAAGGTGTAGATGGTCAGAGGCTGCAGACATGGTACAGGAGATGTCAGACGTTGCGGACATGGTACAGGAGATGTCAGACGTTGCGGACATGGTCCAGGAGATGCAGAGGCTGCAGCCATGGTACAGGAGATGCAGAGGCTGCGGGCATGGTACAGGAGATGCAGGGCTGCCGGCTTAGTACAGGAGATGTCAGAGGCTGCGGACATGGTACAGGAGGTTGCAGAGGATGCAGGCATGGTATAGAAGGTGCAGGGGCTGTGGGCATGGTACAAGTGATGCAGAGGCTGGGGACATGGTACAGGAGATTCAGAGGCTGCGGACATGGTACAGGAGATGCAGAGGCTGGGGCATAGTACAGGAGATGCAGGTGCTGCGAGCATAGGACAGGAGATGCAGAGGCTGTGGGCATGGTACAGGCGATGCAGAGGCTGGGGCATAGTGCAGAAGATGCAGGGGCTGCGGGTATGGTACACGAGATGCAGGGTCTGGGGGCATGGTACAGGAGGTGATTTCAGAGGCTGTGGGCATGGTACAGGAGATGCAGGGGATGCAGGCATGGTAGAAGAGATGCAGAAGCTGTGGGCATGGTACAGGAGATGCAGAGACTGGGGCATAGTACAGGAGATGCAGGGGCTACGGGTATGGTACACGAGATGCAGGGTCTGCGGTCATGGTACAGGAGGAGATGCCAGAGGCTGTGGGCATGGTACAGGAGATGCAGGGGATGCAGGCATGGTAGAAGAGATGCAGAGGCTGCGGGCATGGTACAGCAGATGTCAAAGGCTGCGGAAGGGTGTTACCGGACTGTGATGAAGTGTGCGCCGCTGCCAGACCAAACACTACTGCTGCCTTACATTTTAAAATGGCGCCGCCCGCGGCACCATTAGGTCACTGCACATGCGCCCACCTGACCGAAAGTGGTCGAGCATGTACGCTCATGTGCAGTTGACCCGGCCGCAGCCATATTTTTTACGGCACTGCTGCCCTCAAAGAAGCCCCATACCTGGAAACTCTTCTAGCAAAAGGGATGGCCCTAACAGGACAGGCCACATGACACAGATCTATACTCACTGTATGCAGAATCAGATCCTTTCCAGTGTCTCCCTTCCAGTCAGCTCTTCAGTACCTCCGGGTTCAGTTCCTCTCTAACTCTTTAGGCCCTCAGGTCGACCACCTTAGACCGCATGGCAACTTCTACAGAGGAGGGGCCAGTCACCCCCCTGCATCTCCTGTGCCATGTCCGCAGCCTCTGCATCTCCTGTACCATATCCGCAGAGGGGACCCCGCTCTCCAGCTGAAAGACCCTGAGCACATGTGCTCTTGGCATTTATACAGTATCACAGCATGCACCAAGGCACTTTCCTCTGCCAATCACCAGGGCTGTTCTAAATGCCTGTGCACTCATTTGTCAGGTTTCCTCCCACTGTCCAATTTGCCTCCCTATTGGACCAGTGTAAAACACTTCAGAAGAACTGAGCTGCAACTGAGCACCATGAGCAGATCTCACTAACAGATCCTGCTCTCTGGTAGACAGAGAGCAATATAAATGTCCCTGGCTATCTCTCTGGTAAACAGAAAAGATCCAAAATTATACTTTCTCTCTAGCACCTACCTAGGAGGGAGCTACATACATTTATGATCGTCAGCTCCATCTAGTGGTCATAAGGCAACATTTTCCTGATTGCGGTATTTCAGGAAAATACCACATTATGGCTAGATGGAGTTGGTAATCATAGGAAATAAATAGAAGATGACATTTCACACATAGTACGCGTATTACAGGGATTATTTGTAAAACATACACGCAGCATATTTTTAATTAATAGACCTCTAAGTGTATCTGGTGTACATACGGGAATGTTTTCTTTATATCAGCCTTCTGTACAGTAGAATTCAGACTCGGAGAGGGAGAGGCCAGTGCATGAACGTGCTGATCGAAAGAGGGAGCAGAACAATGATCTCATAATTCGGGGGCAGGTCCTTTACGGTCAATCACTTGGGGGGGGGATCCAAATGCTGTACATACAATCCAATGAGAGCACCAATGGCGGCTGGTGCTCCATTTTTTTGGGTACTTAGTGTATTCAGTGGTCACTCTTCTACCAGACCCTAACTATGAACAGATATAATTAGTTTACAAATATTGCTGCTATGACAGGCTCCTCTCCTAGTGTAATGAGGTTGCAGTACATGAAGAAGGAGCTGGCAGTGCCCACCCGGTGTAACAGTGCGAGCAATTCACTATACCCAGTATAATTAGGCGGCAGTATAAATACCAGGCAGTGCCCAGATGGGAGGTATAGGTAAAGGTTCTTCAGATACAGATGGCAGCTGCCGGCACAGGTAGAAGTAGTAGGCAGTGGCCGCCAGCCCCGCACTTACCCCATCCAGGTTGTGGGCGGCTTCCCGCGGTGTTCTGCTGAAAACTCCAACTTACCGAGATCTCCAACGTACACCAGGAATAATTGGAGATTTCGATCACTTGGTGTTTTCACACAACAGCGGCAGCCTTTACACTCCGGTAGATGCTATAATTAGTGGAGATTGTTGGTCCACCTGCTAGTAACCAGAAACATGGCCGTCTCCAAGGTGGTGACAACTAGCGGACGGACTAACAATCTGCATTAATTATAGCACTTCTTAAATAGTGGAGATTGTTGGTCCACCCGCTAGCAACCAAAAATATGGCCGCCTCTAAGGCGGTGTCAACTAGCGGGCAGAGTAACAATCTGCACTAATTATAGCATCTACGAGTGTAAAGGCTGCCGTTTTTGTGTGAAAACACCAAGTGGTTCAAATCTCCAGTTATTTCTGGTGTACACTCACCGGAATTAACGTCGTTGGAGATCTCGGCAAGTTGGAGTTTTCGGCAGAACACCGGCTTACCCGGCTTCTTCTCCCCGGCCAATCCGGTCGCTTCTCCCTCCGGCCAATCCAGTCTTAGGACCTGCTTCCTGTCCTGATTGGCCAGGAGGAGAAGCAGGAAGACAATAGTGAATCAACATTCGCTAATGTCACAAGTAGGTGGGCTGGGGGTGCAGTACCCTGCGCCCAGGGCCCAGGCTGTTTGAAGCCAATTAGAGCCTTCGCTCTGAGCATGTGCTTCTAAAAACCACTTGAGCAATCCAAACCATTAAGTATCTGTCTTTCACTCCCAGTGACAGTGAGTACCGTCACACTCTGAGTTTATCACGAGTGCCAAGCTATTTGGTATCTGCTTACCTGAGTCCATTTAAGCGCAGTCAGAATTCCTAAGCTCTGATAAAGGGTGGGGGTGACGGTACTCACTGTCACTGGGAGTGAAAGACAGCTACTTAATGAGTGGCGGCTGGTGCTCAAAATTTTTGGGGGGGCGCAAAAAGAAAAATGTAATAGGTATTGCTTCGTGCCAAAAAACGCAGTAAAAAAATTGCATGACTTTGAAGCTGTGCCCCCTTCAATGCAATGAACACTGTGCTGTGCCCCCTTCAATGCAATGAACACTGTGCTGTGCCCCCTTCAATGCAATAAACACTGTGCTGTGCCCCCACAATGCAGAGTTCAGCGTGCATGCCCCTTTCAATTCAGAGCGCCACAGCATTGTCCCCAATCACTGCAGAGTGCCACAGCATTGTCCCCAATGATTGCAGAGTGCCCACAGCATTGTCCCCCAATGATTGCAGAGTGCCACAGCATTGTACCCCAATGATTGCAGAGTGCCCACAGCATTGTACCCCAATAAATGCAGAGTGCCCACAGCATTGTACCCCAATGATTGCAGAGTGCCCACAGCATTGTACCCCAATGATTGCAGAGTGCCACAGAATTGTACCCCAATGATTACAGAGTGCCACAGAATTGTACCCCAATGATTGCAGAGTGCCACAGCATTGTACCCCAATGATTGCAGAGTGCCACAGAATTGTACCCCAATGATTGCAGAGTGCCACAGCATTGTACCCCAATGATTGCAGAGTGCCCACAGCATTGTACCCCAATAAATGCAGAGTGCCCACAGCATTGTACCCCAATGATTGCAGAGTGCCCACAGCATTGTACCCCAATAAATGCAGAGTGCCCACAGCATTGTACCCCAATAAATGCAGAGCGCCACAGCATTGTACCCCAATAAATACAGAGCGCCTCAGCATTGTACCCCAATAAATGCAGAGCGCCACAGAATTGTACCCCAATGATTGCAGAGTGCCACAGAATTGTACCCCAATGATTGCAGAGTGCCACAGAATTGTACCCCAATGATTGCAGAGTGCCACAGCATTGTACCTCAATGATTGCAGAGCGCCACAGCATTGTACCCCAATAAATGCAGAGTGCCCACAGCATTGTACCCCAATGATTGCAGAGTGCCACAGCATTGTATCCCAATAAATGCAGAGCGCCACAGCATTGTACCCCAATAAATGCAGAGTGCCCACAGCATTGTACCCCAATAAATGCAGAGTGCCCACAGCATTGTACCCCAATAAATGCAGAGGGCCACAGCATTGTACCCCAATAAATACAGAGCGCCTCAGCATTGTACCCCAATAAATGCAGAGCGCCACAGCAATGTACCCCAATCAATGCAGAGTGCAGCGTGCATGCTCCCTTCAATTTAATGCACTTACCTGGCGGCGGCGGCGGCGCGTTCTTCCCTCCTCGATCCAGTCCGTCCTCTCTGCCGCGGCGGCGGGAAGGAGAGCGGCTTCTCCCTCGTCCTCCGAGCGGCGGTGACGGTGAGTGACTGACTCACGCACCGGCACCGCCCCCATTGTGACGTCAGGGATCGGATGTCCTGGATGATGATTGGTCCAGGCTGGAGACTGGACCAATCACAGCCAGGATATCCGAAAGTGGAGGTGTCCAATCGCAAGGACTTGCGATCGGGTTACGCCCCCAGAAGGCTGCCGATCGGCGCCTCTTCTGGGACGTAACCCCACCCCCCCTCCCCCAGCCACCACTTCCATTACAAAGGCCGGCGAACCCAATTTTCTTTTTTAAAAAACTTTATTTGTTCGCTGTCATTTTTTTTTCTTTTTTTTAGGGGTAGGGGGGCGGCGCCCTGGCGCCCGCTATGCACGGGCCGCCACTGTACTTAATGGTTTGGATTGCTTCAAGTGGGACAGTAATATTTGTCAGCAATATCTCTCAATAAATATGAAGATTTAATCCCACTTTACACTGTGAGACCTATAGCCTGTTGCCATGAAGTCTGACTCCTAAGCAATCATAGCATAGATGTGTAATCCATGTACTTCAATGTAGGAGACGGACAGACTGTCATTGGCAGTCTTGTCCTATTGTCTATCTAAATAGGTGGAATGTGGATTGTGTTAAGTCTGCCTGTCCCATTGTTAAATGTTAATGAGCCCACATTGTTCTATCCAGATGGCTAGATAATTAGTTCAAGTTAATTCTGTTTCTGTATACAATTTCATCTGCATATGATAATGTAATCAGGCAACCCCTGACCTGTGTGTGGTAATTTGATCAGGAGGGGGAGGTCCATGCTGTATATAAATTCTGTCTGACTGTTCAATAAAGAGAGATTTCCAGTACAAGCTAAGTTGTTGGCTAGCTTTGTATGGGAGCGGATTTGATATCTATGTTCAAGACTGCAATGAAGCCGTATACTGACAGAAGACCACAAGTACAGTGTGGGTCGGCGGTTCCGTTACACAGAGTATGAACGAACTTTCCCTGTATCTCTACCTGCCTCACACACTACAACTCCCACAATGCATCAGGCAATGAACTACGGCTTCCTGTCCTCCTACCACCAACCTCCAATGAAAGTTTGGGTACAGGGAGATGACCAAGCTGTATTTCCTATCTGCAGTAGAGAATAATGAGGCCATCAGCCTACCTGTGCTGTTTGACAGGTCTGTATAAATCTCAGGGCTAGATGGACAGAAATTGCAAATCCTTTGGCAGGTAACGCGGCTCCCATGTTTGCTTTTCATCTGTGTGTTTTTCTGCAGTTCAGATACAACAAAGCAATTACAGGCAAATATCAAACAGGGTCTGTGTGTTTAGGGCCGTACACGGGCCCTGCGGCTGATCATGTGCTGGTAAGACATCGGCTGAAACAAATTAATCACAGAGATTGTATAACTAAGATATGCCAGTAATTAAAGGCGTGGCTGTCCACACTGAGCACCGAACAATAAGGAACTATTTTACAGATCGTCATTTACACCGATCAGCCATAACATTCTGACCACTGACGGGTAAAATGAAAGAACGTTGATTATCCCATGACAATGGCATCTGAAAATGGATGGAATATATTAGGCAACGAGTAAACATGTTGTCTCTGAAGTTGATATTTAGAAAGCAGAAAAAAATGGGCAAGTGTAAGGATTTGAGGGACTTTGACAAGGGACAAATTATAATGGCTGGATGACTGGATCAAAAAAACTCCAAAACTGCAGCACTTGTGGGACATTCCCAGTCTGCAGTGGTCAGCACAAACCAAAAGTGGTCCAAGGAAGAAAACCGGCAAACCGGGTCATAGGTCGCCAAGGAAGTGGGGAGGCTCATTGATGGAGGTGGGGAGTGAAGGCTCATTGATAGAGGTGGGGGGAGGCTCATTGATGGAGGCGGGGAGGGAAGGCTCATTGATGGAGTTGGGGAGGGAAGGCTAATTGATGGAGGTGGGGAGGGAAGGCTCATTGATGGAGGCAGGGAGGCTCATTGATGGAGGAGGGGAGGGAAGGCTCATTAATGAAGGTGGGGAGGGAAGGCTCATTGATTGAGGTGGGGGGAGGCTCATTAATGGAGGTGGGGAGGGAAGGTTCATTGATGGAGGTGGGGAGGGAAGGCTCATTGATAGAGGTGGGGGAAGTAAGGCTCATTGATGTAGGTGGGGGAGGGAAGGCTTATTGATGTAGGTGGGGGAGGGAAGGCTTATTGATGGAGGTGGGGGAGGTAAGGCTCATTGATGTAGGTGGGGGAGGGAAGGTTTATTGATAGAGGTGGGGAGGGGAGGCAATGTTAATTTATGGAGGTGGGGAGGGAGAGAAGACTCATTGATGTACACGGGGAGCGAAGGTTCATTGATCGAGGTAGGGAGGGAAGGCTCATTGATGGAGGTGGGGAGGGAAGACTCATTGATGAAGTTTGGGGTGGGAGGGAAGGCTCATTGATGGAGGTGGGGGAGGGAAGACTCATTGATGGAGTTGGAGGGGGAATGTTCATTGATGGAGGTGGGGAGGGAAGGCTCATTTATGAAGGAGGGGGTGAGGAGGGAAGGACCATTGATGGAGGTGGGGATGGAAGGCTTGTTGATGGCGGTGGGGAGGGAAGTCTTGTTGATGGAGGTGGGGAAGGAAGGCTCATTGATGAACATGGGGGGGAAGGCTTATTGATGGAGGGGGGGTAAAGGCTTGTTGATGTAGGTGGAGGAGGCTCATTGATGGGGGTGGGGCTCATTATTGTACATGAGGAGCGAAAGCTCATTGATGGACGTGAAGAGGAAAGGTTCATTGATTGAGGTGAGGGGGTGCTTATTGGTGGAGGTGGGGAGCGAAGGCTTAGCCTGTGTAGTTCGATCCAATAGAAGAGCTACTGAAGCTCAAATTGCTAAAGAGTGAATGTTAGTTCTGATAGAAAGGTGTCTGAAGACACAGAGCATCGCAGTTTGTTGTGTATGGGACTGTGTAGCCGCAGACCAGTCAGGGTGTCCATGCTGACCCGTGTCCACAGCCAGAATCTCGTAAACTGGGCCCGTGAGCATTAGAACTGGATCACGGAGCAATGGAAGAAGGTGGCCTGATCTGAGGAATTCAAGAAAGGTTTGGGGAATACAACAACGAGTTCAAGGTACAAAATAGAAAAAGAAACTGGTGTCTGAGGTTACCCTAGGCATCACATCCCTAAAAAAAAAAAAAAAAAAATGATTGAAGAGGTTCAGTAGATCCGGGATTTCAAAGGTGCCAGACACAAAGTATAATATAAAAATCTATTTTTATTATAATCATTAAAAATATTGAATCATATAAAAACATTTATGAAGAAGTTTTCCATACAGTACTGTTGCAATATGTTCATCTCTACATGTTTCGTCAGACTATGGCTTCTTCAGGAGTATTTGCTAGAGTATTGCATAACAGTTCACTACAAAAGAGCCATATATTATTCCACAAATGTATCAGGTGGGGAGGAAAGGTTCATTAATGGACGTGGGGAATAAAGGTTCATTGATTGAGGTGGGGGGGGGCTTATTGGTGGAGATGGGGTGCGAAGGCTTGGCATGTGTAGTTCGATCCAATAGAAGAGCTACTGAAGCTCAAATTGCTAAAGAGTGAATGTTAGACAAACTTTGAATACAATGCTCGGGAAGGCAGGCAACTAAATTGCTTATCCCAGGTGGAACGGCCTTTGGGGGAGAAGGTTTACATAAGACATTCTTCCCCTGATCATGAAACAAGAAAAGCCAGAGGGATCATAAAACTTTATGTGCTGGCCATGAGACGTTTGTATCACACAATGGGCGAAACTCAAATTCACGATAACACCTGTGTTCAACCATCCACCAGCAGATCAACTATTGTCTCAATCATGAGAAGATAAACAAATGGAAATCAGCCTTGTCAAAGACTAGAATTTATAATTCCTCCCCCTACACTTACATGGTGGTAAAGTTTGTGTCATACAGACAATTGTCCATTGAAAATTAAATGGTATTAAAAAGACAGACTGATGAGAACTATATCTTCAAATGAAATTCATATAATCATAAGCTTATACAACATCCTTGCCCCATCATATACAAAAGGGGGTTGTGAAACTGATAATGTTATGACAATCTTCTACTGAGAAGTACAGTATATCTATTATATAGTAGTGTCAAAATGGTCCGAATTTCTTCCATATTTTATAATCCAGTCCTAAATCATGACTGTATTGTGGTTAACATAATAATCCCTTAATGGATAATACTCTGATTGGAAACAACCCATGTGTAGAAAAGTTTACATATACAAGTTGTGGTGTAGCAATATATATATATAACTGTCCATGTATCTATATCATTCCTACTCTACTAAATGTAAAGTATATGGGTAAATCAGTAATTTCCAATCAATATATATATATTGTATTAGTAATATTCTTAATTCAATGGTATTACCAGGTCCAGTTACTAGGTCCAATCTTTACTTCATGGTGGATATTAGATGAACACGTATAGAGGATGAGAGCATGGAAATTATTATGTTGTTATTTATGATAGTCTTAAACGGAGAAATTATACAGTTTTAATATCCCCTATCTTGGTTAACTAGTAGAGGTGTCGCCCAATGACCTCGTCAGTTAATGGTTAAGTAATCCCAACCAATGGGGATAATGTTCCTCCCACTGGGTTTGGCTTATGGTAAATTTTACTGCCCTTTTGTTCAACACAATATAAAAAGGAACCCCAGATGTATTAGGAGACACATGACATTTTGCCCAATATACATCACACATAGAGCACACACGCTACTACAACCATGCATAGACTCATCTACACAGACTCCATCTTGCTCCACCATGTACCCAAAACTTGGAGGGACGCCAACGAAACTCCTCCCTAATTGGCCACCATCTTGGAAATGCAGCCATCTTAAGGACTCTGGTAACGACCATTTTAAGTTAGCCACCATTTAAATATGGTCAATATTCCTTGCTAATTAATTGATTATTATTCTATATTGTTTATGTACTTCCTTAAATGTTTTACATTGCATATTTAACAGTAACGAGAGTACAATCCCAGCCGTATAAACCATATGTATATTTTTCTTTAAAGAGATGATTTTTGTTTTTATAACATTTTTATTAATATTAGATTTAGCGCATACTGGCGTATTAGTCTCACGTTTTGCATAGTCTATTCTCGCTTCATCTGCAGTGAAGTGACTATCAGATTGTGCATTGCGCAGACAATTGTGGTCTGATTATATAGAACATTCATTTATGGTTCATACTACATCTGGGAAAAACGTAATCTTGCTTTATTTTACTTTCATCGTCTAGCTAATATCACATTGCATTTATCGTTTTAAGTTTGTATTTTATGTAAGGTTACCTCTTTGTGTCACTCAAGTTTGATCATTTATCGTGATAACACGTCTCGTGAATAAATATTCTTATATATATATATTCCCTACTGTAGACTGTTTCACTAAGATTGGTATATGCTTTTAAAAAGAAATTAATCGATCAAAAAGAACTCAAGAAAACTGCTGTGGTATACTATTGAGTGTTTGAACAAAAATGATTGGGTTTTTCTTAGTTAATAAATTATTTGCCGTAATCGGCTGGAGACACTGCGTCATAATTCTATTGATAGTTCAGACATCGCCTTTTAGTAATAAATTAAAATAATCAGAATAATATTCTCAAACATAAAACGCACAACAACCTTTTCCCCAGTGGGTTGTTTTTGGTCCCACACTTTCAGCTCCAGAACCAGACCTGCTTTGCCGCCATCGGATGGGGGTTTCGCTTTGTTATCCCGGCTCAGCCGATTTGTAAGTATGGGTCCGCATAACAGGGTCCCTTTTGAGTTTTCATACTTCATTGTCCATCATGATGTATACTTTCAAATTGACATTATCAATTTTTTTTAGACATGTCTATGCGCATCTACTCCTGAAGAAGTGAGCGGTGGCTCACAAAACGCGTCGAGTTAGAAATATGCTTCCATATCATCACCTAACATTATAACTGCAATTTTCAAACATGTATATTATCATGTATTTACTACTGACCGGCTTGGCATATGTATATGTACTCTATGTATGATGGTTTTCTTCATTTTTAAATAAATTTGAAATTATATTTACTCTATATTAAGTGGCCACCTGTGTTCACCTCATTTAACCACATTAAGACCGCCCGCCGCAGAATTACTGCGGCAGGCTGCCTCTCCTGCGTGAATCGACTTAGCCCTACGTCTGTCACACGCATGGTGCTGGGGTGGCGAACGTGCACCGGCGGCGGCGCGCTTCCACCCCCACTAGGCAGCGGGGATACCGATGCACAGGACTGGCGGCAGCGGTAGCCGCCGGGCACCCACGATCGCTCCCCACTGAGAGAGAAGGACGGTCTGCTGTTGTAAACACAGCTGGCGGTTCTTCTCTCTGGAATGATCACAGAGCCCCTGTGATCCTTCTATATAGGATCACAGGTCTCTATGATCATTTCACAAATCCCTCCCTCCACAGTTAGAAAACACTCCCCTAGGCTCACACTTTGATCACCCCTAAGTTAACCCCTTCCCTGCCAGTGTCATTATTACAGTAACAGTGCATATTTTTAGCTCTGATTACTGTAGTAATGTCACTGGTCCCCCCAAAAGTGTCAAAAATGTCAGTTAGGTGTCCGATCTGTCCTCCGCAATGTCGCAGTCCCATTACAAATCTCAGATCGCCGCCATTACTAGTAAAAAATAAATAAATCAATAAAAATAACATACATTTTTCCCCTAGTTTGTAGACGCGATAACTTTTGTGCAAACCAATCAATATACACTTATTGGGAGTTTTTTTTTTTTTACCAAAAATATGTAGCAGAATACATATTAGCCTAAAATTATTAAGAAATGTGATTTTTTTTTCTTTTATTAGGAATGTTATATAGCTGAAAGTGAAAAATATTGTTTTTGTTTTTTTTTTTTCAGAATTGTCGCTTTTGTTTTTGTTAGGGCTGCATTCACATGTCAGCGTATTGATCGCGGGCAGAATCACCGCGATTCCGCCCGCAATCCGGAAATCATTGCAAATCGCGGGACGCATGTGCGTTGCCCATGATTTGCAATAGCACTCCAAACGCTGTGCGATGTTGCCGCGATTTCCGCCTGCCGAATCGCGGTAACAACGCGCAAAAAAAATCACGGGACGCATTACGCTCCAAAGAAGTACAAGAGCTTCTTTGGAGCGTAATGCGTCCCGCGTTTTTTTTTGCGCAATGTTACTGCGATTCGGCAGGCGGAAATCGCGGCAACATCGCACAGCGTTTGGGGTGCTATTGCAAATCACGGGCAACGCACATGCGTCCCGCGATTTGCAATGATTTCCGGATCGCGGGTGGAATCGCGGTGATTCTGCCTGCGATCAATACGCTGACATGTGAATGCAGCCTTATAGCGGAAAAGAAAAATAAAAATGCAGTGGTAATCAAATACCACCAAAACAAAAGCTCTATTTGCGTGAAAAAAAAAATTATATAATTGAATTGCGGTACAGCGTTGCATGAACGTGTAATTAGCAGTTAAAGTAACGTAGTGCCAAATAGCCTAGCCAAATAATAGCCCGGCCATGAAGGGGGTAAAAGCTTCTGGAGCTCAAGTGGTTAAACATGAAAAAAGACGTCATATATTTTACAGTTCACAATCCCTTCCATTTATAAGCTATCTGTACAATGCGAGTGAAATTAAGCAAACGGGAAAACAGGTTAAATCATGAATTTGTTTTTATTAAAATGTAATTCTGAAGTATCTAATATATTAGCTTTTCATTAAATAATCATCGTTCATTTGGAATGTAAAAATATATTTTGTACCATGTCTTCATATTAAAATATTAGCATCTCAAATGCTTCACACTATGACCGACTCCTCCCAAAACCGACACTCTTGTTTAGAATGGCCGCTGGCACACCCAATCACATGCTGGCTTCTGATAGGCCGTGGTGAAATGTCTTCCTTGCACATTATTCATCGTAACGGAGAGAGAATTTGTGAAAAACGCGCTGTGCGTTATGTAGTGTCAATCAATCCAGAGCCCCGTGTACACCGAATTTTTACATTTAATAAGTTTTATTTATTTTATATTTATTTAATAAAAAAAAAAAAAATTGGATTGCTATTCATCCAGCAAATCTGTATGTACCTTGTTCTCTGAGAATTGGGTAAAAACGAATGTTCTTTAACCTGTTCCGGACCGCCCGCCCGCCACAGAAATACTGCGGCAGGCAGGCCCTCCTGCGCGAACCGACGTAGCCCTACGTCGGTCGCACGCATGCCGCTAGGGGGCGAGCGTGCGCCGACTCGCTCCCGCCCCCACTCGGCAGCGGGGACTCCGATGCACGGGGCAGGCGGCTCCGATTGCCGCCCGCGATCGCTCCCCACTGAAGGAGAAGAACGGTCGGCTGTTATAAACACAGCCGACCGTTCTTCTCCCTATATGATCACAGAGCGCCTGTGATCCTTCTATATAGGAACACAAGTCTCTATGATCATTTCACAAGCCCAGCCCCATACAGTTATAAACACGCCCCTAGGCTTACATTTAACCCCTTGATCACCCACAGTGTTAACCCCTTATTACAGTAACAGTGCATATTTTTAGCACTGATCAGGGCCTTCTTTAATATTGATTGGACCCTGGGGGAATATTTTCCTGAGCCCTCCCAAAACCACTTATTAATTATTTGCAGGCAGTGTGGGCTCAAGGGGCAGCTGCTTCGGGCCCCACAACAATGACTGGACCCAGGGCAGTTGTCCCTTTTGCCCTGTTTGAAAGACGGCCCTGGCACTGATTACTGTAGTAATGTCACTGGTCCCCCCCAAAAGTGTCAAAAATGTCAGTTAGGGGTCCGATCTGTCCGCCGTAATGTCGCAGTCCCGCAAAAAATCGCAGATCGCCGCCATTACTAGTAAAAAAAAAAAAAAACAATAAAAATGACATAAATCTTTCCCGTAGTTAGTAGACGCAATAACTTTTGGGCAAACCAATCACAATACGCTTATTGCGATTTTTTTTTTTTTACCAAAAATATGTAGCAGAAAACAAATTGGCCTAAAATGTTAAAAAATTTTGATTTTACATTTTTTTTTGGGGAATGTTATATAGCAGAATGTGAAAAATATATATTTTCTTTTTTTTCAGAATTGTCGCTCTTTTTTTGTTTATAGCGCAAAATCTAAAAATCGCACAGGGGATCAAATACCACCAAAAGAAAACTCTATTTGTATGAAAATTATATTTGGGTACAGCGTCGCAATTGTTCGTTAAAGTAACGCAGTGCAGAATCGCAAAATATGGCCTGGTCATTAAGGGGGAAAATCCTTCCGGTCCAGAATGTTCTTTTATTATTTGCAGTAGTAACAATACTGCATTATGGCCACTAGATGGAGATGAGGAGCATAAGAAAGACATACAGTATGTCTTCGTAGCAAGAGATACATTGTAATATTTCTAGAAAATGCTAAGGCTCCATTCACACCTGAGCGTATCGTTTTCAGGCGTTTCTTTGGGCTTTTTTCAGGCATTTTTTGGGACTTTTTATCGTCTTTCTTCAAGCTTTTTACAGGTGGGTTTTTTTTTAACATTTTTCAGGCGTTTTTTGCAGGTTTTTAGACTTTAGAGGCAGGCATTAACATCTAACAAAAACACCTGTAATCTGTCAAAAAAAGAAGCTCATGTACTTTTTTGAGCTTCAGGCGTTTTGCTTCAGGCGACAAAACGCTCAGATGTGAACAGGGGCCGTTGAAATGAATGGGATTTTGCTTGTTGGGCGTTTTGAGACTTCAGAGATGAGCGTTTTACGAGCTGAAATACGCTCAGGTGTGAACAGGGCCTAAAGGAAATTAGCAATTTATTATAACCACTGGGTACTTTTAGTCCCCTTTTACACAAACCAGAAAACGCCCCTGCCAAAAACTGCTGAACACACCCTGTGTGTGCATGGACACATAGGATAACACTACTGCAGAAAAGCTGAAAAACGCCTTCTACAGCTACAGCTTTCTACTGGCATTTTGATGACGTTTGGAGTGCATGAGGCCTAAATGTTGCATCAATGAGCTGCATTGCATGTGGGCCGAGCCGCTGTTAGAAACCACGGGGCCCCATACTGACAACCTAACACGAGGCCCCATAAAGTCAATGCTTCAGTTATGAATGAACCCAGTGATGATTGGTATCAATCATTTATTGTGTTCATTCAGGAAAGGAAGGGGCTGGTAGATATGACATATTTACAGGACCCTTCCCCCACCCTCAATCTTGATAGATCCTTTTGTGTGCTTGCAGCTGCCTGCAGGAAGTAGAGGAGGGAAACCAGCAGCAGTGCAGGGGGAGGGGGGACACAGGGGGGGCTTGGACAGCAGGGGGAATGGTATGGTGCACAGGGAAGGTGATCATGAGTCGAGGGGGGCAATTACTGGAACCGGTCCTTTATATGGCTCTCTCTGCAGCAGCTGAAAGCCAAAGGGAGGGAGAGGAGAAGCTGCTGCAGAGAGAGCCATAAAGTGGATTGGCCCCAGTAATTACCCCCCTGCCGCACCCATAACACTCCCTGCCGCACCGATCACACTCCCTGCCGCACCAATAACACTCCCTGCCGCACCGATCACACTCCCTGCCGCATCGATCACACTCCCTGTCGCATCGATCACACTCCCTGCCGCATCGATAACACTCCCTGCCGCACCGATAACACTCCCTGCCGCACCGATCACACTCCCTGCCGCACCGATAACACTCCCTGCCGCACCGATAACACTCCCTGCCGCACCGATCACACTCCCTGCCGCACCGATAATACTCCCTGCCGCACTGATAACACTCCCTGCCGCACCGATCACACTCCCTGCCGCACCGATAACACTCCCTGCCGCAGCGATAACACTCCCTGCCGCACCGATCACACTCCCTGCTGCATTAATAACACTCCCTGCCACACCGATAACACTCCCTGCCCACATCCGATTCCCCCTGCTATCTGCCCCCCCCCCCCTGCTTGCCTGGGCCCCATTCAGGAGGACTGGTGGTATCCCCCTATCCATAGCCCTGCATGTGGGTGCAAGGCATTTGCTGCACATCCCCATTTGCTTCAATGAGTCATGTTCAATAGCAGTACTTAACAAGGGAAGACATTTTTGCCATGGGGATGAACACTCCATCCACTGCCTTTGCATCTTAAGGGGGGGGGGGGGACAGTTGGGATGCTTAAAACATGGCTCATGTAGTAAATCTCCCCCACCAACCACAAGTCGAAATAAGCCCAGTTTGCTAATTCCCTCCAGCGTTTTCTACAATTATTACATTGTATCTCTCGTTACAAAGACATATGCATTTTCTGTGTTCCTCAGTTCCATCTAGTGGCCATAATGAGGTACTTTACTACTTCCCATAAAACATTTGTTCAGAAAAGAAAATAGCTTAAACATTTTTTTTTTTTTTTTTTGCTCAATTCACATAGAATGGGTGTACATTCAGATTTGCTGGACATATACAATATTAGCTATACCTTTTTTTTTTTTAATAGACTCCTATGTTCAGTTCCAAAATAAATGACCAATTAACTTTATTCCCTTTGGTTAATGTTTCTCTTTATATATTCAATTGAGGTATGGCTAAAAAAAAAAAAAAAACATATATCCTTGGTGAGCTCGGTATAAAGGAGTTTAATTACTAATCTGGTGCAGCTCTGTATAGAAACCAATCAGCTTCCAGGTTTTATTGTCAAAGCTTAATTGAACAAGCTGAAGTCAGAAGCTGATTGGCTACCATGCACAGCTGCACCAGATTTTGCACTCTCCAGTTTTAGTAAATGAACTGCAAAGTGTAATAAAGAAGTGATACAAAGGGGCTCATGCACAGCAGTGGTTTTACACAGACACAGAGAATCCTGGTGGTTTTTCTGCACATTTTGCAAGGCATGTCATTGAGATCCGACACCTAAAAAGCCTGAAATGACACTGCTAGTCAGAACTAAGATAGAAGATCCCACTGTGCTCAGATTTCTGCCTTGGGATCCATAGACCATATTTGGTGTTCAGTATTTGTATACTTCCCTGGAGGTAGGTGATTCAATGTGCTTAGTAATACATCTCTCTGTCTCGCCCCTGCACAATTGTTTTAGTGATTTACCATGTATCTAATGTCTCATTGCACAAGTCCATCTAAGCCTTGTTAAAGTCCACTTAGCCCTAATAAGGATGAATGTTTGCCCCCCCCCAAAACACGTAGGCTGTTTAATGTGATGAACAATTAAAGGAATTTGCACTGGGCCGCTCCTGTTGTATGTTTTATACAGTTTTACTCTCTTAGCAGAACCAAATACATTTTAGCATTGGCAAAGCAATCAATAGATTATTAATAATTTGATGTAGGGGGAGCCATAACTCCAAGGACATTATCAAGGTTATGTGATAGGATCGGGGTTATAGAGAGGATAGTTGAGTCCAGGGACATTACCAGGGGAAAGTGGTAATATAAGGGGAATAGGAGGTGAGTTCAGGGACATTATCGGGGTAAGGGATAATATAAAAGGGATAGAAGATGAGCCCAGGGATATGATCAGGGAAAAGGGATCATATAAAGGGGATAGGAGGTAAGTCCAGGGACATCATCATGGGTAATGGATAGTATAAAGAGGATAGGAGCTGAGTCTGGGGACATTATCAGGTGAAAGGGGTAATGTAAAGGGGATCAGAGGGGAGTCCAGGGACATTATCAGGTGAAAGGGGTAATGTAAAGGGGATCAGAGGGGAGTCCAGGGACATCATCAGGGTAAGGGATAATATAAAAGGGATAGGAGGGGAGTCCAGGGACATCATCAGGGTAAGGGATAATATAAAGGGGATAGGAGGTGAGTCCCAGGGACATTATCAGGGTAAGGGATAATATAAAAGAGATAGGAGGTGAGTCCAGGGACATTATCAGGGGTAATAGATAATATAAGGGGGATAGGAGGTGAGTTCCAGGGACATCATCAAGTGTTAGGGATAATATAAAGGGGACAGGAGGTGAGTCCAGGGACATCATCAGGGGTAAGGGAAAATATAAAGGGAATAGCAGGTGAGCCCAGGGACATAATCAGGGGTAAGGGATAATATAAAGGTGATCGAAGGGGAGTCCAGGGACATTATCAGGGGTAAGGGATAATATAAAGGGGATAAGAGGTGAGTCCGGCAACATTATCAGGGGCAACGGATAATATAAATGGGATAGAAGGCGAGTCCAGGGACATTATCGGGGTAGGGGATAATATAAAGGGGATAGGAGGTAAGTCCAGAGACATCATCAGGGGTAAGGGATTATATAAAGGGGTAAGAGGTGAGCCCAGGGTCATTATCGGGGTAAGGCATTATATAAAGCGGTAAGAGGTGAGACCAGGGACTTTACTGGGGTAGGGGATAATATAAAGGGGGTAGGAGGTGAGCTCAGGGACATTATCAGGGGTAAGGGATAATATAAAGGGTAAATAATAAGGATAATCCTGTCTCTCTCTCTCTCTCTCTCTCTCTCTCTCTCTCTCTCTCTCTCTCTCTCTCTTCTCTCTCTCTCATCTATCTGTGAGAGGATTGCCCTGTGTTAAGGGATAGAAACACAAGCTACAGAGGGGAAATCTCACCAGTGGAGAGATAATTCTATAACTGGATCCAATTATCAATCCATTCACAGCACATCAAAAAAATAAAAAATAAAAAACTTTTTTGGGTGGAGGTGGCCTTTAGGAAATGTTTTCATGCTCAGACCACAAATAATATAACTGATTTCTGTGGCGGCAGAATTCTCACCATTAAAATTGGAAGCTTTACAATATACTGTGAACTATTGGCGTATAACAAGTGATTTAAAGGGCCACTAAACATGAGTTGATTAAGGGCTCTTTCACACGGGCGTTCCTTTTTTTTTGCCTGATCAGGTCCTTTTTTTTTTTTTGTAACGGACACGGATGACACTTGTGTCATCCGGTTCCGTATGTCCGTTTTTCATCCCATCCGTTTGCGGATGAAAAACTGACATAATGCATGTCTATGTAAAAACGGATGTCTGCGGATGACACCACTGACATCCGTTTTTGCTTCCGTTCCGTTTTTTGAAAGGAAGAAAAAATAGGGTTCTCCTCCGTTCAAAAAAATTGAACTGAACTGAACTGACAAAAAACGGATGTCAGAGGATGATCATCCGATGACATCCGTATTTACATAGAGATACATTATGTCCGTTTTTCATCCTCAAACGGATGGGATGAAAAACGGACATACGGAACGCCCGTGTGAAAGAGCCCTAAGGTAAAAGATGTTTTCTTAACGATCACACATACTGTATATATGTACATTTTTTCTAACTAACATAGAAAAGTCACTGCATGGAGAAGTTCCACAAATGACAAATATCTGCATTGGCCCGCAGCTATGGAAGCCTTTCCGTACCTCTTCATAAAAGTTAATATTAGTTCTTTTACATAAACTTTCTGGTTTAATTTTAGTGGTCCTTTAAATTCAAACTTCAATGAAGTTATCATGCGCAGTTTAATCAAATAATTAGATGTAGTGGGAAGGAACCAGGCAGTATATAAATCATACAATAATGAGACAAAACTGAATTAAATCTCAGAATAGTCAGTGCTCAACTCAACTTTAGAAGAGCGAACACCAATGACATAATACAGGCGGATTAGTCTTGATAGATAGATTTATTGTTGGTAGAGATGTTTTAGGTCCGTGTCCCCTTTGTCAGGGCTGTTTGTCTGGATCCTATGTTCCTATTATGAGATATAACCCATCTTCTACATTGTAAGATGGAAGGCCATTTGTCTAGGTTACATCTCAGGAACATACTTTAGATTCCAGATAATAAGCCCTGATGAGTACACTGTAGATGCCCCGAAACATGTTGGCAATACGCCTTTACGAACCATAAGCCTATTTATGAACAAGATTGATCGGCTTGCCTTTTTTCACAGAGGATCGCCCTCCGAAATGGAATTTACTATTCACTACTTTAATTCATTCAGTTTAATGACTGTACGCGATTGTGTTTCCGAATGCTATAAAAATTGTTAACGGAAAATTTGGATCAGGGTTCATCCAGGTTTCCTGAAAAAGCAGCATTGTGTCAATTTGGCTCAGATCTACAAACATTGTGAAGACACATGAAGATGAATTGGTCAATTCTGAGATGGCTTAGATGAGGTTGGCCAAACTTGAGGTTGTGTTCTGCCGCTGAGTGAGATGCCCGGAAATGGAGAAGATGCTCATGTTCCTGGGATGGAAGCGACTGGGAACACAAGACCTACACAACACCACAAGTGCAAATGTCACAACAGCAACAAGGAGGAGGACCCCTACGACAACTAGGGAGACCCCTACTGTGTGCATGGTGACCAGAACTGGAGCGAATCCCGGGGTTTCTCCAGAAAAAGAAAGAACGAGAAGAACCACACCACACACTAAGATGATGATGGCACTTACAAGGAACACTATAACGTCTGATAGACCACCGCTCTTCAGCATATCGATGTGTCTTCTTCTGGTCACACATTGCATGTCCTGGATCGCTGAGCTCAATAGTTGCTTCAACAAAATAAGTAGAGAAAGAATACACAAGGTCGCCCCCACGGCAAGTCTCCATTCTCCTGACCGGCTGGTGGTGGTGGATAACAGGACGATGCCACCAATGCCACAAGCTAGGATAAGGAGGACAGCCAAGCAGTAGCACAAGATGGACTTGACCGGCTGTCTAGACCACCAGAGTTCTGTGTGCTCCTCTAAGGCCTCAGTCTGCATCCGTTCCTGGTCGGGTGGGGCCCTCGGAGGACGTAAAGCATCAACACCTGCCATTTTGGCAAAACAGCAGTTATGAAGAAACCTCAAAGAAAATGCGTCATTGCACCACTTGGATAGATCGCAAGGAGTTTTAGAAATCACACAGTAAAGTCTGGAGCAAAATTGTCGGAGTCATCCATTTTTTGGTGGTCACAATCACATAAACAGCAGAAAATCCTGAGATGTATGCTGGCAATAATCATTTACGAATGGAAGTATAGATTTTCAGAAGGGGCCAGCAGGACATGGTAGGCCGCCCATGGTCACAAAAACAGGAAGATGCGGGGCAGAGACAAGTGTCACAAGAAGACGTCAACAATTCCACGTCAAGAGGGTCACAATATCCTCTGAGCTTCTTCCTGTTGATCCACGACAGCTTCTTCCTTTCTGATGACTACTAACGGAATATCCCTTTAATCTTCTGAGGTGTCTGGTGTCACCTGAAAAAGAACAAAGGATTGAGAGGGGAGTATGTCAAGCATTCCGGATGTTATGGAAATACATAGTACAAAAGGTCAGTTGTCTACAATACAAACATCTGCTCTTAAAAAAAAACACTCAAAAAGTGACCTATTATCATAATATATTATTGGCATTAAATGTGAATTCTGGAAGTCCCTGTATTATGTAAAACTGGATCAGTAATTCAACATGCATTACATACTGTAAGTATATCATTGTTTACAACATAAAATATGTAACATAGTATATTTCCAATGTGCAAAAGGTAACAGTAGGGTTGATTTACTAAAACTGGAGAGTGCAAAACCTGGTGCAGCTGTGCATAGTGGCCAATCAGCTTCTAACTTCAGCTTGTTCAATTAGGCTTTGACTATAAAAGCTGGAAACTGATTGGTTTCCATGTAGAGCTGCACCAGATTTTGCACTCTCCAGTTTTAGTAAATCAACCCCAAAGTTCCAGGTTAAAACATTTCCAGCAGATGTATTATGTACCCCATATATCATAACAAATTGTATCAAACTTATTCATGCAATGATTCTCTTTCAATACAAAAATTCCAAAGAACTAGTACTGGAGAAATTAGCTGCACTTTACCCTCAGCGGGTTTCGCCAGTTTTTTGACCGGTTTCCTCAGGAGGAGATAAGATATATCCCAGATAGCAAGGATAGCTTTTAGGGATCTACCGATTATCGGCAAGGCCAATATATCGAGGGTCGATATGCACTTTCCCCGATATATCCAAATCGGCCCCTGAGGTTACCGATATTGCCGATATTTGCTGTACCGGAGTGATGCCTGCAGCTAGAGGCATCATCCCGGTACCGGCGTCCATAGCCGACGGTCGGCTGTCTTGTAATGACAACCGATGTGGCTCAGAAGCCGCTCGGCTGTCATTACAAGGAGCGGGAAGGGAAGTCTCCCCCCCTCCCGCCGCCTTCCGCGGCTCGCCCGGGTCTCCCGTCCCACCGGGAGATCCGGGCATCCTACTTGCACGGCTGCCGAAGAGAAGACCCGATCAAAGCCACATTCAGCTCTGATCGGGTCTCCATGTAAAAAAACCCGGAAGTGATGTCATGACATCCCTTCCTGGTACTCGGCGGCAAATAAAAAAAAAATTGAGCATTCAAAACAGCCAAACTTGCCATTTGGAATGCTTTTAAGTGCAGAGGAGGGGTTTGGGTCTTTTAGACCCCCAAGATCCCTCCACAACTGTACCTGTGAAAAATAAAAAATAAAAAATATTTTTTATTTTAAATGTCCAAAAATATCAGCCAATATCAGCCGATACCGATATCCGATGACCAAAATATCGGTATCGGCAATAAAAAACTATATCAGTTGATCACTAATAGCTTACCACAAATTTGTTGCAGTGTTGAATTGTAAGTCCTATTAACTTGCTGCACATTTTCACTGGCAAGTTATACCCTTTCAGAGCACTTGAAGAACAAGTTCAAGTTGACACTTTTCCAATTTGTAGCAAATTTGTACAGCAAGTCTCTAGCAAGAGCAAAGTTGCAGTGGGGAGTCTACAGCAAGAGCTCTGCAAGTCACAGTGCCCCCTGTGGTGGGATGACTATTGCACAACAAAACTTAACCAGAACTTGCAGCAGGCTTACAGAATGTTTGCAAAGAAAGTTAATCTGGAGTCTTGAAATGCGTATGTGCTGCAATTGTGCAACAAATTTCTGAAGCCTGGCAAATCTAGCAATAGCTTAGCAAGTCAATATTCAAACTTGCAGCACAACTGCTTGCTATCTGGGATAGCACTGGGCGTGAGATCAGTGGTGTATTTTGGTTTTGTGCTGCCCTAGGCACGACTAAAATTGGGCGCCCCCCTCCTATGTAAATTTGCCCTACTACTTCCTTTTTAATGGATGTGACTCCTTCCAAAATTGAAGGACTATGAGTCCCAGCATAAACCCCTGAGATCTCACGAGGGGGAGTGGGAGAGAGAGAGGGGTGGGTGAGGGAGGGAGGGAGGGAGAGAGAGGGGTGGGTGAGGGAGGGAGAGAGAGAGAGGGAGGGAGAGATAGGGGGGTGAGGGAGAGAGAGGGGTGGGTAAGGGAGGGAGAGAGAGGGGGGTGAGGGAGGGAGAAGGGATGAGAGAGAGAAAGAGAGAGGGGGTGAGAGAGGAGGGGGATAAGAGAAAGAGAGAGGGGTGAGAGAGAGGGGGGGAGGGGTAGGAGAGAGAGAGGGGAGGTGTGAGAGAGGGGGGTGAGAGAGAGAGAGAGAGGGAGGTGAGAGAGAGGAGGGGGTGAGTGAGAGAGAGAGGGGAGGGGTGAGAGGGGTGAGAGAGGGGTGAGAGAGAGAGAGGGGGGATAGGGGGGAGAGAGAGAGGGGGGGATAGGGGGAAAGAGAGATAGGGATGAGAGAGAGAGAGAGAGAGAGATGGGGGGGTGAGTGAGAGAGAGAGAGGGGATGAGAGAGGCGGCTCTAGCAACCAGTAGCCAATAGAGTCTCAGGTGGAGGGGGCGGCTTTTTTTGCTGCCCCCCTGCAAAGTGCCGCCCTAGGCCTGGGCTTTGTCGGCCTAGGCCAAAATACAGCAGTGCGTGAGATATTGGCACGACATAGCGATCCGAAAGAAGACAGTAAAGGTTATTGCTAACCCTCCCCCCTCGTTTGACAGTCAGGCAGACCTGGGGAAATAAACTGCTGCCTGGAGGACCAAGATGAATATTGAAAAACGTACAGAGAGTGTATGGATCTAAGGGGACGAGGAGCCTCCCGGTTTATACAGTGACTGAAGCTGAGTGAAAATCAAAAGGGACAACCTCAGGATCTAGAAAAGATGTTCTAGCAGAATATGCCAACTACTTGTGATCCAAGGAGGGGAGAGAAAAATCACAATTGGCCAAGTCCACTATACGAAATATCACCCTGAGGTCAGAGGAAGGTGTGCCAGAGGGTATGAGCATCACCCAAATACCTTATTGTTGGCAACAGTTTAGCACTTTTGTCATATCCAATAACAGCGTTCCATGATTAGTCATGATATAAGTATAAGCTTTTCAGAGGGTCTGGCACCAATAGAAGAGCAATGAACAGTACGACTGAGGAAACTGTCCATAGCCACTGGAGATAAAACCACTTGGAAGTAGATAAGGAGCACAAACAAATATATATATTTATTATATCTCCACTCAAGCACTTAGAATCCTCAATATGTTACAGAACTGACTCTTGAAGTATCCAACACCATGGGACAGTATTAGAAAATGTAATCCACCAGAGGCTTGACAAAATTGATAGGACCAAAAAGTTCAAGATACATCACTCAGTTATCGGAAGTCCACACTATTGAGAAATTGCTTTGTGTGGTTTTAATGATGTTTAACCACTTTAGCCCCGCTCACTGTGCCTCTACTGCGGCAGAGTGGCTCGTTACCGTCCAGCGACATAGACCTACGTCGCTGGACTCCTCCCCTTGTGGGCGGCGCCCACTTTAGCCCCGCTCACTGTGCCTCTACTGCGGCAGAGTGGCTCGTTACCGTCCAGCGACATAGACCTACGTCGCTGGACTCCTCCCCTTGTGGGCGGCGCTCGCGCGCCGCCAGAGGCTCGCTCCCTCTGTATTCAGTCACAGCGGGAGTCGGGCCAGGGGAGGAGCAGTGGCAATCGCCGCTGCTCTTCCCCGATTGTCGGGGAATCGAGTGTGGAGATTCGCCTGCTTGTGTAAACAAAGCGGGCGGATCTCCTAAGTGACAGACAGTGACAGTTTGCAGGGTTCAGCATAGCTGAACATGCGATCTGTCCCTGTGTCACTCAGTCACCTCCCCCCACACATGTTAGTAAGCACCAGGCATACATTAACCCCTCCCTCTCCAATAAAATTAACCCCTTCCCTGACAGTGTCATTTTTACAGTAACAGTGCATATTTATAGCACTGATTACTGTAGTAATGTCACTGGTACCCCCAAAAGTGTCAAAAATGTCAGTCAAGGGTCCGATCTGTCCGCCGCAATGTCGCAGTCCCGCATAAAAATCGCAGATCGCCGCCATTACTCGTTTAAAAAAAAAACACCAAAAATGACAGAAATCTTTCCCTTAGTTAGTAAATGCAATAACTTTTGCGCAAACTAATCAAAATACGCTTATTGTGATTTTTTTTACCAAACATAGGTAGCAGAAAACAAATTGGCCAAAAATTTAAAAAAATTTTGATTTTTACATTTTTTGGGGGGGAATTTCATATAAAAAATGTGAAAAATATTGTTATTTTTTCAAAATTTACGCTTTTTTTTTGTTTATAGCGCAAAAAGTAAAAATCGCACAGGTGATCAAATACCACCAAAAGAAAGCTCTGTGGGAAAAAAAGGACGTAAATTTTGTTTGGGTACAGCGTTGCATGACCGCGCAATTGTCAGTTAAATTCGCACAGTACCGAATCGCAAAAAGTGGCCTGGACATAAGACAGCAAAATCCTCCAGTGGTAAAGTGGTTAATACACTTTTTTGGTCTTATCAATTTCCTCATGCCTCTGGTGGATTGCGTTTACTAATACTGACCCATGGTAGAGGATACTTCAAAAATCAGTTCTGCAACACACTTAGGGTCCTAAGCCCTTGTATGGAGATATTTGTTTGTGAGTCATGATATAAGGTAGCCTTTCTCAACCTTTTTAACATGGAGGAACCCTTGAAATAACTTTTTTGGCTTCAGAGAAATATTTATTATATTTACAGCTCACAGGTCATCCGTAGGATGGTCAGTGGGAAGAATTACCACCTTACAGATACAGAAAAAGATCAATGGTGTCAGTGGGAACAAATCTGAGAGGCAGAAATTGCCCAAGGAACCCCTAGATACCTTTGGAGGAACCCTAGGCTTTCATGGAACCCTGCTTAAGAAACCTTGATATAAGGGATACAATAACCCATCATCAGAGCCAATTACATTTCAGTTTATTTAAACTAGGCTTGGTAAAGATTAATTCTGATTAGTTCATAGGGGATACCACTCTTTGCACATTACATACTGAATAAACCCCAAACCACTCATATTCTTCTATTCTAATGAAGATGCAGAATTGTGAAATTGTTACAGTGTTGCATCAAGTTTACATTGGTACTTTTTCCCTCTGGTACCATCAATGGTAAATGACATTCTAATCAAGTATTCGGTCTAACTGGTTGCAAGGAGCATGCTCCTGCCTTCATATTAATGCCCTCTACATATTTATACTATGTCATTATTTTCCTAGTAACATCTGTGCAGTGTTCTGTGTAATCCTGCAATCCCTAAAGACGTGCACTGAAGTCTAGGTTGGTGCTATGAATATTTGATAGTAGCAAGTGTACACAGGACTAGAGCCTCTTAGAAGGCTCTGGCCATTCCTGGAACACCTGGAGTACCTACCTCCATCTAGCAGAGTCCTGTGTGAGTGGCATGGTGCCTAAGTGCTGTACAGTGAAGAGGGGTGCCAGGGAGAGGTAGGAAGAATCTGGTACAGGTGCACCTGACAGTGGGTCAGAGCAGCAGAGGAGTGCCAAGAATAGTGGGGCAGAGGCAGGGAGCAGGGGGGGTGCCAAGAATAGAGAAGATGAGCAGCGAAGGGGTCCAGGGAGTAGGGAAGCAGAGAAACTGAGGGGTCCAAGTAGTAGGGAAGCAAAGTAGTGGAGGGGTCCCTGTAGTAGGGAAGCAAAGTAGTGGAGGGGTCCCTGTAGTAGGGAAGCAAAGTAGTGGAGGGGTCCAATTAGTAGGGAAGCAGAGTAGTGGAGGGGTCCCAGGAGTAGGGAAGCAGCGTAGTGGAGGGGTCCCAGGAGTAGGGAAGCAGAGTAGTGGAGGGGTCCAGATAGTTGGGAAGCAGAGTCGTGGAGGGGTCCCAGTAGTAGGGAAGCAAAGTAGTGGAGGGGTCCAAGTAGCAGGGAAGCAGAGTAGTGGAGGGGTCCAGGGAGTAGGGAAGCAAAGTAGTGGAGGGGTCCCAGTAGTAGGGAAGCAAAGTAGTGGAGGGGTCCAGGGAATAGGGAAGCAGAGAAGCTGAGGGGTCCCAGTAGTAGAGAAGCAGAGTAGTGGAGGGGTCCCAGGAGTAGCGGGGTAATGCAGAGACCTAGCAGCAGAAGCCGGTTTCCTTTCATTGCTGTCACTAAGTGTGACTCTTGTCACCAGCTGCTCTCCCTGTCACCAAGTTACTCTGACTGCACACTGACAATGGCGGGGAGGAGTCTCCTGTAACTCTTTGCATTCCATGTACAGTGACATAGGATCCATTACAGTGACTGGTAACCCAAATACAGGCAGCTGGAACCGATTCCCCCGCCATGGTGGGGCTGAGGAAGGAGGGGGTGCAGATGCTGAAAATAAAAATTTCCCGTCCTTTCCTCCTTTTCTCCCTTCTTTCTATTTATTATTTTTTATTATTATTATTATTAATAAATATTTTTATTATTATTACTGTATTATTATTATTATTATATATTTATTATTATTTTATTATTATTATTATTATATATTTATTATTATTATAATTATTATTTTGTTTCATTTCTAACTTTCTTTCCTTTGTATCTATTAATTGTTGTTGTTATTATTATGATGTAAAAATATGCTGTCCTTTCTTTTTCTTTCCTTCTATTTTATCACTTTATGTTTTGTTTATGTTTTCAATGTAACTTTATTTCTATTGTGAAAAAAAGTATAAGCTCTTTATTAATATTATTATGATGTTTTATTTGTAAGGAGTCAGGTATAAGGGAGAGACACAAAAGGTTGAGGAGCTTACAATCTATTATGGTATAAGGAAGGGATACAGAAGATAGAAGAGCTTACAATCAGTTAAATATATGGGGAGGATAAAGAATACAGAAGAGCTTATATTCTAGTAGGATATATGGGAGGGATAAAGAAGGTGGAAGAGCTTATAATCTATTAGGTATAAGGAAGGAACACAGACGGTAAAAGAGCTTAAATCTAATATGGTATAACGGAGGAAACGGAAGAGCTTACAATCTATTAGGATATAAGGGAGGATAAAGAATGAGGAAGAGCTTCCAATCTATTACAGTATAAGGAAGGGACACAGACGGTAGAAGAGTTTACAATCTAATATGGTATAACGGAGGATACGGAAAAGCTTACAATCTATTAGGGTATAGGGAAGGGACACAGACGGTAGAAGAGCTTACAATCTAATATGGTATAAAGGAGGATACGGAAGAGTTTACAATCCATTAGGATATAAAGGAGGATACATAAGGAGGAAGAGCTTACAATCTATTAGGATATAAAGGAGGATACAGAAGGAGGAAAAGCTTACAATCCATTAGGATATAAAGGAGGATACAGAAGGAGGAAGAGCTTACAATCTTCTATGGTATAAGGAAGGGACGCAGAAGATAGAAGAGCTTACAATCTGTTAGGGTATAAAGGAGGATACAGAAGGAGGGTATAAGGAAGGGACACAGACGGTCGAAGAGCTTACAATCACATATGATATAACGGAGGGCATGGAAGAGCTTACAATCTGTTAGGGTATAAAGGAGGATACAGAAGGAGGAAGAGCTTACAATATATTATGGTATAGGGAAGGGACACAGAAGGAGGAAGAGCTTACAATCGATTATGGTACAAAAGAAGAGTACAAAAGAAGCAAGAGCTTACAATCTATTAGGGTATAAACCAGTGGCGGCCCGTGCATAGCGGGCGCCAGGGCGCCGCCCCCCTACCCCTGAAAAAAAAAAAAAAAATGACAAATAAAGTTTTACAAAAAAAAAAATTGGGTTCGCCGGCCTTTGTAATGGAAGTGGTGGCTAGGGGGGGGGGGGTGGGGTTACTTCCCAGAAGAGGCGCCGATCGGCAGCCTTCTGGGGGCGTAACCCGATCGCAAGTCCTTGCGATTGGACACCCCCACTTTCGGATATCCTGGCTGTGATTGGTCCAGTCTCCAGCCTGGACCAATCATCATCCAGGACATCCGATCCCTGACGTCACTATGGGGGCGATGCCGGTGCGTGAGTCAGTCACTCACCGTCACCGCCGCTCGGAGGACGAGGGAGAAGCCGCTCTCCTTCCCGCCGCAGAGAGGACGGACTGGATCGAGGAGGGAAGAACCCGCCGCCGCCGCCGCCAGGTAAGTGCATTAAATTGAAGGGAGCACGCACGCTGCACTCTGCATTGATTGGGGGACAATGCTGTGGGCACTCTGCATTTATTGGGGTACATTGCTGTGGCACTCTGCATTTATTGGGGTACAATGCTGTGGGCACTCTGCATTGATTGGGGGACAATGCTGTGGGCACTCTGCATTGATTGGGGGACAATGCTGTGGGCACTCTGCATTTATTGGGGGACAATGCTGTGGGCACTCTGCATTTATTGGGGGACAATGCTGTGGCACTCTGCATTTATTGGGATACAATGCTGTGGCACTCTGCAATCATTGGGGTACAATGCTGTGGGCACTCTGTATTTATTGGGGTACAATGCTGTGGCGCTCTGCAATCATTGGGGTACAATGCTGTGGCACTCTGCAATCATTGGGGTACAATTCTGTGGCACTCTGCAATCATTGGGGTACAATGCTGTGGCACTCTGCATTTTTTGGGGGACAATGCTGTGGCACTCTGCATTTATTGGGGGACAATGCTGTGGGCACTCTGCAATCATTGGGGTACAATGCTGTGGCACTCTGCAATCATTGGGGTACAATGCTGTGGGCACTCTGTATTTATTGGGGTACAATGCTGTGGCGCTCTGCAATCATTGGGGTACAATGCTGTGGCACTCTGCAATCATTGGGGTACAATTCTGTGGCACTCTGCAATCATTGGGGTACAATGCTGTGGCACTCTGCATTTATTGGGGGACAATGCTGTGGGCACTCTGCATTTATTGGGGGACAATGCTGTGGGCACTCTGCATTTATTGGGGGACAATGCTGTGGGCACTCTGCATTTATTGGGATACAATGCTGTGGCACTCTGCAATCATTGGGGTACAATGCTGTGGGCACTCTGCATTTATTGGGGTACAATGCTGTGGCACTCTGCAATCATTGGGGTACAATGCTGTGGCACTCTGCAATCATTGGGGTACAATTCTGTGGCACTCTGCAATCATTGGGGTACAATGCTGTGGGCACTCTGCATTTATTGGGGGACAATGCTGTGGGCACTCTGCATTTATTGGGGGACAATGCTGTGGGCACTCTGCATTTATTAGGGTACAATGCTGTGGCGCTCTGCAATCATTGGGGTACAATGCTGTGGCGCTCTGCAATCATTGGGGTACAATGCTGTGGCACTCTGCATATGAGGCACCACAAAGAGATTGGGGGGGGGGGTTGTGTTGAGAGGGGGAATTTAGGGGGGGGTAGGGGGTATGAATTGTTCTAGGAGGGGAAACTTGGGGAGGTGTGCTAGGAATGGTGATTTGAAGGGGTTTGTGCTAGGAGGGCAAGATTTAGGGGATAGTATAATGTGAGGTGGGGGGCACCATGAGGAGATTGGGGGGGGTTTGTGTTGGGAGGGGGAATTTAGGGGGGGCAGGGGGAAGAGGAAATTTGGGGAGGTGTGCTAGGAGTGGTGATTTGGGGGAATTGGTGTTGGGAGGGGGAATGGATGAAGGGGATTAGTGCTAGGAGGGGGGGATTTAGGGGGTTTCTGCTAGAAAAGGTAATATGGTGGGGGGGATGATTTGTGCTAAGATCAGAACTTTTTTTCTGTGGTGGGGTTTATTTTATTTTTTTTTTGAGGGGGGGATTTGTGCTGGGGGCATATGGGGAGAAAGAGGATTTGGGAAGGGGGGGTTGATGGATTTGAGCCAGGAGGGGGTATTTCAACAGGGGGCTAGATTTGTACTGGGAGGACGGGGGATTTATGTTTGGGGGGAGCATGAAGGTTAGTGCTCTATTTTTTTCGGTGGGAGTTTTTTCTGACACATAATGCTCATGCATCTTGGGGGGATCGGGCGCAATTTAGCATGTTTGCCCTGGGCTTTAGATGAGCTTGTCCCAGGACTGCATTCTATGCATTCGTTTGAAAAGCCTTCTGTGTGTAGCAGCCTCCCCAGCACCCCCCTAATACTTACCTGACCCCCCTCTCTATCCACGAGTCCCTCGGCCGTCCAGGGCTCTCCCTACTGATTGGCTAAGACACAGCTGCGGCGCCATTAGCTCCCGCAGCTGTAAAAGTCAGTTAGCTAATCAGGAAAGAGAGGGGGCGGGGCCAAACGGCAGCTCCGAGTCTGAAAAAAAAACAGACTTTACAATCACTTTAACAGCATCATGGGGCCCCTACCAGGAAGATGGTGACCGCATGCCGCGGAAAACAGTAGGTGTGGCACAATTATGCTACATATTGGGTGTGGCTTTTTAGTTGGATTAGAAATTTTAATACAATTTTTTATTTTTTTTTTATTTAATTTATTTTTTTACATATTTTTCAGTTTTTTTTTCACTGTTGGGGGGGTCTTTGATGAGAGATTAGGGGTCTAAACAGACCCCTGGTATCTCAGGCAGCAAGGGAAACCTCATAGCGATCAGTGTGGCAGGTAGGGGCTGTCTTTTCGCATGGGCACTGCCCAGTGCTGCTACAGGGTGAGCCACAAAAGATTGGTTCCAGTTTTTTCCCCCCACCCATGCACTGATCACCCGCTCTATCCACATGTAATTTCCCATGCTGGTGGGGGGAAGGGAAGGAAACTGCAAGGCCCCCCCCCCCCCCCCATGCACCTGAGCCCCTTGAGCAGAGCCCATGCGAACAGACGTCTCAGGTTATACATGGCGGGGTTGTTCCAGTTTTTTCCCCCCACCCGTGCACTGATCACCCGCTCTATCCACATGCAATTCCCCATGCTGTGAGGGAGGAGGGGAGGAAACTGCAAGGGCCCCCCCATGCACCTGAGCCCCTTGAGCAGAGCCCATGTGAAATGACGGCCCAGGTTATACATGGCGGGGCTGTTCCAGCTTTTTCCCCCCCCACCCATGCACTGATCACCTGCTCTGTCCACATGCAATTGCCCATGCTGGTGGGGGGAGTGGAGGAAACTGCAAGGGCCCCCCCCCCCCCATGCACCTGAGCCCCTTGAGTAGAGCCCATGCAAAAAGACATCCCAGGTTATACATGGCGGGGTTGTTCCAGTTTTTTCCCTCCACCCGTGCACTGATCACCCGCTCTATCCACATGCACTTCCCCATGCTGGTGGGCGGAGGAAACTGCAAGCCCCCCCCCCATGCACCTGAGCCCCTCGAGCAGAGCCCATGCGAAACGACGGCCCAGGTTATACATGGCGGGGTTGTTCCAGTTTTTTCCCCCCACCCATGCACTGATCACCCGCTCTATCCACATGCAATTCCCCATGCTGTGAGGAGGGAGGGGAGGAAACTGCAAGGGCCCCCCCATGCATCTGAGGCCCCTGAGCAGTGCCCATGTGAAAAGACATCCCAGGTTATACATGGCGGGGTTGTTCCAATTTTGGAGAAAGACGTGTTTTGTCTGCACTCAGCACAACTTCCTGCAATAGCTTTCAACTTCTGCACTCAGGATGGAGACGGCCGAAATGTGCCGACCTAATTCCTTGAGGTCCTACAGCCCGGTTAGGCGTTAACTCACCACATCACCAACATTGGAGATTCTTTGGTTCCTCGGCATCTATTTCACAAGGGATTTTATGAGTTAAAACTTCAGGCCGGCTCCTTTATCTCCCTTATTCGTGTTTTCGCACCACTCTGCGCTAATTATAGAAACCCTTTGACTTGCGGATTTCCTGATTGAACACAGGCAGAAAGTAGAAGTACGTAATCACGCTGCATCAGTTCCTAGCTCTTTAATTTGGTGACTTTCCAAAATTTCCTTCCGCCTGCAAATTATATTTCAGGGTTTGAGGGATGTCGGAGAGTTAGAGTAGCATTGAACCCTCTGAGTTGTTTAGCTTACCAATAAAATAAACTTTCCCCAATAAACCATTTGTTCAAAATTCTTACCCCAGCAATTACAGTTTACAACTTTCACTGCTGCTGGATCCAGTGCTGTATTTTGGCCTAGGCCAACAAGGCCTAGGCCTAGGGCGGCACTTTGCAGGGGGGCAGCAAAATAGCCCCCCCCCCCCCACACCTCCATCTGAGACTCTGTTGGCCACTGGTTGCTTGAACCCGCCTGGAGTCTAGCAACCAGTGACGTGACAGCTGTGACTCCCTAGCCCTGCCTATAATTCAAAGTGGAGGAGGATTTACCTTCCTCCTCCTCCACGCTTAGTGGTCGTGGGGCCCCAAAGTGTCCCACCAGTCTGGTGACAGTGGGGTGCAGGGCAATCGGAGCAAAATCCACCAATCTGCCGCTGCTGCTGCTGCTGCTGAGCTGTGGCGTTTTCACACACCAAGCAGGCAGCCAGCCGACCCCAGAGGACCGAGAGCCCAGGAGGAAGAAGACCTCCACTGCCACGGCACCACCCTGACCTGAGCAGCAGTGGGGGCATGATCCTTGGCGCCTCCCAGAGCCTGCACTCCTTCTCAAACCTCCTATCCAGTCCCAGTTAGGACATCAACAGGAAGACAAGCTGACCGAGGACCCAGAGGACGAGGACAGGCGGGAGGTAGGTGCATCACACACACCTACCCACAGACAGGGGGGAACAGGAGGCATAGTTGCCAACATTTGAAAAAAATTTCCAGGGACACTTTGCAGCACAGCTATCAATTACTTACCACACCCACTTCCCTGAAGCTCCGCCCACTCTGCGTAATTAATCTCCGCCTACTTATCAGATTATAGGGTCTACTTCATAAAGAGAGAATTACAGGAATTTGAAAAGGCAATTGAAAACTTGAGGCCAAAGTAGCAGAGTTGGAATAATTCTCCCATTCAGATGCACTACTTCTGCCTAAAGTTTAAAATTCTCATCACAATTCCCTGCAATTCTAAAGTGTCAGCTTGTCGGAAGGTGCTCTACCTCCCCCTGCTGGCGGATTTCTTTTTTTTTTTTTTTAAATGATTTACATTGTCCCTGATTAACAGGGACAATGTAAATTACCCAGGACAGGCTCCTATTTGCCAGGATTGTCCCGGGAAAAACGGGACAGTTGGCAGGTATGCAGGAGGGACTGCAGGCAGGGCTAGGAGATCTCTCTCTCTCCCCCCTCTCGTGAGATCTCAGGGATTCTTGCTGGAACTTTTAGTCCTTCAATTATGGAGGGAGTCACATCCATTAAACAGGAAGGGGTGGGGCAAATTTACATAGGAGGGGAGAGGGGCGCCCAATTTTAGTCTTGCCTAGGGCAGCACAAAACCAAAATACACCACTGGCTGGATCTTACTCTCTCAGTGCTGCTTCCTTGAACTTATGATTTTGAGGTTTCTCCAGGGGTGTAACTACAGGGGTTGCAACTGCAACCGGTCACTAAACAGCGGTCACCCCTTCACCGGAGGCCGGTTGCAGCTGGCGACCCCTGTTCCTTTGGGCACAGCACTCCCTGTTTCCACCTTCAGGGGTGCCTTGCACTTAGTCACAAGGAAAGCCCTCTCAGCACCCTGGCCTCTGATCGGGTACTTGATCGGACCCCTCATAGTGTGAATCTGTAGTACTTTGTTGCACAAAACATGGGCTAAAAGGCTGGATTACAGGCAAAGATATATAGGTAGCCTAAACCCCGGTTCCCTCCCTGCGGTTCCCCGTATGTGTATCGGGAGTCAGGTTGAAGATTTCTATTCGTTGTTGGAACGCACGCCTCACTTGCTGAGGTCCATCTTCAACCTGACTCCCGATCAGGGGCGTAACTACAGGGGTTGCAATTGCAACCGGGCCCCATGATCCAGGGGGGCTGTGCGGCTCCCCTGTACACCTGAATAGGAGGGGCGGCGGGGGCAGCATGTAGAGAAATCACTGTCCTCCTTTTTCCTCCTGTAGCTGCAGGAGGAAAATGGAGGAGATTGGTTCCTCTGTATGCTGCCCCCGCCACTCCTCCTATCCAGTTCACTTGTGTTCTGCTGTCTCTGGGCCCCTGTGTGCTCCCCTGGTCCCCCCCCCCCCCCAGAGTGCTCCCTCCCCTCTTCTGCCAGTGTTCCATAAAAATTCCCTACCCTCGTTACTTCCTGTGCACGTACGTCTTTTAACAGCTGAGCCGCTTCCCACTGCGCATGCTCACAGCTGTGGAGGGTAGAGAATTTTCACGGGGTAGTATTTTTTAACGTTACACCGCATCAGCTGTTGCCGCGCGTACATTAAATCATCTCCGCTCCACTATTAAGTCATCTCCGCTTCAACTCCTCAGAGTTCCCTGATCCCGGCTCCAAAATGTAAAAGCGGCGGCGGGT
Source organism: Pelophylax lessonae (assembly GCF_965119305.1). NCBI lineage: Eukaryota > Metazoa > Chordata > Amphibia > Anura > Ranidae > Pelophylax > Pelophylax lessonae. Next base: position 288,664,038 of record NC_138775.1, on the reverse strand, counting down.
CTATGAAAATATAAATCACGGAGCCGCGATCAGGGAAGTCTGATGGGTTGGAACGGAGATGATTTAATGTTGGAGCGGAGATGATTTAACCACTTGCCTTTTGCTCACTCGAGCACTACTGCGGCAAAGTGGTTCGTTATCGTCTGGCGACGTAGACCTACGTCGCCAGACACTCCCCTTTCTAGGCGACGCGCATGCGCCGCCGGAGGCTCGCTCCCGCTGCTCTTCCCCGATCGTCGGGGATCTAGTGTGGAGATCCGCCTGCTTGTGTAAACAGAGCGGGCGGATCTCCTAAGTGACAGGCAGGGTCAGATTGCAGGGTTCAGCATAGCTGAACATCCGATCTGTCCCTGTGTCACACAGTCACCTCCCCCCACACACGTTAGTAAGCACCAGGCATACATTAACTCCTCCCTCTCCAATAAAATTAACCCCTTCCCTGCCAGTGTCATTTTTACAGTAACAGTGCATATCTATAGCACTGATTACTGCAGTAATGTCACTGGTACCCCCAAAAGTGTCAAAAATGTCAGTCAAGGGTCCGATCTGTCCGCCACTATGTCGCAGTCCCGCAAAAAAGATCGCAGATCGCCACCATTACTCTTTAAAAAAAAAACACCAAAAATGACAGAAATCTTTCCCTTAGTTAGTAAACGCAATAACTTTTGCGCAAACCAATCAAAATACGCTTATTGTGATTTTTTTTACCAAACATATGTAGCAGAAAACAAATTGGCCAAAAATGTAAAAAAATTTAGATTTTTACATTTTTTTGGGGGGGAATTTCATATAAAAAAATGTGAAAAATATTGTTATTTTTTCAAAATTTACGCTTTTTTTTGTTTATAGCGCAAAAAGTAAAAATCGCACAGGTGATCAAATACCACCAAAAGAAAGCTCTGTTTGTGGGAAAAAAAGGACGCAAATTTCGTTTGGGCATGGCGTCGCACGACCGCGCAATTGTCAGTTAAAGTCGCACAGCGCCGAATCGCAAAAAGTGGCCCAGACGTAAGACAGCAAAATCCTCCGGTGGTAAAGTGTTTAATGTATGCGCGGCAACAGCTGATGCGGTGTAACGTTAAAAAACACTACCCCGTGAAAATTCTCTACCCTCCGCAGCTGTGAGCATGCGCAGTGGGAAGCGGCTCAGCTGTTTAATGACGTATGTGCACAGGAAGTGACGAGGGTAGGGAATTTTCACGGGGTAGGGTTTTTTTAACGTTACACCGGCTGCTGCAGGGGGAAGTGTCACAATAGAGAACCAGGAAGGGGTCGCTGATTATGTAATTTACCAGCTCCTTCCTTTTCTGAATGGACAGAGTCATAGTCAGTGACATTGTAAAAAAAAAAAAATTAAAATTATAAAAAAAAAAAAAGAGTGTAATATTACTTTAAAGTCAAAATGTCATAAAAACCTGACAATTCAAGAAGAACTTGTTATGAAAAATGCACAAGTAGGAGTGTCCTTCATTGAAAAGCGCATGTCAGAAAGATCAGCAGAAGCAGGTCCAAAGATCAAACAGAAAAAAAAAAAAACAAGTGCACCTAAGGTGTATAAATTTAAACCATAAAGTAAAAAATATGGGATGTAACAAAGAATCAGCAATGAACAATGTAAGAAAAATAACATACAATGTATCAAAAATAATATAAAAAGTTCAAAATAAAAGACTCTCGTTGTATAATGTGTATCGTCTGTGTGCATCTTCTTCCACCACGGAGTATAAATCACTCCAAGCAGCAAAAATACCCAAAGAGCACTCAGAACTCAGCACAGGGTATGGACTAGAGATCGACCGATTATCGGCAACACCGATATATCGGGGCCGATCTGCACTTTCCCCGATATATCAGAATGGGCCCCTGAGGTTACCGATATTGCCGATATTTCGGAAAGTGCTGTACCGGAGTGATGTCTGCCGCTAGAGTCATCACCCCGGTAACGGCGTCCATAGTCGACTGACTTGTTATGACAACCGATGCGGCTGAGAAGCCGCCTTCCATGGCTCACCAAGGTCTCCCGCCCCACCAGGAGACCCGGGCATCCTACCTCCACCGCCGCCGCCGAAGAGAAGACCCGGTGTAGCATGAAGATGCGTCCCCGTGAAAGCCGGTATCTCTGCCGTAAGTGCGCATGTGCCGGTCTCCATGGGTACTTGGCGCCGAATTAAAAAAACTGACAGCATTCAAAACTGCCAAACTTTTGAATGCTTTTCAGTGCCGAGGAGGGGTTTGGGGTCTTTTAGACCCCCAGATACCTCCACAAGGAGTACCTTTAGAAAAAAAATTATTTTTTTTACATGTCCGAAAATATTGGCCGATACCGATATCCGATGACCAAAATATCGGTATCGGCATTAAAAAAATGATATTGGTCGATCACTAGTATGGACCCCATTCACATTTGATCTCAGCCCCTTTGGTGATTTCCTAAGATCATAGGCGCCATCTATTGACCATAATGGGATATTTTTCCTGAAATACCTCAGTCGGGAAAACACCACATTATGGCCCCCAGATGGCGCTTGCGATCATAGGAAATAATCACATGGCAATTTTTTATTGCGGCTCTGTGAATGTTTGTCACGAATGTACAGCGAATATTAACCACTTCCGGATTGCCCCCCCCCCCCCACCACAGTTATACGTTGGTACTTCGGTGATAAATACCGGGGTTATGGTAGCAGGTAGCAGATAGCAGAGAGCTGCCTTAACCCCGGTAGTTTTTAACTGGGCAGGTAGTCCTCTTTCTCATAAAAGTGGTCCCAGCGGCGTATTTGCTGCGGGATCACTTTTATGGGCGGCCGGAGAGGTGTACCCCCTCCCACCGCTTCCCCGTCATTTTCCCCACTTACCGGAGCCGTCGGTAGCGGGGGAAACGATCCGGTGTAACGTGAGAATTACCTACCCCGTGAGAAAAACCTACCCTCGTCACTTCCGGCCAGAAACAGCTGAGCAGCGCCGCAGTGTGCATGCTCAGAGCCCCCGATACGTAATGGAGCAGCTGAGGATCAGACTAGTGCGCATGCGCACTAGTAGGAAATTATCACGGTGTCCATGATAAAAACCTACGGACGCGGCGGTTAAATTAAAACAGCTGGGCTGCACTATCAGTCATCTCCGCTCCTGTCCCTGTCACTACCCTGATCTTGGCTAGTAAATATAAAAGCGGCTCTCGGCTCCGTGATTTATTTTTCATACAGCCGCCGCCGCTTTTATATTTACTAGCCCAGATGAGGGAAGTGACCGGGACAGGAGCGGTGATGACTCGTATTGCAGGCCAGCTGTTTTAATGAAACCGCCGCATTAAACACACTGCCGTGCAACCGGAAGTGATGAGAGTAGGTTTTTCTCACGGGTAGGTAATTCTCACGGAACACCGGTTCTTTCCCCTTCTAGACAGGAAGTCCAGTGAGGGCAAGCTGGCCCTCACTCCCCTCTATGGCCTTGGAGGACCGGAGAGACATCATCGTTGCTTCCTCCTAACGGCCTTAAAGTGCCCATTTTTTTCATCATGAAAAAAAATGACTTTTTTTTTTTAATTTTTATTTTTAGTGTAGATGTGAGATGTGAGGTCTTTTTTCTATTACAAGGGATGTTTACATCTTCTTGTAATAGATTTACAATAGGAATAAAAGTGATCAAATTTTTTTTTTTTTAAAAGGGAGAGTAAAAATAAAAGGTAAAATAAATAAGAAAAAATGTTTTTTAAATTGCGCGGTCTCTTCAAGCTTGCGTGCAGAAGCGAACGCACACGCACACGCAAGTCGTGCCCACAAATGTAAATGGTGTTCAAACCACACATGTGAGGTATCGCCGTGATCGTTAGAGCAAGAACAATAATTCTAGCCCCAGACCTCCTCTGTAACTCTAAACTGTTAACCTGTAAAACATTTTAACCACTTGCCGACCGCCGCATGACTATTTACTGCGGCAGTCAGCCCCTACTGGGCAAAGTGAAGTAGTACTACGTCGTTCACCCATGAGCCTCTATGGGCGAGCACGTGCCGCCGGAGGCCCGCTCCTGCCCCCGCTCGGTCACTAACATCCCCGCGCGAGTGACCGGCGGCTCCGATGTCTGCCAGTCACTCGCGATCTCCCGCTGGAGAGGGAGAAAGGCAGGCGGCTGATGTAAACAAAGCCGCCTGTCACCCCCCCTGGTGAAACAGCAGAGATCATACGATCCTGCTATGTAGGATCGTATGTCTCTGTGGTTACATCACAAGCCACGCCCCTTTACAGTTAGAAGCACGCCCCTAGGGATACATTTAACCCACTGATCACCAATAAAGTTAACCCCTTCCCTGCCAGTGTAATTTTTACAGTAACAGTGCATATTTATAGCACTGATTACTGTAGTAATGTCACTGGTCCCCCCAAAAGTGACAAAAATGTCAGTCAGGGGTCCGATCTGTCAACCGCAATGTGGCAGTCCCCACAAAAAAAAAATTGCAGATCGCCGCCATTACTAGTTAAAAAAAAAAACAATAAAAATAACATAAATCTTTCCCGTAGTTAGTAAACGCAATAACTTTTGCGCAAACCAATCAAAATACGCCTATTGCGATTTTTTTTTTTTTTACCAAAAATATGTAGCAGAAAGCAAATTGGCCTAAAATGTTAAAAAATTTTGATTTTTACATTTTTTTTTTTGTAAAAAACATTTTTTTATTTTCATATAAAAAAATGTGAAAAATATTGCTATTTTTTCAAAATTGTCGCTCTTTTTTTGTTTATAGCGCAAAAAGTAAAAATCGCACAGGTGATCAAATACCACCAAAAGAAAGCTCTGTTTGTGGGAAAAAAAGGACGTCAATTTAATTTGGGTAGAGCTTCGCACGACCGCGCAATTGTCCATTAAATTCACGCAGTGCCGAATCGCAAAATAGGCCCCTGTCTTTGAGCAGCCAAATCCTCCGGGGCTTAAGTGGTTAAATTTTCATCCATGGAGATTTTTTAAGTGCCAATGTTTGTCGCCATTCCACGAGCGTGCGCAATTTTGAAGCGTGACATGTTGGGTATCTATTTACTCGGCGTAACATTATTTTTCACATTATAGATAAAAAATGGGCTAACTTTACTGTTTAGTTTTTTTTTCAAATGCAGTGAAATGTGTTTTTTTCCCAAAAAAATGCTTTTTAACCACTTTACCACCGGAGGATTTTGCTGTCTTCCGTCCAGGCCACTTTTTGCGATTCGGCGCTGTGCGACTTCAACTGACAATTGCGCGGTCGTGCGACGCCGTACCCAAATGAAATTTACGTCCTTTTTTTCCCACAAACAGAGCTTTCTTTTGGTCATATTTGATCACCTGTGCGATTTTTACTTTTTGCGCTATAAACAAAAAAAGAGCGTTTATTTTGAAAAAATAACAATATTTTTAACATTTTTTTTATATGAAATTCCCCCCAAAAAAACGGAAAATTTATATCAATACTTACCGTAATTTTCCTTTCCTGATAGAACTCCATGGCAGCACACGTATGGGTAGGCTCCGCCTCCTCTCCTACCCTATAGGACCCCACTCCCATAAATTTTTGCTCCAAGCCAGGAGCCGTGTTCCATATATAGACTACTCCAGCAGATGGGAGGGAACTCCTGCTGCCATGGAGTTCTATCAGGAAAGGAAAATTACGGTAAGTATTGATATAAATTTTCCGTTTTCCTGACAGACTCCATGGCAGCACACGTATGGGAAATAACTAGCCATACACACCCGGGTGGGCAACTGCTGGTCAAACAGAAATAGGTTTAATTTGCACCGTCAACAGACAAAATCTTTAAACCAAAATCAACTGAGGATAAAGAAGCAGGTTCAACACAATAGTGTGACATGAAAGTGTTAATTGAGGACCATGAGGCCGCTCTGCAAATGACATCTGGTGCAACATGAAGGGAAGCCGCCCAAGACGTAGAAATCCCTCTGGTGGAATGAGCCGTCACCACTTCCGGAGGAGCCAGTCCCTTGGCTCTATATGCCCCAGTGGCGTAGCGTGGGTTGTCAGCACCCGGGGCAAGGCAAATAATTTGCGCCCCCTAACCCGCATGATTTTAGCACTCGAGTCTCTTCCACTAGATTAGTTAAAGAAACCCTTACCCCCTAAGCACATGTATTGTTTGTTATGAAAATACTAATGCAATTAGACCCCGTTCACACTGGGGCGACGCTACTTGCCGGGGCGACCTCACAAGTCGCGGTGTGCTGCTCGCACCGCGACCTTGGAGCGGCCGGCACGGACTTCGTAACATTGAAGTCAATGCAGGTCGCTCCGGGTCGCCCCAAAGAAGCTCCAGACCCTTTTTCTAAGTCGGAGAGACTTGTGTCGCTCCTATTAGAACGGGTCCGCAGCTTCTCTATGGAAGGCGACCTACGGCGACCTGTCAGGTGACCAGGTCGCCTGACAGGTCGCCCCAGTGTGAACGGGGTCTAAGTGGTATTAAAACATTTTTAATTAAATAAACAATTATCAATTTATACCATAGATCCCATTTAGAGCAGGGTCCCCATAGATCCCCCTTTAGAGCAGGGTCCTTATAGATCCCCCTTTACAGCAGGGTCCCCAAAGATCCTACTTTAGAGCAGGGTCCCCCATAGATCCCCCTATAGAGCAGGCCAGGATCCCCATAGATCCCCCTTTAGAGCAGGGTCTCCCATAGAACCTCCTTTAGAGATGGGTCCCCATAGATCACCTTTTAGAGCAGGGTCCCCCATAGAACCTCCTTTAGAGAAGGGTCCCCATAGATCACCTTTTAGAGCAGAGTCCCCATATAATCTATGGGGACATTTCTCTAAAGTGGGGAATCTATGGGCACCCTGCTCTAAAGGGGGATCTATGGGGACCCTGGCCTGCTCTAAAGGGGATATATGGGGACCCTGGCCTCCTCTAAAGGGGATCTATGGGGATCCTGCTCTAAAGGGGGATCTATGGGGACCCTGGCCTGCTCTAAAGGGGATCTATGGGGACCCTGGCCTCCTCTAAAGGGGATCTATGGGGGTCCTGCTCTAAAGGGGGATCTATGGGGACCCTGGCCTGCTCTAAAGGGGATCTATGGGGATCCTGCTCTAAAGGGGGATCTATGGCATAGATCCCCTTTAGAGCAGGGTCCCTATAGATCCCCCTTTAGAGCAGGCCAGGGCAGGTCCCCCATATAGATCTCCCCCCTTACAGCAGGCCAGGGTGAGGTGAGGTCCGGACCCTGGCCTGCTGTAGGGGGGGATCTATATGGGGGACCCCAGAGTGACTTAACTTCACCCTGGTCTGCTGTAAGGGGGATCTATATGGGGGATCATGTCCCCCATATAGATCCCCCTTACAGCAGGCCAGGGTGAGGTGAGGTCCCATCCCACATTTAGATCTCCCCCCTTACAGCAGGCCAGGTTCCCCATAGATCCCCTCTGAGGATCCCTCTATGAGTAGCGCTACATAATCATATGGCTCCAAAATACACTCTTCTGTGCCTTTTATGTCCACGTCCACCACATATAGTTCATACTATTCAGTGTTCTTCTCACACACTCAGTCAGTCTCAGTCAGTCACTACTAGCACAGGCACAGCCAGCCAGCCCAGTACTACTCCAGTCCAGTCCTGAGTCCTGACTCCTACCTTTTTTTTCACCTGTCCCGGACCCGATCACAGCAGGCTAGGTTTTCTACTCTCCTCCTAGGTTTTCCTCGTCCTGCAGCACCATCTGACGTCGGCTCCCTCCTCTCTGGCCTCTCACCTGCCGCCGCTGCCTGCTTCATCTGCTTCTGCCTGGCCTGGTGGTTCTCTCCTCTCCAGTCCCGCGCTCAGTGCTGCGCTGGGCGGCCGCTACACCTTAGTCCCTCCCCCTCCCAGATAAGCCAGGCGTGCAGGGACTGTCTCTCCAAACCCCCCCCCCTCCACAGTGGGCGGATCGGGAGCCGAGCTGTGCACAGCCAGTGAGAGTGAGTGAGCCAGCCTGGCCAGGGGCAGGGAGCTGCGAGTGTGGGCGGGCGGCGGCAGCAGCCTATGACAGAGTGTGAGACTGTGAGTGACAACTGAACTTCAAGTGCGGAGTGGATGCGCCCCCCCCAGATGTTGCGCCCGGTGCGGCCGGCCCCCCCTGCACCCCCCACGCTACGCCACTGATATGCCCACTGGATGGTCTGAACTATCCAGCTAGAAATTGTTCTGGAAGAAGCCCTCTTGCCTCTGTTCTTTCCATAAAAGAGAACAAATAGATAGTCTGACTTGCGAAAGGAAGCTGTGAACTTCAAGTATGTTTGAAGGACTTCGCCCACATCCAACGGATGGGTACTCTGGTCATCTTGAGACTTGAATGTAGGTAAAACAATCTCTTGGTTGACATGAAAAACTGAATTTACCTTCGGATTGGACCCTAGCATAGGGACCAGGACAACCCGATCAGGAAAAAATGTCAGAAAAGGTTCTTTGCAACCTAGATCACTAATTTCAGAGACACGTTTAGCCGATGTGATGGCTACTATAAAGGCCGTCTTCATAGACAGATTCTTAAGGAAGAAGGAATCTCCATGTTCCAAAACTGTTGTTGAGAGAAACTCAAGGACTAGTGGAAGGTCCCATTTGGGGAACCTGGGTTTCCTGGGAGGTCTCATTCTTGACGCACCTCTGAAAAACTGCCGGACCAGAGGATGTTTTGCCCATGAGGTCCCCGTGAAGGCAGAGATTGCTGAGATCTGTACTCTGAGAGAGCCAACAGCCAGAGATAGGTCTAAGCCTGTCTGGAGGAACCCCAGAATGTGATGGATCTTAGGATTAGTGATGAAATCGGACTCATTAGACATGTAATCCTCAAACTTAGACCAGATCCTCTCGTAGACTTTGTTGGTGCCCGGTCTCCTGGCACTCATCATTGTGGACATTGCCGCACTTGGACAGCCAAGAGCTTTTAGTCTTTCCCTCTCAAGGACCATGCCATGAGATGTAACTGCGCTGGGCATGGATGCAGCACTGGACCCTGAGATAGAAGGTCCGACCTGAATGGCAGGGGAACAGGATCCCGAAAGCTCAGTTGGAGCAGCAGAGGAAACCAGGGCCTCCTTGGCCAAAACGGAAGAATTGCTATGATTTCTACCCTCTCTCTCCTGAGTCTCTGCAGGAACTTGAATATCACTGGGACCGGGGGAAAAGCATATGCTTTGTGGAACTTCCAGTGGTCCGTCAGAGCATCTACCCCGTAGGCTTGGGGGTAACGCCATCTCGAGTAGAATTTCGTCAGTTTGGCATTGTTTGGAGAGGCAAACAGGTCTACTTCCGGAAGAATCCCCAGAGAGATGACCCACTTGAAGGTTTCTGGATGAAGAGACCATTCGTTGTTGTCTAGATTGGTTCTTGACAGAAAATCTGCCTGAACGTTCTGGACTCCTGGAAGATAAGCAGCTGATAGATTGGCAAGATTCCGTTGGGCCCATGCCATGATCGGTTTCACTTCTTCCAGAAGGGAGGAACTGCGGGTGCCCCCTTGCCTCTTGATATATGCGACTGCCGTCGTATTGTCTAGCCGTAGAAGGACCGAGGACCCTTTCACCAAGTGACGGAAAGCCATGATGGCACGAAAAGCTGCCCGAAGCTCCAGGACATTTGAGACCAACCCGAGGGTGGGAAAGTCCCACCTGCCCTGGGCCACCTCTGACAGGCAGTGCGCACCCCAGCCCGTCTGGCTGGCATCCGATGTCACCACGATCCAAGGAACGGGAACGATCGAATGACAATTCAGGAGATTTTCCCGTTGTAGCCACCAAGACAGACTCGCCCTCATAGAGGATGTTATCCGTACAGGAGTGTCTGGATTCCCAGAGCTCCATTGGCGGAGGAAACCGATTTGAAAGGGCCTCATCCTCCACTGTGCCCACTTGACCATGGGGGCCGTGGAGACCATGGTCCCTATTATTTTCAGACACTGTGATGCCCGAAGATAAGGAGTTGACATTGCCGGTTGTATTCTGCTGCGGATCACCGGAATCTTCTCCACTGGAAGAGAGATGGTGCCTCTGGAGGTGTTGAAGAGTGCCCCCAGGAAGATCAAGGATTTTGACGGATCCAGATGGCTTTTCTCCAGATTCAAGAGCCACCCGAATTCTTGAAGGGTGGAGATTACCTGAGATCTGTGTTGCAGAATCTGTGCTTGGTCTTGAGAAAGAAGAAGCAGATCGTCTAAGTAGTGAAACAGTCGGATCCCTTTCGATCTGATCAAAGCTACAATAGCCAGTAAGACCTTTGAAAAGACTCGAGGTGAGGTGGTAAGCCCGAAAGGGAGACAGGTAAACTGGAGATGCACTTGACCCACGGCAAAGCGAAGAAACTTTTGTAGTTCTGCTGCCACTGGGACATGGAAATAGGCATCTTTTAGATCTATGGAGATCATCCAATCTTCTGGTTGCACCACTTGGCGGATAGTGAAGAGTGTCTCCATCCTGAACCTCTCTTTCTTTATGAAAGAGTTCAGATGAGTCAGGTCTATGACCGGCACCAATACCGACCGAAGGACCTGGAACGCTCCTCAACCGGAGACTAGCGTGTGCGTCAGGGCATAAGGGCCTCCCGCTAGTAGCAAGGACGTTTGGCCAAGCGATGCAGCCCACCTCTCATTCAGGATTTATGGCATCTTCCGGCATCATTTCAAATTGCCCGGGTCCACCCAGTAGTACTGAGATTGCTGGACTAAGGTAGAAAGGCATCATCCAGGAAAGCCACACGCCACCAGGTATGTAAGAAAACGCATCCTATAAGGTAAGACTTCTCTTGCGGAAGGAGGACAAAAAAGGAACACGGCTCCTGGCTTGGAGCAAAAATTTATGGGAGTGGGGTCCTATAGGGTAGGAGAGGAGGCGGAGCCTACCCATACGTGTGCTGCCATGGAGTCTGTCAGGAAAGATGTAAAAACCAATTTTTTTAAAAATTTTTGGCCAATTTGTTTTCTGCTACCTATGTTTGGTAAAAAAAATCGCAATAAGCGTATTTTGATTGGTTTGCGCAAAAGTTATTGCGTTTACTAACAAAGGGAAATATTTCTGTCATTTTTGGTGTTTTTTTTTTTAACGCGTAATGGCGGCGATCTGCGATTTTTTTTGTGGGACTGCGACATTGCGGCGGACAGATCGGACCCTTGACTGACATTTTTGACACTTTTGGGGGTACCAGTGACATTACTGCAGTAATCAGTGCTATACATATGCACTGTTACTGGAAAAATGACACTGGCAGGGAAGGGGTTAATTTTATTGGAGAGGGAGGGGTTAATGTATGCCTGGTGCTTACTGACGTGTAGGGGGGGGGAGGGGACTGAGTGAGTCATGGACAGATCGGATGTCCAGCTATGCTGAACAGTCCGATCTGTCACTCCCTGTCACTATGGAGATCCGCCCGCTGTGTTTACACACAGCGGGCGGATCTCCACACTAGATCCCCGGCGATCGGGGCAGAGCAGCGGCGATCGCCGCTGCTCCTCCCCTGGCCCGACTCCCGCTGTGAATGAAAACAGCGGGAGCGAGCCTCCGGCGGCGCGCAAGCGCCGCCCAGAAGGGGGAGTGTCTGACGACGTTAATACTACGTCGTCAGACGATAACGAACCACTTTGCCGCAGTAGTACTACCGTACTCGGTCGGCAAGTGGTTAAAGACCGCTGCGCAAATACTGCGTGACAAAAAATATTGCATCAACCGCCATTTTATTCTCCAGAGTCTTTGCTAAAAAATACATATACATAGATAGATAGATAGATAGATAGATAGATAGATAGATAGATAGATAGATAGATAGATAGATAGATAGATAGATAGATAGATAGATAGATAGATAGATAGATAGATAGATAGATAGATAGATAGATAGATAGATAGATAGATAGATAGATAGATAATGTTTGGGGGGTTCTAAGTCATTTTCTAGCAAAAAATACTGATTTTAACTACAAGTGCCAGAAATAGGCCCGGTCCTTAAGTGGTTATATAAAGGGACCCCTTAATACGCTTCAAATAAAACTTCAAATCGCTAAGGTGTGGCGTGCTTTACACAATCCTCCTAAATAACATTTAGAGATACGGTTCCCAAAATACAGACAGCTGAAGTTACAAGCAGCTCTGATCATTTGTTCTGTAATTTTTGAGCTTAGCCCCACCCTTCCAGACCCCCAAACCTCATTCTTCATCCAATGGGACCAACAGCCTCATTGAGCCATAGGAAGGTTTCCGGGGGATTGGACTATGACATGACCAAGCTTACCTTTTACGATTTGCACTTTACTTCAGCTGTCCCTATGTACAGATCTACTCATCATTCTAACACTGGGTTTTAAGGGAAAATCCTCTGTTTATGGGTATTCTAATCAGATTTGGACCACTCAGGGTTATCTTTAACCACTTCTGGACCGGAAGGATTTACCCCCTTAATGACCAGGCCATATTTTGCGATTCGGCACTGCGTTACTTTATCTGACAATTGTGCGGTCGTGCGACGCTGTACCTAAATTGATGTCCTTTTTTTTCTCACAATTAGAGCCTTCTTTTGGTGGTATTTGATGACCTGTGCGATTTATATTTTTTGCGCTACAAACAAAAATAGCGACAATTCTGAAAAAAAAAAAAAACAATATTTTTCACATTCTGCTATATAACATTCCCCAAAAAAAATAATTTAAAAATCAAAAATGTTTAACATTTTAGGCCAATTTGTTTTCTGCTACATATTTTTGGTAAAAAAAAAAATCGCAATAAGCGTATTTTGATTGGTTTGCGCAAAAGTTGTCGCGTCTACAAACTACGGGAAAGATTTATGTCATTTTTATTGTTTTTTTTTTTTACTAGTAATGGCGGCGATCTGAAATTTTTTGCGGGACTTCGACATTGCAGGAGGACAGATCGGACCCCTAACTGACATTTTTTGACACTTTTACATATGCACTGTTACTGTAATAATGACACTTGCAGGGAAGGGGTTAACATTGTGGGTGATCAAGGGGTTAAATGTGAGCCTAGGGGGGTGTTTCTAACTGGGGGGGCGTGGCTTGTGAAATGATCATAGAGACCTGTGATCCTATATAGAAGGATCACAGGAGCTCTGTGATCTTTCCAGAGAGAAGAACGGTCGGCTGTGTTTACAACAGCTGACCGTTCTCTCTCAGCGCGGAGCGATCGTGGGTGTCAGGGGGCAATCGGAGCCGCCTGACCCGTGCATCGGCTTCCTCACAGCCGAGTGGGGGCAGGAGCGTGCAACCGATGCGGCGCGTTTTCCCCCTAGTTGCAGGCTCGCGACTGATGTAGGTTTTCATTGGTTTGCGTAGGAGAGCCACCCTGCCGCAGGTAAAAAGGTGGAGGGTGGTCGGCATCAGGTTAACCACCTTTGTGCTCGAGTTTTAATGCTTGCATACCTGTCACAGCTATGCATAGATTTTTTATTAATTTTGCCAAAAAAAATGTGAAAATAATCATTTTAATACTGCAATTGTATCTGACAACTACAGTACGGTCAAGGGCACGCAGCACAGCTGGAACAACTGCTGGTGGCACTGTGGTCCAGAGATTTGAATGGTGTACTTACAGTGTCCACCAGCAGATGTCTCTCAGAAGCCAGTGAATAGTCACCACCACAATGACCAACAATGTAAGGGGGCATTACACTGACCACCAATGTAAGGGGGCACTACACTGACCACCAATGTAAGATGGCACTACACTGACCACCAATGTAAGATGGCACTACACTGACCACCAATGTAAGGGGGCACTACACTGACCACCAATGTAAGATGGCACTACACTGACCACCAATGTAAGATGGCACTACACTGACCTCCAATGTAAGGGGGCACTACACTGACCACCAATGTAAGATGGCACTACACTGACCACCAATGTAAGAGGGCACTACACTGACCACCAATGTAAGATGGCACTACACTGACCACCAATGTAAGATGGCACTACACTGACCACCAATGTAAGATGGCACTACACTGACCACCAATGTAAGAGGGCACTACACTGACCACCAATGTAAGATGGCACTACACTGACCACCAATGTAAGAGGGCACTACACTGACCACCAATGTAAGATGGCACTACACTGACCACCAATGTAAGATGGCACTACACTGACCACCAATGTAAGAGGGCACTACACTGACCACCAATGTAAGATGGCACTACACTGACCTCCAATGTAAGGGGGCACTACACTGACCACCAATGTAAGATGGCACTACACTGACCTCCAATGTAAGGGGCACTACACTGACCACCAATTTAAGAGGGCACTACTCTGACCACCAATGTAAAGCGCACTTCACTAACCACTAATGTAAGGGGCACTACACTGACAACCAATGTAAGATGGCACTACACTGACCACCAATGTAAGGGGCACTACACTGACAACCAATGTAAGGGGGCATTACACTGACCACCAATGTAAGGGGGCACTTCACTAACCACTAATGTAAGGGGGCACTACACTGACCACCAATGTAAGGGGGCACTACACTGACCACCAATGTAAGGGGTACTACACTGACCTCCAATGTAAGGGGTACTACACTGACCACCAATGTAAGATGGGACTACACTGACCACCAATGTAAGGGGTACTACACTGACCACCAATGTAAGGGGTACTACACTGACCACCAATGTAAGGGGTACTACACTGACTACCAATGTAAGGGGTACTACACTGACCACCAATGTAAGATGGCACTACACTGACCACCAATGTAAGGGGTACTACACCGATCACCAATGTAAGGGGGTACTACACTGACCACCAATGTAAGGGGTACTACACTGATCACCAATGTAAGGTGGTACTATACTGATCACCAATGTAAGGGGTACTACACTGACCACCAATGTAAGGGGGCACTACACTGACCTCCAATGTAAGATGGCACTACACTGACCACCAATGTAAGGGGGCACTACACTGACCTCCAATGTAAGATGGCACTACACTGACCACCAATGTAAGATGGCACTACACTGACCACCAATGTAAGATGGCACTACACTGACCACCAATGTAAGATGGCACTACACTGACCACCAATGTAAGGGGGCACTACACTGACCTCCAATGTAAGATGGTACTACACTGACCACCAATGTAAGGGGGCACTACACTGACCTCCAATGTAAGATGGCACTACACTGACCACCAATGTAAGATGGCACTATACTGACCACCAATGTAAGATGGCACTACACTGACCACCAATGTAAGGGGGCACTACACTGTCCACCAATGTAAGATGGCACTACACTGACCATGAGTGTAAGGGGGTACTACACTGACCACCAATGTAAGGGGGCACTACACTGACCACCAATGTAAGATGGCACTACACTGACCATGAGTGTAAGGGGGTACTACACTGACCACCAATGTAAGATGGCCCTACACTGACCTCCAATCTAAGGGGTACTATGCTGAGCACTGTGAGGACCAAAGGTTTCCGAGAAGAAGCTGAGAAAACAAGAGTCAGCAGCATTGAAAGTAAATTGCAAGGTCTGGGGTAAGAATTTTACCAGTTTTCTGGGGAATATTTATTTTATTTCGCTCATAAAGCTGATTATTGCTGAGGGTTGGATATGATTGTAAAGCCACCATCTGTAATGGTTGGGAAGAATGTAAAGCTGGCAGGGTGCAACTTCCCCCTACATGAGGGATGATGAGATCTGAGCTGCGCTCCCCCAGCACAGCGGACATTGCACTTGGTAATAAAGTGAGATACGCCTTTCTGTATCAACAAACAGCCCTGATTGTACGCTTAGACTTCTTCCTTCTTATCTGCAACAACCCCAAAGGAACTTTTACTGAAGTCACTTTCCATTCCAAGGCCAGAGCCTGAGGCTTGGAAGTTTCACTGTCAGTAAAGTTCATGTTTGTAGAGAGAGAAAGGAGAATTCCTTCCAATCTCAGCAAACAGGAATCAGAACACACGAGTCCATCATACAGACTAAGACCCCATTGCAGAGGCGTAACTAGAACCTTCAGGGCCCCGGTGCAAGAAACCATGAAGGGCCCCCGGACCCCTGGCCGGGGCCCTTCCCTTCAAGCCTGGGGCTCTTCCCACTGATCCTGGGGGACCTTTACTCTCGTTGTGGAGCCCTTTATTACGGTCCCGCAGCGGGACCCTTTCACAAGTTCTGCAGTGAGCCCCCTTCCTGACATCTTGGGGACTCCCCACGGTGGTGGAATGCCAGGGCCCGAATGCAAGAGTGACCTTTGCGATCCTGGAAGTTCACCCACTGGTGTCAGTAGTTTTTATTTTTTTGGTATTTTAATTGTATTATTTTTTATCATTTTATGAGTCCCTCGGCAGCTTCACAGAGAAGCGCAGGATCTTGCGGAGGAGTTTTGTCCTCCTCTCTGCCGCCAACTGCTGAGTCAAGGGGGTGGGTGGGGAAAAGGGGGGGTCCCTCAGGTCAGGAGAGGTGCAAGGGCCACATGAAATGACCTGGTGGGCGGATCTCGGCCCCTGGGCCTTGTTTTTGACATCTGTGCATTACATTGTTACATACAATTTTCCAATAGTCCATGGTAACTGTGTAATAGAATCTATGGTAACCCAACGCGTTTCGTCAGTTCAGTCTCACTCTTCAGGGGTTGATGCATAGACACAATCTATAAAGTAAAATGGTGTAAGAGGAAGTTTGCTGTTCATAGGCAAAGACATGCTCCTGTGAAATCCCGCAGAGACTTGGCTAATGCGCATGCGCGAACGCAAGCACGCAACGTGTGACAGATGCTGGCGCCAAATGGGCTATTTAAACCCAGCCTTGGCTCAGCTCCAGTGCTGCTTTGTCTTCAGCCTTTGTTGACCTGAACCTGCAACCTGTATCCTGTTTACCAGTTCCAGACCTGGCTTGTCCTGACCATCCTCTGCTCTCCGCCTGTACCGACCCCGGCTTGTCCTTTGACCTCCGCTCCAGTCTGCTCCTTCTGGCTCCTGCATTACCGTTTGGCTTCTGACCTGGCTTGTCTCACTACGCTCCTGTCTTCTCCAGATCTGATCACCTGCCCAGGGAAGGTTTTGTCAGCCTACCCTGCTATCCTGACAACTGCCTCCAGCACCTGCTGCCTGCACACCTGCTTATCCACTGGATCTACCTGGCTATCCCTGTCCGTGGACACCGGCCTGCTTCCAGCTTACATCAGGTACTCGTGCTACTTTACACGCTGGCGCCTACTGTCTGCACGATCAGGGGCCCAAAATCAGAGGCGTAAGAGAGGCCTTCCTCACAGTTTCAGGCTCACCTTCAGGTACGTGATAAATGGTTAAAAAATATCACTTAGTAATGAACATGGAAATATATCAGGTAGATTGGAATGTGGGAATCAGACTAAGGGATCCATACTCCCACCGGAGAAGTCTGACCCGGGAGCTGTGGGTAAAGGATCCAAAATGGGTCGGCAGCGCAAAACAGGACAGATGGGAAAATAGGCAAACAGAACCGTCCAACATGGCCTGCCAGGATGATGGCTAAAAAAAAAAAAAAATGGAGTGTATGTGGGTGGTGACGTGCGCAATTGGACGGTTCCATTTGCCTATATTTCCATCTGTCCTGTTTTGCACTGCCGACCCATTTTGGATCCTTTACCCCCAGCTTCCCGGTCAGACTTCTCGGTAACTTCCAGGGCGACTTTGGCATGCAGCATCCCCATCTTTGTGAGTATGGATCCCTTAGTCTGATTCCCACATTTCAATCTACTGGATACATTTCCATGTTCATTAATATGTTATATTTTTAACCATTTTACTTTCAGTTTCAGGGTCTTGGCAATCTTCTTATAGCCTAGCCCCAGGGGTAGGGAACCTTGGCTCTCCAGCTGTGCTGAAACTACAAATCCCATGATGCATTGCAAAACTCTGACAGCCACAGGCATGCCTTCCTAAGGCAGAGGCATGATGGGATTTGTAGTTTCAGCACAGCTGGAGAGCCAAGTTTCCCTACACCTGGGCCCTAGGCCATCTTTATGTAGAGCAACAATTATTTTTTTCAGATCCTCAGAGAGTTCTTTGCCATGAGGTGCCATGTTGAACTTCCAGTGACCAGTATGAAAGAGTGAGAGCGATAACACCAAATTTACCACACCTGCTCCCCATTCACACCTGACACCTTGTAACACTAACGAGTCACATGACACCGGGGAGGGAAAATGGCTCACTTTTTGTTACCAGAGGTTTAGACATTAATGGCTGTGTGTTGAGTTATTTTGAGGGGACAGCAAATTTACACTGTTAATGCCGGTTCACACTACATCGCTCCGACCTGCGGCGCGACTTGCATGGACTTCATAAAATTAATGTCAATGCAAGTCGCCTCCAGGTCGCCCCGAAGTAGTACAGGACCCTTTTTCTAAGTCGGAGCAACTTGTGTCGCTCCTATTAGAACCGGTCCTGTACTACTCAATGGACCGCGACGGTGCACGACTTGCCAGGCTGACCAAGTCGCCTGACAAGTCGTATTAGTGTGACCCGGAACTTCTACAAGCTGTACACTCACTACTTTACTACTTTACATTGTAGCAAAGTGTCATTTCTTCAGTGTTGTCACATGAAAAGATAGAATAAAATATTTACAGAAATGTGAGGGGTGTACTTACTTTTGTGAGATACTGTACATTTGGGCCAACTGTTTAGCATTATGACACCTTTTCCCAGTTCTATTGCTGGAATATACTCCATAAACCTGTACAATGTTTTTATTACTGGCTGTGTGGCGTTTTACCCAAAGTCCCAATGGTCAAAACTCTGCATTTGTAGGAAGAAGTGGACAAAGTCCAAGAAACGCGTTGGACCATAGACAATCAGTAGCTTTGAAAATGATGCACTAGCATATTAAATCAACACTGAAATTATGTGTTTAAGGCCTCTTACACACAATACTCCTGTTTGAGCATCTCCGTAAATTTCGGGCGTATTTGTCTTATTGTGCAAATGAAAAGGGTTTCTCGAGCTTAGGAGTATTTTGAGTGAGCTTACAAATCAGATTAAATGAAATTAAATGAACCACTTGCCGACCGCCGCACGACTATTTACTGCGGCAGTCAGCCGCTCCTGGGCAAAGCGATGTAAACCTACATCGCTCGCCCACGAGCCTGTAGGGGGCGAGCACACGCCGCCGGCGACATGCCCCCGCTCGTTTCCTGCCTTCCTTGCGCGTGTGACCAGGGGCTCCGATGTCCGCCGGCCACTCGCGATCTCCCGCTGCAGAGGGAGAAAGACAGGCGGCTGATGTAAACACAGCCGTCTGTCATTCTCCCTTAGATCATCACAGAGGCTATGCGATCCTGCTATGTAGGATGGTATGTCTCTGTGATGATCTCACAAGCCACGCCCCCCACAGTTAGAAGCACGCCCCTAGGGACACACTTAACCCCTTGATCACCAATAAAGTTAACCCCTTCCCTGCCAGTGTCATTATTACAGTAACAGTGCATATTTATAGCACTGATTACCGTAGTAATGTCACTGGTAACCCCAAAAGTGTCAAAATTGTCAGTCAGGGGTCCGATCTATTCCCCGCAATGTCGCAGTCCTGCAAAAAAAAATCGCAGCTCGCCGCCATTACTAGTAAAAAAAAAAAAAAACAATAAAAATGACAGAAATCTTTCCCGTAGTTAGTAAGAGCGACAACTTTTGTGCAAACCAATCAAAATACGCTTATTGCGATTTTTTTTTTTACCAAACATGTAGCAGAAAACAAATTGGCCTAAAATGTTAAAAAATTTTGATTTTTACATTTTTTTTTTTGTGGAGAATGTCATATAAAAAAATGTGAAAAATATTGTTATTTTTTAAAAATTGTCGCTCTTTTTTTGTTTATAGCGCAAAAAGTAAAAATCGCACAGGTGATCAAATACCACCAAAAGAAAGCTCTGTTTGTGGGAAAATAAGGACCTCAATTTCATTTGGGTACGGCGTCGCACGACCGCGCAATTGTCCGTTACATTCACGCAGTGCCGAATCGCAAAATAGGGCCTGGTCTATGGGCAGCCAAATCCTCCGGGGCTTAAGTGGTTAATACTGTGACAAATAAGGTGTATGTGCCTTAAAAAGTGCTAAGTGTCAGCGCTGCTGTATGTAGCTATAAATAAATAAATAAATAATGAAAAAATCCTCTATTATTATATGTGCTATAAAAGTGCTCAGTGCAAACTGTGCAAATATATATTCGGAGTGCAAATGAATATCAATAGTCCTTTCACAGTTATAAATGTCCTTCAGATATAAATCCAATATTATATATGCAATGGTGATAGTAAAGTGCTTCAGTGCTTGACTCCAAAACAAAGTGCTCGTGCTCCCCCCTTGTATATCAACTCACCAGAACACCGAATATGGGGAAGAGGGGAAATATTCCAATGGGAGCCAGTGGCGGTTTTAGGCATGGGCGAACGGGGAAGCCGCCCGGGGCGGCATTTTTTCATGACACGTGGGGGGGCGGCATGCCCAGGCCGCGGACCGGTACCGGTCTGTGAATCAAATGGTACTGGGCCGCGGCCGCCCGAGCCCCGTTCGCCCATGCCTAAAACCGCCGCAGCCGAGCCGAGGCGCAGAGCATTGCTCCTCCCCGAGCCTGCCCATTGTGTGACAATAGCGAATGAAAATTCGCTATTGTCACACTGATCCTCCTCCTGGCCAATCAGGGAGAGGGTCCTCCCGCTTCCTGATTGGCTGAAAGGCAAACCCCACGCCATTGGCCGAGGAGGAGGCGCCATTGGGAGCACTGTTCCGATGGCAACTGACTAAGGTAGCCGTACTCTCACTTCCTGTTGTGTCCACAGGACAGGAAGTGAAGGTAAATCTCACCAATGGGACACAAATGGCAAAAAGAAAACTGACAAAAGGCATAACACTTCCCTAAATGACAATTCCGGGTTTGTATGAATGAAGATGGTCAGCAATTGCAGTCTCCATACCTCATTCCATGTCCTCTGATCTGGTAATGTCAAGCAGTTGGGCGCTGCATTCATATTTGGTGTAATATAACTGATAGGCTCCTTTCACACGGCCGCTCCGTGAGAAAGGTCCGCTGCAGGACTTTTTTTTTTTTTTTTTCCACGGAGTGGATGACATTTGTGTCATCCGCTCCGTGTGCCCGCATATCATCCCATCCGTTTGCGGATGATTTGCGGGCATAATGTAAGTATATGGCATTGCGGATGTCAGCGGATGACACCGCTGACATCCGATTTTCCTTCCTTTCCGTTTTTTACACGGAAGGAAAAATAGGGTTCTGTTCCATTCGTAAAAACGGAACAGAACTGAAAGGAGGAAAATCGAGTGTCAGCGGATGGTATTCCACTGACACCCGCAGTGCCATTCACTTACATTATGTCCGCAAATCATCCGCAAACGGATTGGATGATTTGCGGACACACGGAGCGCCCGTGTGAAAGGAGCCATACAGTTGTTTTTTTTTTTTTTTAAATCAACAAATTCAATGCCAACGCACACCCATAAGACTAATACTGCACACCTATAAAAACTAACACTATGCACACATCAATGCAAAATCACAAAATTCCTAAAGTGTATATAAACCCTGACAATGAACGTCTCATATTGGCTCCCTTTTGGTCTGTTAAATTTACTATTAACGGCTTCCCAACCGCCCGCCGCAGTTATACTGCGCCAGCCCCTCCTGCGCAAACCAATGTAGGTCTACGTCAATCGCGCACCTGCAGCTAGGGGGTGAGCACCCGCCCCCACTGGTCAGCGGCAACTCCGATGCACAGGGCAGGTGGCAAAGGATGCCGCTGGCTACCCGCGATCGCTCCCCGCTGAGAGAGAACGGTCAGCTGTTGTAAACACAGCTGACCGTTCTTCTCCCTGGAATGATCACAGGGCGCCTGTGACCCTTCTATATAGGAACAAAGGTCTCTGTGATCATTTCACAAGCCACGCCCCCCCACAGTTAGAAACACCCCCCTAGGCTCACATTTAACCCACAGTGTTAACCCCTTCCCTGCCAGTGTCATTATTACAGTAACAGTGCATATTTTTAGCACTGATTACTGTAGTAATGTCACTGGTACCCCCAAAAGTGTTTAAAATGTCAGTTAGGGGTCTGAACTTTCAGAGCAATGTCGCAGTCCCGCTAAAAATCGCTGATCGGGCGTGGCCGGGATGTGAGTCTGAGCGGACGTGTGGCTGCAGAGCTCCGTGACCATCCGTGCAAATTCCTCCGTTTTAGGGCCATTCTGTTTACAGTACCTGGCTTGCCGGCTTGTCCTGCTCCTCTGGATCGTCCTGGTCCTGCTGCCATGTCGACCAAGCCGAAGGGTAAGCTGCCCAAGGATCCGAAGCCTCAGCGCCCGGGGAAGAGCCGGGCCACGTGTCCTCCCGGCGCCATCTTGCCAGTCTCCGACAGCCCCCAGGCAAGTCGCTGCTCCAAGGCCTCGGCGGGGATGTCTTCCTCCCCTGGCTCGCAGCCATCGGGCTCACGGACACCGGAGCGGAGCTCCCCTGCGCCCGCGGAAGTGGCGGTGGAGGCGGCGGCGATCACTGGACCCATCCTCGCGGCCATTGAAGGCTGCAAAGCTTCCCTCATGCTCCGCATAGACAGCGTGGCCTCCGAATGCACCCTGATACGCCACGATCTGGACAAGATCAGGGGCAGGATGACGGAGGCTGAGGATCGGATTGGAGAGGTAGAAGACCGGCAGGGATCCCATTCGGCTCAGCTAGCGGACTTACAGGCGTTGGTCGCCGCGCTCACTAGCAAGGTGGATGATGCCGAGAACAGGCAACGCCCAAATAACATCCGTGTGGTGGGCTTGCCGGAGGGCGCGGAAGGTGATCGCCCTGAGGCCTTTGCTGAGGACTTCTTCAAATCCCTTCTGCACCTGCGTGACCTTCCTGCTACCTATGTGGTTGAGCGGGCTCACCGGGTGCCCACGGGCAAGCGACCCTCGGGGGCCCCCCCCAGACCGTTCCTGGTCCGGATGCTGAATTACCGGGACCGGGATATGATCCTTGCTGCGGCTAGGAAGCAAGAGGAGTTGCCCTATGAGAATACCAGGGTGATGTTCTTCCCAGATTTCTCGGCTGAAGTACAGAGGCGCCGCAGATCCTTTAACGAGGTGAGACGTCGCCTGCGGGAGAGGAATATTAAATACAGTATGCTGTATCCCAGTCGGCTGAGGGTGGCCCATCAGGGCACAGTGCGATTCTTCGAGACCCCCCCAGATGCCAGTGAATGGATTGACACCTTGGGTGCTGCGGCCTGATTGTTGATGACCCCCTGTGTTCCCCTCGGCTGTGTGATGACCTGGACTCTGTAAGTGAACTCCTGTGCTGACTTCTGCCCTGTTTGCCCCTTTTGTTCCCGCTCCTGCTCTCCTACATGCTTCTATTCTGCCTCCCTCGGATGTGTTTCTCGGGACTCCTGGACACTTGCACCTCCGTCCTCACGGCAGATGCTTGCCCTGCATCCTCCTTTGGCCCTTATGTCCCTTTTGTTCACCACGGAGCTCGGGTGAACTGCACTGTTTTTTTTTCTTTTTTTTTTTCTTCCCTTTTGCTTGACTTTTTGCCTTCTTTTTTGTTTTTTGACAGGCTCCCTGAACTGTGCTTTCCGCTGGCCCTGTTGGCGGTGGGCGGACTATTTTTGGACAGACTGTGGCGGTAGGCCCAGGCGGTCTGTTGGCCGGTGCCTAACCGTTTTTTTTTTTCTCAGTTTTGGGTTCAAACTGTCCCTGGGCTCTCCCCCTTGGTTTTTGGGGTAACGGGGTACAGTAGGGTAAACGTTATGTGTTTGGGGTGTTGTGCTCTCCCTCCAGGGGGGCTTACTTTGTTTGTTCGTGTTTTTGTTTGGTGCATGGGTTTACTCGATCTTGCTGCTCCCCAGGAGGAAGTACCTATGGGTGATACTTCTGGGGTGTTCATTTATGTAACCTTCCAGGATGGCATCACGTAAACCATCTACCTTCTCTGTGCTATCCTGGAACGTACGGGGTCTCAATTCCAAGTTTAAGCGGGCATTGCTCTTTCAGTATGTGCAGCGTTACAACCCCTCCATACTGGTTTTGCAAGAAACCCACCTGGTGGGCAGCAAGCTCCTGTCTCTTAAAAAACCGTGGGTACAGAGGTCGTTCCATGCCTCCTACTCTACTTATGCAAGGGGTGTTTCTGTGCTGATTCATAAATCTTTGCCCTGTGTGGTGGAGGCGGTGCACACCGACCCCTCCGGACGATATGTGGTGCTGGTGCTCACTATGTGGCAGCAGAGGTATGTGGTGGCGGGCATTTATGTGCCCCCACCGTTCAAAGCTGAGGTCCTATATGCCGTCCTGGAGAGGGTCTCCGGCTACTGTCCAGCCAAACTGCTTCTCCTGGGGGACTTCAACGCCATCCTCTCCCCGGACCTTGACAGGCCCTTGCCTCCCAAGGCCTTTTCCGGGGACCTTCTCCATTGGTCTTCGGCCGCCGGGTTACAGGAGGTTTGGCGCTGGAAACACCCCCAGGAGAAGGTTTACTCCTGCTTCTCTGCTACCCACAAAACATCCTCCAGGATAGACTATGGCTTCGCCAACCCGCACATGTTGTCTGATGTGGAGGAGGTCTCTTATCTCCCCAGCGGCTTGTCGGACCATAGTCCCCTGCAGGTTGTTATTCGCTCGGGCTGTGACCGCAGTAGTGCTCTGTGGCGCCTCGGTGCCCAGTGGGTGGACCAGCCCGAGATTGTAGCCCAGACCCCGTCTATGATAAACGACTATTGGCAGACTAATGCAGGTACGTCCTCTCCCGGACTGGTATGGGACGCCTTTAAGGCGGTTACTAGGGGCCACTATATTTCAGCAATCAAAGCCGTTCGAGTTCAGCAGCTGGCTGCGGTGTCCGACTTGGAGGCGGCGGCCGAGGCGGCTTCTGGCCGCTATGTCCGGGACCCCTCGGCCGCCAACTTTGAGGAGCTGCAGGCGAGTAAGAGAGACTTGCTTCTACACCTGACTGAGGTCACCCGGTTGTCTATGTACCACTCTAAACAGAGGTTTTTTGAATACGGGGATCGGAACGGGAAACTGCTGGCTGTTATGTCTCATCATGATGCCCCCCTCACCCTGGTTCCGGAGCTCACTTCTCCTTCTGGGGAGGCGGTCACCTCACCGGAGGGAATTTTGGGGCTTTTTGGGGACTTCTACTCCCGATTATATGCTACTACCTTGCCCGCGGACCTCCGGCCGGAGGATCTGCAACAGCTCCTGGATCCGGTTGCCCTGGGTTGGTTGTCGGACGCTGAGCGCTCCGATTTGGTTCGGCCGGTCACGGCAGAGGAGGTGGAGATAGTGATACGTTCTATCCCTGGAGGCAAGGCCCCTGGCCCCGATGGGCTGCCCATTGAATTCTACAAAACTCATGCAGGAGTGCTGGCCCCCCTGCTGGCGGCATTGTACAACGACTGCCTGGAGATGGGCTCCTTGCCGCCCTCTATGGCAGAGGCACACATTATCCTGATCCCTAAACCCCCGAAGGACCCAAAGCTGTGCGCTTCCTACCGCCCAATTGCCCTACTTAATAATGACCTCAAGGTTCTCACTAAAATTCTTGCCTCCAGACTTCGCCCCATCCTCCCCTCCGTGATTGACCAGGATCAAACGGGGTTTATGGCCAACAGATCTACAGATGTCAATCTGCGTAGGCTTTATACTAATTTGCAAACTCAACATTTGAACTCCGGTGCAAGGGTGGTCGCCTCCTTGGATATAGAGAAGGCTTTTGATTCAGTGGAGTGGCTGTTCCTGTGGGAGGTCCTCAGGAGAATGGGGTTCCCCCTGTTGTTTATACGATGGTTGCAGACAATCTATAGATCTCCAAGGGCGGCCATTCGGTTGGGAGGAAGGCTGTCCCCTTCGTTCCTGTTGTCCAGAGGTACGCGGCAGGGCTGTCCTCTTTCTCCGGCCCTTTTCGCCATCGCCATGGAACCCTTGGCTGAGGCGCTCCGAACCTCGCCGGAGGTTCGGGGGCTTCGGGTGGCGTGGCTGGAGGAGAGGGTGGCGCTGTACGCGGACGACCTCCTGTTGTTTCTGCAGGATGCGGGTCCCTCCCTTCGGGGGGCTCTGGACATCCTGGACGGCTTCTCCAGGGTGACGGGCCTAAAGGTGAATTGGTCAAAGTCCCAGCTGCTTGCGATCGACGAGGCGGCCAGGAGTGCTGCCCCGCCGGATCTCTCGCTACAGTGGGTCGACAGTTTCATGTATCTGGGGGTGAGGGTGTCTAAGGACCCCTCGGAATTTATTTCCCTTAATCTAGACCCGGTGGTGCGGGATGTTCGGGCCAGGCTGAAGGCATGGGAGAACCTTCCCCTCTCCCTGTTGGGCAGGGTGAATCTGATAAAAATGAAGATCCTCCCTAAATTGACCTACCTCTTTCGCCACTCACCCCAATGGATCCCCAAAACCTTCTTCACCAATTTGAATAGGCTCTTCTCCTCCTTTTTGTGGGGCCCTCGCCCCCCCCGCTACAAGTTTTCAACGCTGATGAGACCCCAGTCACAGGGGGGTCTAGCCTTCCCAGACTGTCATAAATATTTTTTGGCCTCCCAGTTGGTTTCCGCGGTGTGGTGGCTGTCTCCTGATGCCTCCAACTCCGCGGTGGTGCTGGAGGCGGCGGTGCTGGGGTCAATGGAGGCGCTGTCGCATCTGTTGTTCCGGGGCCCCAAGGCTCCGTATCCTTTGACCTCATCCATGCTAACGACGCTCAGAGCCTGGCGTCAGGGCCTGGCGCTGGAGGCTTACCCGAGCACCGCGGTCTCCCCTAGGGCGCCGCTGTGGATCAACCCTACTCTGCCCCACTTGTACTCCCTCCCCGACCCGGCGGCCTGGACCAGATACGGCATTAAGGTGATTTCGGATCTGTCCTCGGACTTCTCCCTCCCTTCATTTGACCAACTTTGTGAGTCTCACGGGGTGCCCCCGTCTCACCTCTTCCGTTATCTCCAGTTGTCCCATGCCTTCGGGGCTCAGTTCCCGCGGGGGGGGGGCGGGGGTGGTGCAGTCGGATCTGGAGCGGGTTCTTCGGTTTGACTGCTCCGCCCGCGCCGCCTCGGTCCTGCACGCCCATCTCCTTCGGGTGTTCTCTCCGGAGCTCTCGGGTCTCCGAGATCGGTGGACTCGGGATGTCCCGGACATGGACGCCGAGGACTGGCAACAGGTGTGGGACTCCCCCTTTAAGATCCTGGTCTCCCTGAGGGACCGCATGGTGCAGTATAAGATCGCCCACCGGGCGTACTTCACTCCCCATCGCCTACATAAAATGCATGAGTCCCACTCCCCGGAGTGCTGGCGGTGCGGCCATGCGCCCGGGGACTTTATCCACATTTTCTGGACCTGCCCAGATTTGTCTGATTACTGGTCTCGGGTCTACGCGGCTGCAAACGGAGTGTTGCAGGTTTCGATAGACCCCTCGCCCAAGACGGCCCTGTTGGGCCTACTAGACGATCTGTTCCCTAGGGTGGCGGATCGCACCCTCATGGGTCTCCTCCTGTTTTTCGCCAGGAAGAACATAGTACTTCATTGGAGGCAGCGGTCCCCTCCCCCGCTCCGGCGGTGGAGGGCACTGGTGGATTCGGTGATACCGTTGTACAAGGACACGTATTCTCACAGGGGATGCCCCAAAAAGCATGACAGGGTTTGGGCCAAGTGGCTGGCGGACTCCTCCGTGCCGCTGCTTGCCGCCTGTCTGGGCGGGGGCGGCTTGGGGGCTCCGTAGACCGCTATCCGGGGCCGGCCGAGAGGCGGCCCGGACTATACTACTTATCCTATGCTGTACACTGATTAACGTTGTATTCTTGCTGCCAGTGTAATTATGCCCCTGCGTGGGCCCACTTTTCCCCCTTTCTTTTTATTATTTTTTTCATGTTTGATTGCCTTGACGTTGACAATGCGCTGCACGACTGTTATGTGAACCTTTTTGCACCTATTGTTTTTGTGTTGTTATGTTTTTCTGTTGAAACAATAAAAAGATTTTCAAAAAAAAAAAAAAAAAATCGCTGATCACCGCCATTACTAGTAAAAAAAAAAAACAATAAAAATTAAATAAATCTTTCCCGTAGACGCGATAACTTTTGCGCAAACCAATCAGAATAAGCTTATTGAGATTTTTTTACCAAAAATATGTAGCAGAAAACAAATTGCCCTAAAATGTTAAAAAAATTTAGATTTTTACATTTTTTTTTTGGGAATGTTATATAGCAGAACGTGAAAAATATTGTTTTTTTTTTTTTTTCAGAATTGTCACACTTTTTTGTTTTAAAACGCAAAAAATAAAAATCGCACAGGTGATCAAATACCACCAAAAGAAAGCTCTGTTTGTGGGGAAAAAAGGACATAAATTTTATTTACTTACAGCGTCGCACGACTGCGCAATTATCCGTTAAAATAATGCAATGCCGAATCGCAAAATATGGCCTGGTCATTAAGGGGGAAAATCTTCCGGTCCAGAAGTGGTTAAAGTCTAAGCCAGGGGTCTCTAAACTTTCTGAACAAAGAGTCAGTTTACTGTCCTTTAGACTTAGGGGGCAAGAGTGTGGCCAGTGAGGGTAGAAAATGTCCCGGCGTCAATGGGAGTAAACAATGCCCCATCTTTGGCATTAGTGGGAGGAATAGTACCCGATTGTTGGTATTAAGGGAAGAAATAGTGCCCCATCATTGGTGTCAGTGGAAGGAATAGTGTCCCATTGTTGGTATCAGGGGAAGGAAAAGTACCCTATCATTGGTGTCAGTGCGAAGAATAGGGTCCTGCAGTTGGTGTCATTGGGAGGAATAGTGTCCCATCATTGGTGTCAGTTGGAGGAATAGTGCCCCATCATTGGTGACAGTGGGAGGAATAGTGCCCCATCATTGGTGACAGTGGGAGGAATAGTGTCCCATCATTGGTGTCAGTGGGAGGAATAGTGCCCCATCATTGGTGTCAGTGGGAGGAATAGTGTCCCATCATTTGTATCAGTGGAAGGAATAGTGTCCCATCATTGGTATCAGTGGGAGGAATTGTGCCCCATCATTGGTGTCAGTGGGAGGAATAGTGCCCCATCATTGGTGTCAGTGGGAGGAATAGTGCCCCATCATTGGTGTCAGTGGGAGGAATAGTGCCCCATCATTGGTGTCAGTTGGAGGAATAGTGCCCCATTATTGGTGTCAGTGGGAGGAATAGTGCCCCATCATTGGTGTCAGTGGGAGGAATAGTGCCCCATCATTGGTGTCAGTGGGAGGAATAGTGCCCCATCATTGGTGTCAGTGGGAGGAATAATGCCCCATCATTGGTATCAGTGGGAGGAATAGTGCCCCATCATTGGTGTCAGTGGGAGGGATGGTGCCCCGTCATTGGTGTCAGTGGAAAGAATAGTGCCCCATCATTGGTGTCAGTGGGAGGAATAGTGCCCCATCATTGGTGTCAGTGGGAGGGATGGTGCCCCGTCATTGGTGTCAGTGGAAAGAATAGTGCCCCATCATTGGTGTCAGTGGAAAGAATAGTGCCCCATCATTGGTGTCAGTGGGAGGAATAGTGCCCCATCATTGGTGTCAGTTGGAGGAATAGTGCCCCATCATTGGTGTCAGTGGGAGGAATAGTGCCCCATTGTTGGTGTCAGTGGGAGGAATAATGCCCCATTGTTGGTATCGGGGTAATGAATAGTGGCCCCCATCATTGCTGTCAGTGGGAAGAATAGTGCCCCATTGTTGGGTTCAGTGGTAGGAATTATGCCCGGTAGTTGGTGTAGAAGGAATAGTGGCTTGTATCAGTGGGAGGAGTAGTGTCTGAAGGGCCTGCAAAGACAAGCAAAAGGCCGCATCTGCCCCCCTCCCCCATAATATAAAATAAAGACACAGCAGGAGGAATGGACCTCTTTTGCAATGGCCGTAACGGGTAAATATCATTTTTTTGGGTGGATAAGGAAGAGTTGAATCCTCAGGTTTTTTATTAGATGACCCCAAGTAGTGAGATTACACAGAATTCTCAGTTCTGCTCACCTGACACATCAGAGATAAATTGGTCACTAAGAGCCGGATTTGTTATAAATTATAGAGAGTGCTGCAAGAGGAGCGTGACGTCACCGCCATGTATAGCCAGAAAAGCCAGTGGGTGGTCCATCTATTGTGGAGAGGTCCATGCCTGAGCCTTGGGGACAAATGGGACCCTCTAAAGCCTTCCTGTGTCCTCTAATCCCCAGAATATCCTGGGGGTAATCCCTTACTCTCTGGCTGTTGTGCAGGTAACTGCCCTCCTCCTGGGACTTGTAGTTCCACAATATATGGCTTTCACAGCCTGACCCAGAAAGACTTGACATGCCCTGTATGGAGAGGATTCCAGAGAAGTGAAGACTCACCTCCTCACCTGGAGCCAGCAGAGTCTTGTCCAGCCCTGGACACAGCACCCAGGGGATCAGCAGAGGAAGTGGGGCTCAGGCCATGTGTTGGGGTCTCTCCCTCTTTAAATGTCGCCGTCCTCCTTCTCAGTTCTCTAGGATTCTCCGCACTTGTTTATTGTTCACAACAGGTAGAAACTCTATCTCTTCCTCTTCAGCTGGGTGCCTGCACTGATTGGCTGATGCCTGCGATGACAAGAGAAGGGCAGGAACATTCCATGCAAGGTGATCTGTCTGTGCACCTGCTAATCTGTAACACACAGTGCAGAGAGTGGCACCCCTCCCTCCTATATACTTCTATGTATAGACTATGGACTCCAATATAATATACCTGTACAGTGCAGAGAATGACCCCCCTCCCTCCTATATACTTCTATGTATAAACTATGGACTCCCATATAATATTCCTGTACAGTGCAGAGAATGACCCCCCCCCTATATACTTCTATGTATAGACTATGGACTCCAATATAATATACCTGTACAGTGTAGAGAATGACCCCCTCCCTCCTATATACTTCTATGTATAAACTATGGACTCCTATATAATATACCTGTACAGTGCAGAGAATGACCCCCCTCCCTCCTATATACTTCTATGTATAGACTATGGACTCCTATATAATATACCTGTACAGTGCAGAGAATGACCCCCCTCCCTCCTATATACTTCTATGTATAAACTATGGACTCCTATATAATATACCTGTACAGTGCAGAGAATGACCCCCCTCCCTCCTATATACTTCTATGTATAAACTATGGACTCCCATATAATATTCCTGTACAGTGCAGAGAATGACCCCCCCTCCCTCCTATATACTTCTATGTATAGACTATGGACTCCAATATAATATACCTGTACAGTGCAGAGAATGACCCCCCTCCCTCCTATATACTTCTATGTATAAACTATGGACTCCCATATAATATACCTGTACAGTGCAGAGAATGACCCCCCCCCCCCCTGTACTTCTATGTATAAACTATGGACCCCTATATAATATACCTGTACAGTGCAGAGAATGGCACCCCTCCCTCCTATATACTTCTATGTATAAACTATGGACTCCCATATAATATACTTGTACAGTGAAGAGAATGACCCCCCCCCCCCTGTACTTCTATGTATAAACTATGGACTCCTATATAATATACCTGTACAGTGCAGAGAATGACCCCCCTCCCTCCTCTGTACTTCTATGTATAAACTATGGACTCCAATATAATATACCTGTACGGTGCAGAGAGTGGCCCCCTCCCTCCTATATACTTCTATGTATAAACTATGGACTCATTTTACCTGTAAAGTGCAGAGAATGACCCCCTCCCTCCTCTGTACTTCTATGTATAAACTATGGACTGCTATATAATATACCTGTACAGTGCAGAGAATGACCCCCTCCCTCCTCTGTACTTCTATGTATAAACTATGGACTGCTATATAATATACCTGTACAGTGCAGAGAATGCCTCCCTCCTCTGTACTTCTATGTATGGACTATGGACTCATATATAATATACCTGTACAGTGCAGAGAGTGGCACCCCTCCCTCCTATATACTTCTATGTACAGTATAAACTATGGACTCATTTTACCTGTACACAGGGGAGGACTGGGCTAGGGGGCAGGGGGGCAATTGCCCCCTGGGCCACTCTGATGCCCCGTGAAAAGGCTGCACTGCTTCTGCCAAAGACATGCCTAATGGATTCTTGGTGAAGAGAAGTAAAAAGTCCCTGCCACTGACTTACTGAGTGCATACTTACCAACTGTCCTGTTTTTGCAGGGACAGTCTTGGCAAATAGGAGTCTGTCCCGGGTAATTTACATTGTCCCTGCAAGCGCCCGTCAATCAGGCTGCCCGTAAATGCCCGTTACGGGCAGCCGGTGCCCGTAAAAAAAATGGTTGCAGGCCAAAATCGTAAATGTGCATGCGCCGTTCCAACACCTGCCGGGCCTGGGAAAGCTCGAACAAGCTCATCCGGGCGAGCGCATGCGCAGTTACGTAATGGCGCCGCCTGGCGCCATTATTAAAACCTAATTATACCAGATAGTATAATTAGGTTTTATCGTACTTATTTACACCTTGCACTTTATTCATATTTACATATTAAATTTTTTGCATGGTCACACCTGAGCACATTTGACACTTTAGAATTGCAGGGAATTGTGATGAGAATTTTAAAATTTAGGCAGAAGTAGTGAAGCTGAATGGGAGAATTATTCCAACTCTGCTACTTTGGCCTTAGGTTTGAAATTCGCTTTTCAATTTCCTGTGTTGAGTAGACCCTATAATCTGATGATAAGTAGGCGGAGCTTAATTATGTGGAGTGGGTGGAGCTTCAGGGAAGTGGGTGTGGCCGGTTCCATGCCCCACTGGAGACTCTCCTCCCCCGGCCAGCCCCAACCAAGCTGTCCAAGCTTCCCCCAACCGCCCCCTGCTGGCCGGGTGGGGAACCTAGATTCAGCCAGTAAGTAGAGAGTATCTGGAGCAGGGCTTCAGCTTGGAATGGGGATCAGGAAGAGGTTGGGAAGAGGGGGAGTGCAGGGGGGGCCCTTGTTGCTGCACCAAGGGCCTCTGGTGTGTACTTGCCCCCTGGGCCGAAAGTTGCCAGTCTGCCCCTGCCTGTACAGTGTAGAGAATGACCCCCTCCCTCCTCTGTACTTCTATGTATAAAATATGGACTCCAATATAATATACCTGTACAGTGCAGAGAGTGGCACCCCTCTTCTGTGCTATCATATAGTATATCTGCTATGTGCTTCTATGTACAGTATATGCTACAGAGTCATATACAACATACCATTACAGTTCAGAGAATGCCCCCCCTCTCCCTCCTCTGTACTGCCATATATACACGATGGACTCCTGTATAATATACCTGAACTGCACTATGCAGAGATTGGCACCCATCCCACCTCAGTATATATAAACTATGGACTCCTTTATAATATACCTGTACAGTGCAGAGAATGACCCCCCTCCCTACTCTGTGCAATCATATACAACATTATATCTGATCTGTGCTTCTATGTATATGCTATGGGTCATTTATAATGTACAGTGCCTTGCGAAAGTATTCGGCCCCCTTGAACTTTGCAACCTTTTGCCACATTTCAGGCTTCAAACATAAAGATATAAAATTTTTTGTGAAGAATCAACAACAAGTGAGACACAATCATGAAGTGGAATGAAATTTATTGGATATTTCAAACTTTGTTAACAAATAAAAAACTGAAAAATTGGGCGTGCAAAATTATTCAGCCCCTTTACTTTCAGTGCAACAAACTCTCTCCAGAAGTTCAGTGAGGATCTCTGAATGATCCAATGTTGACCTAAATGACTAATGATGATAAATAGAATCCACCTGTGTGTAATCAAGTCTCCGTATAAATGCACCTGCACTGTGATAGTCTCAGAGGTCTGTTTAAAGCGCAGAGAGCATCATGAAGAACAAGGAACACACCAGGCAGGTCCGAGATACTGTTGTGGAAAAGTTTAAAGCTGGATTTGGATACAAAAAGATTTCCCAAGCTTTAAACATCCCAAGGAGCACTGTGCAAGTGATAATATTGAAATGGAAGGAGTATCAGACCACTGCAAATCTACGAAGACCTGGCTGTCCCTCTAAACTTTCAGCTCATATACAAGGAGAAGACTGATCAGAGATGCAGCCAAGAGGCCCATGATCACTCTGGATGAACTGCAGAGATCTACAGCTGAGGTGGGAGACTCTGTCCATAGGACAACAATCAGTCGTATACTGCACAAATCTGCCCTTTATGGAAGAGTGGCAAGAAGAAAGCAATTTCTTAAATATATCCATAAAAAGTGTCATTTAAAGTTTGCCACAAGCCACCTGGGAGACACCAAACATGTGGAAGAAGGTGCTCTGCTCAGATGAAACCAAAATCAAACGTTTTGGCAACAATGCAAAACGTTATGTTTGGCGTAAAAGCAACACAGCTCATCACCCTGAACACACCATCCCCACTGTGAAACATGGTGGTGGCAGCATCATGGTTTGGGCCTGCTTTTCTTCAGCAGGGACAGGAAAGATGGTTAAAATTGATGGGAAGATGGATGGAGCCAAATACAGGACCATTCTGGAAGAAAACCTAATGGAGTCTGCAAAAGACCTGAGACTGGGACAGAGATTTGTCTTCCAACAAGACAATGATCCAAAACATAAAGCAAAATCTACAATGGAATGGTTCACAAATAAACATATCCTGGTGTTAGAATGGCCAAGTCAAAGTCCAGACCTGAATCCAATCGAGAATCTGTGGAAAGAACTGAAAACTGCTGTTCACAAACGCTCTCCATCCAACCTCACTGAGCTCGAGCTGTTTTGCAAGGAGGAATGGGCAAAAATTTCAGTCTCTCGATGTGCAAAACTGATAGAGACATACCCCAAGCGACTTACAGCTGCAATCGCAGCAAAAAGTGGCGCTACAAAGTATTAACTTAAGGGGGCTGAAAAATTTTGCACTCCCAATTTTTCAGTTTTTTATTTGTTAAAAAAGTTTGAAATATCCAATAAATTTTGTTCCCCTTCATGATTGTGTCCCACTTGTTGATTCTTCACAAAAAATTACAGTTTTATATCTTTATGTTTGAAGCCTGAAATGTGGCAAAAGTTTGCAAAGTTAAAGGGGGTCAAATACTTTCGCAAGGCACTGTACCTTTACAGTGTAGAGAATGGCCTCCCTTCCTCCTCTGTACTTCTATCTATGTATACATTATGGACTCCTATCTAATATATCTACAGTATAAAGTGCAGAGAATGCCCCCCCCCCCCCTCCTCTATGCATTCATATAGTATTCTATGTATATACTGTGGGTTCCCATATAATATACCAGTGGTCAGCACAGAGAATGGCACCCCTCCCTCTTCTGTGCAATCATATAGTATGTCTGCTCAGTGCTTCTATGCATACACAATATACAGTATCTTTTAGGTGTTACTATGTATCCTCCATGAGATCTTATACAATATATCTTTTAGATGCTAGAATATATGCACCATGAGCAATCATACAATATATTTCTTATTTGCTACAGTACAATATATTCACTGTGAATTATTATACAATATATCTGCACTATGCAACAATAAATCCACTGTGTGCTAGTATACAATAAATACCTGATGTGCGCTGCAAAGTATCCTCTATGAGCTCTTTTACAATATACTGTATGTGACTGTGCTGCAATGTGTCCACTATGAATTCCTGCATAGTATACCTGTTATCTGCTACTGTACATTATATCCAGCACAAGCTCTTGTACTAGATCTTCCTGGTGACACATCGGGGTTGATTTACTAAAGACAAATAGGCTGTGCATTTTGCAAGTGCAGTTTCTCCAGAGCTTGGTAAATGAGGGGAAGCTCTGCTGACTTCCATCATCCAATCATGCGCAAACAAAAATATGCTGTGGTTTTTTTTTTTTCTTGCAAGTGATTGGGTATTCTTTGCAAAGTGAAGCTTCACCTTTTTTACTAAGCTCTGGAGCAACTGGTCTCTGGATGGTCTGTGATGAGGGGAGTCTGTGATGGGGGATGGGGGGTCTGTGTTGGGATGGTCTTTGATGAGGGGAGTCTGTGATGGGGGGGGGGTCTTTATTGGGATGGTTTGTGATTGAGGGGGGGGGGTCTGTATTGGGATGGTCTGTGATGAGGGGAGTCTGTGATGGGGGGGGGGGGTCTGTATTAGGATGCTCTGTGATGAGGGGAGTCTGTGATGGGGGGGATCTGTATTAGGATGCTCTGTGATGAGGGGGGTCTGTAATGGGGGGATCTGCATCGGGATGGTCTGTGATGAGGGGAGTCTGTAATGGGGGGAGGGGGATCTGTATTGGGATGGTCTGTGATGAGAGGAGTCTGTGAGGGGGGGGATCTGTATTGGGATGGTCTGTGATGAGGGGAGTCTGTGATGGGGGGGGGGGGGTCTGTATTGGGATGGTCTGTGATGAGGGGAGTCTGTGATGGGGGGGGGGGTCTGTATTGGGATGGTCTGTGATGAGGGGAGTCTGTGATGGGGGGATCTGTATTGGGATGGTCTGTGATGAGGGGAGTCTGTGATTGGGGGGGGGATCTGTATTGGGATGGTCTGTGATGGGGGGGAGTCTGTGATGGGGGGGTCTGTATTGGGATGGTCTGTGATGAGGGGAGTCTGTGATGGGCGGTCTGTATTGGGATGGTCTGTGATGAGAGGAGTCTGTGATTGGGGGGGGGATCTGTATTGGGATGGTCTGTGATGAGAGGAGTCTGTGATTGGGGGGGGGGTCTGTATTGGGATGGTCTGTGATGACGGGAGTCTGTGATGGGGGGGGGATCTGTATTGGGATGGTCTGTGATGAGGGGAGTCTGTGATGGGGGTGGGGATCTGTATTGGGATGGTCTGTGATGAAGGGAGTCTGTGATGGGGGGGATCTGTATTGGGATGGTCTGTGATGAGGGGAGTCGGTGATTGGGGGGGGGATCTGTATTGGGATGGTCTGTGATGAGGGGAGTCTGTGATGGGGGGGATCTGTATTGGGATGGTCTGTGATGAGGGGAGTCGGTGATTGGGGGGGGGGGTCTGTATTGGGATGGTCTGTGATGAGGGGAGTCGGTGATTGGGGGGGGGGATCTGTATTGGGAT
The DNA here is from genome assembly GCF_965119305.1 of Pelophylax lessonae. Classification (NCBI taxonomy): domain Eukaryota; kingdom Metazoa; phylum Chordata; class Amphibia; order Anura; family Ranidae; genus Pelophylax; species Pelophylax lessonae. Next base: position 288,627,026 of record NC_138775.1, on the reverse strand, counting down.
GGTCTGTGATGAGGGGAGTCTGTGATGGGGGGGATCTGTATTGGGATGGTCTGTGATGAGGGGAGTCGGTGATTGGGGGGGGGGGTCTGTATTGGGATGGTCTGTGATGAGGGGAGTCTGTGATATGGAGTTTGTGGTTTGGAATTGAATATTATGGTATGTCATATAATTTTGCATATAGACGAGGTGATGTTTGCATGTAAATCTGACTTCCTGATACATTTAATTTTAGTTTTAATTATCATGATATAAAATAATGGATGTGGGAGCCTTTTGGTGGGTGTGATTTTTTTTTTTGGTGGGGGGGGGGGGGGGCATTTCATTATTGGACCCAGGTAGCACAATGTCTTTGGCCAGCCCTGTGTCCAATAGAGAAAACTGTTCCAGGTAGGAATTCTCTCACTTCCTGTTGTGTCTCTTGAATGCCTCTTTCAGGCTGCATTCACATCTGAGCGCCTTGAAGCTCAAAGCTCCAAAATGCTGGAGGACAAAAAAATCTATTATTCTCTATATAGTTGTTTCACATCTCTACTCCAAGTTACATGAGGCCAAATGTCTTGAGAGTTCTTTTGTAGCTTAATTTGTGCAGATTGGTGCATTTTTTAACCATTTATTTTATCCATAGAAATACACTCAAATGTGCGATTCATGCATTTTTGGAGTGTTTTCACGCATTTTGCTGTGCATTTATTTTGTGTTTTTCTGCTTAAATGCATTAATTAAATAAAAAGAAATAATAGTAATAATGAAATAACATTACAACAATACAAATAACAGTATCTCACAAAGTGAGTACACCCCTCACATTTTTGTAAATCTTTTATTCTATCTTTTCATGTGACAACACTGAAGAAATGACACTTTGCTACAATGTAAAGTAGTGAGTGTACAGCTTGTATAACAGTGTAAATTTGCTGTCCCCTCAAAATAACTCAACACAGCCATTAATGTCTAAACCGCTGGCAACAAAAGTGAGTACACCCCTAAGTGGAAATGTCCAAATTGGGCCCAAAGAGTCAATATTTTGTGTGGTCACCATTATTTTTCAGCACTGCCTTAACCCTCTTGGGCATGGAGTTCACCAGAGCTTCACAGGTTGCCACTGGAGTCCTCTTCCACTCCTCCATGACGACATCACGGAGCTGCTGGATGTTAGAGACCTTGCGCTCCTCTGCCTTCCGTTTGAGGATGCTCCACAGATACTCAATAGGGTTTAGGTCTGGAGACATGCTTGGCCAGTCCATCACCTTTACCCTCAGCTTCTTTAGCAAGACAGTGGTCGTCTTGGAGGTGTGTTTGGGGTCGTTATGTTAGAATCCTGCCCTGTGGCCCAGTCTCCAAAGGGAGGGGATCATGCTCTGCTTCAGTATGTCACAGTACATGTTGGCATTCATGGTTCCCTCAATGAACTGTAGCTCCCCAGTGCCGGCGGCAGCACTCATGGAGCCCCAAACCATGACACTCCCACCACCATGCTTGACTGTAGGCAAGACACACTTGTCTTTGTACTCCTCACCTGGTTGCCGCCACACACGCTTGACACCATCTGAACCAAATAAGGTTATCTTGGTCTCATCAGAACACAGGACATGGTTCCAGTAATCCATGTCCTTAGTCTGCTTGTCTTCAGCAAACTGTTTGCGGGCTTTCTTGTGCATCATCTTTAGAAGAGGCTTCCTTCTGGGATGACAGCCATGCAGACCAATTTAATGCAGTGTGCAGCGTATGGTCTGAGCACTGACAGGCTGACCCCCCACCCCTTCAACCTCTGCAGCAATGCTGGCAGCACTCATACGTCTATTTCCCAAAGACAACCTCTGGATAGGATGCTGAGCACGTGCACTCAACTTCTTTGGTTGACCATAGCGAGGCCTGTTCTGAGTGGAACCTGTCCAGTTAAACTGCTGTATGGTCTTGGCCACCGTGCTGCAGCTCAGTTTCAGGGTCTTGGCAATCTTCCTATAGCCGAGGCAATCTTTATGTAGAGCAACAATTCTTTTTTTCAGATCCTCAGAGAGTTCTTTGCCATGTTGAACTTCCAGTGACCAGTATGAGAGAGTGAGAGCGATAACACCAAATTTAACACACCTGCTCCCCATTCACACCTGAGACCTTGTAACACTAACGAGTCACATGACACCGGGGAGGGAAAATGGCTAATTGGTCCCAATTTGGACATTGTCACTTAGGGGTGTACTCACTTTTGTTGCCAGCGGGTTAGACATTAATGGCTGTGTGTTGAGTTGTTTTGAGGGGACAGCAAATTTACACTGTTATACAAGCTGTACACTCACTACTTTACATTGTAGCAAAGTGTCATTTCTTCAGTGTTGTCACATGAAAAGATAGAATAAAATATTTACAACAAATGTGAGGGGTGTACTCATTTTTTGTGAGATACTGTAAATAAAACAAATAATCATAAATAAAAAATAATAATAACAATATAATAAATAAATAAATAAACCCTTACCCTAAGCCCTAACCCTCCCAAAAAAAATGTAAAAAAATACAAAAATAAATAATAATCAATAAAAGCAGATGAAAAGCATTGCAACAAATGATGAAATGGATGATATTTCTCTCTCTCTTTTGGCAATTTTTCTCTATTGGCTAGTAATGAACCCCAAAGCTCAAAAACACTTTACCCCTTGATGCCGACGTAACAAAAAATATGCGGCCTTCGTCTTCAAGGGGTTGTACCGGGGTGATGCCTGCAGCTTCTGTATTTTAGAGCCGACGGTCAGTTTTCTTGTAATAACAACCAATGCGGCTAATCAGCTGCTCGGCTGTTAATACAAGCAGCAGGAGGGGATGTATATACCGTATACAATTGCGACACAAATCATATTGTAATTGAATGTTATTAAAAATCACCTTTCCTTTCCAATCTGCAGCTGTTGCAATTTTCTGAAACTGCAATGCAATATGGCCGCCTGGAGCTGTTCTGTACACAGAATGTATACTGACCACACCCCCCAAAACATCATTACTTGCTTGTGGGATTGGCTCACCAATTTTCCCAGAAGTCTAAGATACAAGTCAGATTTTTGGTATCCCCTGCAACAAAAATGTCATTTTTAGTGAGATCCTCCCAATAGGAACACGTCTAAAGGGACGCAGGCCCAGCAACTTTCCTCATTAGTGCTTTGCAGCTGCCACAGCTGATAGATAATTATGAAACCACTCCCATTAGACTCACTCAGTACAGAGGAACAAACAATGATTTCTTTAGAATAACAAAAGGTAGGAATCTGCAACAAAGTTTGTTATAATCCCTGTAATGTACAGAGATCACCCAGAGGGGAATGTTTTTTTTCTCAACAAAAGTGGAGTTACTCTTTAAAGCACCACCTTTGGAGACTTTTAAGTACCGTAGTTTATCGCCATTCCTGAAAGGTTATTTCTTCCTAAAAAAATTAGTTTTAAAGACTGCTGTGCAACGGTGTGACATAAAATATTGCATTTTATTCTCTAAGGTCTCTGTTCAAATATATATATATATAATGTTTGGGGGTTCTAAGTCATTTTCTAGCAAAAAAAAAAAAAATACTGATTTTAACTTGTAAGCAACCAGTGTCAGAAAAAGGATTAGGTGTGAAGGGGTTAAAAACGCTGCACAAAAACACTTAAAAACGCACAACAAAATGCTAGAAGTTCAAAAATGCAACGCTCAGGTGTGAATGTGGCCGGAGGTCCAAGGGGATGAATGATAATCTTCAGTAAAGACTCTGCAAATCATTACTAAATCCCAAATTAACTAAGCAAACACTTTGAGGCATATTTGCTAAAGATAAGACATAGTTTAAAGGGGACACAAAGCTATCACTGAGTAGATAAGATAAACTGTTTCCCCGGAAGCTGTCAGTGTCATCTTATATCATGTTATATAGGATATCTGGTGTTAGCACAGACCCCAGGAATGTTCTCTCTGGTGTCTCCCCAGGAAAGTTTTGCTGATTTCAGTAAGCCCAGGTTCACATTGAGGCACGATTTCAAGCTGGCATTTCAGTCCCACTTCGGGGGCTTTTTCACAGACATCTGTGCACAGGGCAGCCATAAAAAATGTTGGGGCCCCTTACACAGCTTTAGGCCTGGGCCCCCTGGGCCTGACCCCTTTAATCAGAGTTTACCCCTTAGTTCCCCCCTTACATCAGGGTCCCCAAAGTTCCCCCTCTTACATCAGGGTCCCAAGAGTCCCTTCTTCTTATATCAGGGTCCCCAGAGTCCCCCCTTACATCAGGGTCCCCAGAGTTCCCTGCCTCCCCCTTACATCAGGGTCCCCAGAGTTCCCCCCTTACATCAGGGTCCCCAGAGTTCCTTCTTCTTATATCAGGATCCCCAGAGTTCCCCCCCTTACATCAGGGTCCCCAGAGTTCCTCCTCTTATATCAGGGTCCCAAGAGTCCCTTCTTCTTATATCAGGGTCCCCACAGTCCCCCCTTACAGCAAGGTCCCCAGAGTTCCCCCCTTACATCAGGGCCCCCAGAGTTCCCCCCTTACATCAGGGTCCCAAGAGTCCCTTCTTCTTATATCAGGGTCCCCAGAGTTCCCACTAATTACATCAGGGTCCCAAGAGTCCCTTCTTATATCTGGGTCCCCAGAGTTCCCCCTTACATCAGGGTCCCAAGAGTCCCTTCTTCTTATTTCAGGGTCCCCAGAGTTCCCCCCTTACATCAGGGTCCCCGGAGTTCCCCCCTTACATCAGGGTCCCCAGAGTTCCCCCTTTACATCAGGGTCCCCAAAGTCCCCCCCACTTACATTAGGGTCCCAAGAGTCCCTTCTTCTTATATGAGGGTCCCCAGAGTTCCCCCCCCTTAGATCAGGCCCCAGAGTTCCCCCCCTTACATCAGGTTCCCCAGAGTTCCCCCCTTACATCAGGGTCCCAAGAGTCCCTTCTTCTTATTTCAGGGTCCCCAGAGTTCCCCCCCCTTACATCAGGGTCCCCGGAGTTCCCCCCTTACATCAGGGTCCCCAGAGTTCCCCCTTTACATCAGGGTCCCCAAAGTCCCCCCCCCCCACTTACATTAGGGTCCCAAGAGTCCCTTCTTCTTATATGAGGGTCCCCAGAGTTTCCCCCCCTTAGATCAGGCCCCAGAGTTCCCCCCCTTACATCAGGTTCCCCAGAGTTCCCCCCTTACATCAGGGTCCCAAGAGTCCCTTCTTCTTATATCAGGGTCCCCAAAGTTTCCCGTCAAATTCTGGTCCCTAGAGTTCGCCCTTACATCAGAGACCCCAATTTCATTAGGCTCCACAAAGCCTCCCCTTACCTTAGGATCCCAAATCCCCCCATACATTATGGTTCTAGAGCCCATTCCCTTTCAGTAGGGTCCCCAAAGTTAGAAGGGAAGAGCAGAGTGGGTCTCCTACATGTGTATGGGCTGCCCCCCCCCCCCCTCGATGGCAGCCCTGTCTGTGCGGGTTTCTGCACAGGCGTCTATTAAAATCGCCAGCCCCCCCTGGTCGCCAAAGAGTACAGAAACTACTTTTAGGAATCAGTGCGGCGTTGCACCAATTCGGATAGTGCTATGGCCGGCCACTGGCTCTGATTTGACATGCGATTTGACATGTCAAATCGCATGCCAAATCGGTCCAATGTGAAAGTGGGCTAAAAGGAACAAAAAATAAAATTAATGATTTTTGCATGTTGTATTAGCATGCAGACCACCTTAAATAATGCCCCCATGTGATGCTGGGCCTCCATGATTGAAAGAACTAAAATCCAATGATGCTGGACGTCCTCCAGCCAGGAAATGGGGCGGGGCTCTATCTAACTTTCTGCAGCTTCTAATGCACATGGTGAGAAGCTCACAGTGTTCAGTGAAATCAGAGGAAGCATTTCAGTCCAGGAGAGGAGCCGGTGTTCTAAAATTTTATCGGACCCATGAAAATTCCGGACCTCGTCACTTCCGGCTGGTGCGAGCCCCGGTGCGCATGAGGAAATTCTAAGACTTAGAGAACAGCTGATTGAGAGGAGGAGGGGCTGAGGTGGGACGCACACACCGCCGTGGGAAAATTGCTGTCACGGGCGAACCATATGTGCTAGAGACCCCAAAATTGTATCGCAGGTAGCCAAGACGCTCCCCTACAGCTGTTAAAATTTTGGGGTCTCAGGGATGAAAGGGTGCGGAGCAGTGGTCCCCGGTTCTCGGGGTCACTGCTCCGCGCCCTTTCATCCCCGAGACCCACGGGGTCACTACTCCGCACCCTTTCATCCCCGGGACCCCAAATTTCTATCAGCAATAGGGGAGCGTTTTAGCTACCTGCGATATAATTTTGGGGTCTCTAGCAGCTTTGGTTCGCCCGTGACAGCAATTTTCCCGTGGCGGTGTGTGCGTCCCTCCTCAGCCCCTCCTCCTCTCAATCAGCTGTTCGCCAAGTCTTAGAATTTCCTCGGACCTTGTGCGCATGCGCACCAGGGCTCGCACCAGCCGGAAGTGACGAGGTCCGATTTTTTTCACGGGTCCGACAAAATTTTACAACACCGGTACAACTGTGCAAGACTGAAGAGGAGGATGGAGGTCAGGTCAGATTTGACGGTGTTATTTTTAGAGCTCATACCGGCCAATCCTGTTGCGCACAGAGATTCACACATCAGGAATGACAGTCACTCACCCCTATAATTATCATGTAACAAAGGACGATTAGTGTTTATTTGTCCACACCCGCACTTTTATTTCCATCCTCAGCTGACATGGAAGCAGATGCCTGCGATGAATGTAAATGACATATAAAGAAAGGACTCGCCATAGTGAAATATGTTCATATCACTTTATTGTAGAAAAAAGTATCCACTTACATTAAAACTTAGAACAATCCTCAGATTCCGCTGTGTGCGGCTCGGTGGTTACTGCAAATTGCAGCGTGCGCTCCACCGGGCCGGAAATGAGGTTGTACGCTCGTACCTTGCTAGATGCATTTCGCCCTCCCACTGGGTACAGATGATGTGATGTGGGGGATATTTTCTTGGCACACTTTGGACCCCTTAGTACCAATCAAACGCCATGGCCTACCTGAGTATTGTTGCTGACCATGTCCATCCCTTTATGACTACAGTGTCCCCATCTTCTGATGGCTCCTTCCAGCAGGATAATGCACCATGTCACAAAGCTCCAATCATCTCACCACTGGTTTCTTCACCATGACAATGAGGTCACTGTACTCCAATGGCCTCCACACTCACCAGATCCGGTCACTGTCCTCCAATGGCCTCCACACTCACCAGATCTGGTCACTGTCCTCCAATGGCCTCCACACTCACCAGATCCGGTCAATGTCCTCCAATGGCCACCACACTCACCAGATCCAGTCACTGTCCTCCAATGGCCACCACACTCACCAGATCCAGTCACTGTCCTCCAATGGCCTCCACACTCACCAGATCTGGTCACTGTCCTCCAATGACCTCCACACTCACCAGATCCGGTCAATGTCCTCCAATGGCCACCACACTCACCAGATCTGGTCACTGTCCTCCAATGGCCACCACACTCAACAGATCCAGTCACTGTCCTCCAATGGCCACCACACTCACCAGATCTGGTCACTGTCCTCCAATGGCCACCACACTCACCAGATCAGGTCACTGTCCTCCAATGGCCACCACACTCACCAGATCCAGTCACTCTCCTCCAATGGCCACCACACTCACCAGATCCAGTCACTGTCCTCCAATGGCCACCACACTCACCAGATCTGGTCACTGTCCTCCAATGGCCACCACACTCACCAGATCTGGTCACTGTCCTCCAATGGCCACCACAATCACCAGATCTGGTCACTGTCCTCCAATGGCCACCACACTCAACAGATCCAGTCACTGTCCTCCAATGGCCACCACACTCACCAGATCTGGTCACTGTCCTCCAATGGCCTCCACACTCACCAGATCAGGTCACTGTCCTCCAATGGCCACCACACTCACCAGATCAGGTCACTGTCCTCCAATGGCCACCACACTCACCAGATCAGGTCACTGTCCTCCAATGGCCACCACACTCACCAGATCCGGTCACTGTACTCCAATGGCCTCCACACTCACCACATCTCATCCAATAGAGCACCTTTGGGATGTGGTGGAATGGGAGATTGGCATCATGGATGTGCAGCCGACAAATCTGCAGCAACTGCGTGATGCTATCATGTCACTATGGAGCAAATCTCTGAGGAATGTTTCCAACACCTTGTTGTATCTCTGCCACCAAGAATGAAGGCAAAATTGGGTCCAACCCGGTACTAGCAAGGTGTACCTAATAAAGTGGCTGGTGAGTGTATATACAGTATATGAGTGTCTGTGTTTCTCCATTACTGACATTGAACACTGCTACTGACTCATAATTGGTATGAATGATTTGTGGAAAGTAGGAAGACCAGTTGTGTCATGTTGTTGTCTCAGTGACTTCATCGCAAGTAAAATCGAATTACCATGAAAGGGGACGCATTCAAACTTAAGCCTAAAAGCTTAGTCCAACGTTTCCAAAAATGTAGTAAATGCAGCAACATTAAAGAGTAACTTTTGTTGAGAGAAAAAAACATTCCCCTCTGGGTGATCTCTGTACATTGCAGGGATTATAACAAACTTTGTTGCAGATTCCTAACTTTTGGAATTCTGAAGAAATCATTGTTTGTTTCTCTGTGCTGAGTGGGTGTAATGGGAGTGGTTTCATGATTATCTATCAGCTGTGCACCTGCAGGGCTCTAATGAGGAAATCTGCTGGGCCTGCATCCCTTTAGATGTGTTCCTATTGGGAGTATCTCACCAAAAATAACATTTTTGCTGCAGGGGATGCCAGAAATCTGACTTGTATCTTAGTGCAGACTTCTGGGAATATTGGTGAGCCAATCACACAAGCAGGAAATGATGTTTCTGGGGGTGTGGTCAGTATACATTCTGTGTACAGAACAGCTCCAGGCGGCCATATTGCATTGCATTTTCAGAAAATTACAGCGGCTGCAGATTGAAAAGGAAAGGTCATTTTTAATAACATTCAATTACAATATGATTTGTGTCACAATTGTATACGCTATATTGTTTTTTCTTTTTTTGCTATTTTTTTTTCCCCACGAAAGTGGAGTTACCCTTTAACCTCTTGCCAACCGCATCACTTAGATGTATGGCGGCAAGGCGGCTTTCCTGCGCTGGATCATGTACCCAGTACGTTATCCAGCACTTACGCATAGGGGGCATGCCCGGCGCCGTGGCTGTGCTGTGATTAGACACAGCACAAGCCGATAAGCCGGTGTCGGCCCGTGGATGTCTGCTGACACCTGCTGATCGGCGAGGAGAGACACAGAACGGAGCTCTGCCTGTGTCAGCAAGGCAGAGCTCTGTTCTGTCAGCAGGGATCTGATGGAGGGAATAAAATCCATCAGATCCCTTAGTAAAAACAGCACACAAAAACACTGGCTTGGCACACATTTAACCCCTAGATGTTAACCCCTTCCCTGTTAGTGTCATTAGTACAGTGACAGTGTATATTTTTAGCAATGATCACTGTATTAGTGTCACTGGTTACCACAAAGTGTCAAAAGTTTCAGTTAGTGCCAGATTGTCCGCCGCAATATCACAGTTCTGCTATTAGTTGCTGATCACCGCCATTACTAGTAAAAAGATAAATAAATAAAAATTCTAGTATATATCCAATAGTTTGTAGATGTTATAACTTTTGTGCAAACCAATCAATATACTCTTATTAGAATTTTTTTTAACTAAAAATATGTAGCAAAATACATATTTAGCCTAAATTTATGAAGAAATTGGAATTTTTACATTTTTTTTATTGGGTGTGTTTTCTAGCAGAAAATAAAAAAATATATATTTTTTAAATTGTCTTTTTTTTTTTTTTGTTTATAGCAAAATATAAAACTGCGGAGGTGATCAAATACCACCAAAAAAAGTTATATTTGTGGGAAAAAAATTACATAAATGTTATTTGGGTACAGCGTTGCATGACCGCGCAACTGTCAGTTTAAATAACGCAGTGCCATATCACAAAAAAAATGGCCTGGTCATAAAGCGGGGTAAATCTTCTGGAGGTCAAGTGGTTATTTTATTAAAAAAATATGCATTGACAACATTCTTGTAGCAAAACCTGCAGAACATTGCAACCGCGATCAGTGCAGCATAAGTGCAATGCACAGGCCCTTGTTCCCGCAGCCTCGGGTTCATACAGAGGTACAGATCTGGGCTGGAGGAAGTACGGCTGGACAAGAAGGGAGCCAAGGAGGAGGAAATGCGGCCCTCCAGCTGTTGCAGAACTACAAGTCCCATTATGCCTCTGCCTTTGGGAGTCATGCTTGTAACTGTCAGCCTTGCAATGCCTCATGGGACTTGTAGTTTGGCAACCGCTGAAGGGCTGCAGTTTGACACCATTGCCCTAGGCCAGTGTTGGCGAAACTCGGCACCCCAGATTTTTTGGAACTACATTTCCCATGATGCTCATGCACTCTGTAGTGTAATTGAGCATCATGGGAAATGAAGTTCCAAAACATCTGGGGTGCCAGGGTTCACCATCACTACCCTAGGCAGTCCTTGTGCTGCAGTGGCAGATGGGACGTGTAGTAAATGCAATCTCATTTTATGGATTACCGGTATCTGCCCTAAATTTAAATAATTCAGGTGTACCCCACAATTCAGATCAGGGGGTTTGGGGAAGGTGTATGTATGTTACACCCTAAATATAGGTGTACCATGAAGCATGGTAGAAAACATGGACAGACAAGTATAAAAAGGCAACAAAATTAGAGAGCGATTTACTTTAAAGGGTAAGGAAACTTCCCCACAAAACCTGGAACAAGCAAAGATCTGTATTTAAACTAGTTTAAAAAAAAAACGGGACGGGCTTGATGGAAGACTTGGTCTTATTTCTGTGTTTTTTAACCGCTTCCGGACCGCCCGCCGCAGATATACTGCGGCAGGCAGCCCCTCCTGCGCCAAACGATGTAGGGCTACGTTGGTCACGCGCCTGCACTAGGGGGCGTGGGCGCGCCGCCAGTTGCTCCCTGCTGTGAGAGAAGAACGGTCAGCTGTTGTAAACACAGCTGACCATTCTTCTCTCTGGAATGATAACAGAGCGCCTGTAAACCTTCTATATAGGATCACATGTCTCTATGGTCATTCCACAAGCCCAACCCCCATACAGTTAGAAACACGCCGCTAGGCTTACATTTAACCCCTGATCACCCACAGTATCCCTTCCCTGCCAGAGTCATTATTACAGTAGCAGTGCATATTTTTATACAAAGATAAATAACCTTGCGCTTATGGTGTATATTGTGCATAAAATTAATTAAATATGTAGCTGCTGCTGAAGAGTTAAAGTGCTAGTGCCTTTAAAGTGATGAGAGAAAAGATTATTCAGCGCTGCTACTACAACTATTGATCAAACCAGGAATGTGCAAATAAGCAGATGTGCAAACAAACTGCAATAAATTATATCAACAATACTTTGTGCAATCAATGAAAAATTCAATAAATCCATCAATATAAATATCTGTATGGAAAAAAGTGTCCATTCAGTGCAAACATAATAAAGGCGCTTCTGTGCTCCACTTGGTATAAAGTGCCAGGTGCTCCCCCTGTGGTTCCCTACTTACCACAAGACGTTATAAGACTGGCAGTGTGCATATATCCTTGTGTGTAATCACAGCTCCTTTGGAAACACAGCCTTGGATATTCACTCAGTGGGAGAGATCCTTAGAAATAGCCATTCTTATGTCCAGAGTGCCCTCATAAAAAATAAGATGCCATCCATGGTGAAGTATGTATTCATCCAATCGGGGCGTCTTCCGAAACGCGTCTAGCGACTGGCTGAGCGTACCTTGACGTCACTTCCGGCCGGTGGAGCGCACGCTGCGGGAGCAGCAAACCACCAAGCCGTACTCTGTCTGCTTATCTTATGTTTTTTGTAAGTAGGTTTTCTTCTAAATAAATAGCTAATATATACATACTTCATCATACATGCTCGATCGTTACCTCGTCGTTCCCCCCACCCCCCCTCCCGCGGCTTTGCCCGGGTCTCCCGTCCCACCGGGAGACCCGAGCACCCAGCCGGTACGTCCGCCGGCTGGATGGAGTCACTATCTAAGCTGGATGCGGCTTCGATCGGGTCTCCGATGACGTAACCCTGAGGCGGCGTCCATGACGTCACTTCCGGGTTACTCTGCTGCTAAAGGTGGCAGATTCAAAAAAACGAGTGTATTAAAAAATGCCGTTTTCGGTGTTTTGAATACATGGAAGTGCAGGGGAGGGGTTTGGGGTCTTTTAGACCCCCGATCCCTCCATAAAGAGTACCTGTCACTGCTAATTACTGTTACAAGGGATGTTTACATTGCTTGTGACAGCAATAAAAGTGATCAGATTTTTTATTTTTTTTTAAATCTGTGATAAAGTTAAAAAAAAATAATAAATAGGAAAAAAAAAATGTAGCCGCCCCCGTCGCCGTTAGCTCGCGCACGAAAGAAAACGTATACGGAAGTCAAGCCACGAAGAATGAAATCGCTGTTCAAACCACGCATGTGAGGTATCGCCGCGATCGCCAGAGCGTGAGCAATAATGTAAAAAAAGAGCTACATTCTAACTCTAAACTGGTAACCATTAACAAATTTTAAAGCGTCGCCTATTGAGATCTCTATTGACCGTAGTTTGTCGCCATTCCACGGGTGTGCGCAATTTTAAACCGTAACATGTTGGGTATCTATTTACTCAGCGTGACATCATCTTTCACAATATACAAAAAAAATGGGCTAACTTTATTGTTTCTTTTTTTAAAATGCAGTGAAATATGATTTTTCAAAATTTTTCCCAAAAAATGGCGTTTTAAAGACCGCTGCGCAAATACCGCGTGACAAAAAATATTGCAATGGCCGCCATTTTATTTTCGCTAAAAAAAATATATATATATATATAATGTTTGGGGGTTCTAAGTAGTTTTCTAGGAAAAAATACTGATTTTAACTTGTAAACAAAAAGTGTCCGAAATAGGCTTAAGGCATACAAAGCACAATGCCGGTGAATTTTTGGTCACCTTAAGAAAATGACGGAATCTCAGCTCCCATGAGTCGATGACTATCTGGGTCCCGGAATGAGGGAAGCGGTGAGGTTTCCATGTGTCGGGGGGTCAGTATAGACAATACGCTGTATATACAGAACACAATGACATATTGTAGATTGTCATACATGAGAACAATGCAGAGACTACGGAGCCGTGCCAAGAGCCCAGAGCTTAATGTTTGCAAATGAAATGACGTCACCCCGTCATTCCTCACTGGGGACACAGACTGAGATATGTATACTATGGGGAAATGTTAAAGGGATGCTCCAGACCTGCCAGAAATCGGACTTCTCCAAAAAGCTGAACACATATTTAAAAGGGAAGGCATGTGAAAGTGATCAACTAGCAAAGCAAATAGATCTGTCCATCTGTGCTAATGTGATAACAACTTGGTGACCGCTCTATAACAGTTTTACTGCCACAGGGGCAGCAGTGGTGCGCAGGATCATGTATATCCACTTTAACCACTTAAGCCCCGGAAGATTTTACCCCCTTCCTGACCAGGGCCTATTTTGCGATTCGGCACTGCGTGACTTTAACGGACAATTGCGCGGTCGTACGACGCTGTACCTAAGCGAATTTGACGTCCTTTTTTTCCCACAAACAGAGCTTTCTTTTAGTGGTATTTGATCACCTGTGCGATTTTTACTTTTTGCGCTATAAACAAAAAAACAGCGTAAATTTTGCAAAAATAACAATATTTTTTTACATTTTTTTATATGAAATCCCCCCCCCCCCCCAAAAAAGTAAAAATCTAAATTTTTGAACATTTTGGGCCAATTTTTTTTTATCATATGTTTGGTAAAAAAAAAAATCGCAAAAAGCGTATTTTGATTGGTTTGTCAAAAGTTATCGCGTTTACTAACAAAGGGAAAGATTTTTGTCATTTTTGTTGGTTTTTTTTAACGCGTAATGGCGGCGATCTACAATTTTTTTTGCGGGACAGATCGGACCCTTGACTGACATTTTTGACACTTTTCGGGTTACCAGTGACATTACTGCAGTAATCAGTGCTAAAAATATGCACTGTTACTGTAAAAATGACACTGCCAGTGAAGGGGTTAACTTTTTTGAGAGGGAGGGGTTATGTGTGTCCCTAGGGGCGTGATTCTAACTGTGATTGGCTGTGACTTGAGGTGTAGGAACAGTGATCAACGGTCCTACATAGTAGAATCGTCTGATCACCATTCCTACACAGGGGAGAATGACAGGCGGCTGTGTTTACATTACATAGAAACATAGAAACATAGAATGTGTCGGCAGATAAGAACCATTTGGCCCATCTAGTCTGCCCAATATATCTGAATCCTTTGAATAGTCCCTGGCCCTATCTTATATGAAGGATAGCCTTATGCCTATCCCATGCATGCTTAAACTCCTTCACTGTATTTGCAGCTACCACTTCTGCAGGAAGGTTATTCCATGCATCCACTACTCTCTCAGTAAAGTAATACTTCCTCATATTACTTTTAAACCTTTGCCCCTCTAGTTTAAAACGGTTTTAGTTTTAGCCGCCTGCCTTTCTCCCGCTCTAACGGACAATCGCGAGTGACCAGCGGACATCGGGTCCGCTGGGCACACGCGCAGGGGGGTCTGTGACCACGTGGGAGCGGGAGCACGCCTCCGGCGGCACGCGCTCGCTCCCTAGACCCTCGCAGGCTAGCGACATCGCTTTGCCTGTGAGGGGCTGACCGCCGACGTAAATAGTCGTGCTGCGGTCGGCAAGTGGTTAAGACCGGAAGGATTTGCCCCCTTTCTGACCAGGCCATATTTTGTGATTCGGCACTGCGTTATTTTAACTGACAATTGCGCAGTCGGGTGACGCTGTACCCAAATAAAATTGACGTCCTTTTTTCCCCACAAACAGAGCTTTCTTTTGGTGGTATTTGATCACCTGTGCGATTTTTATTTTTTGCGCTATAAACAAAAAAAAAGCAACAGTTTTGAAAAAAACAATATTTTTCCCATTCTGCTATATAAAATTCTCCCAAAAAAAAAATTAAAAATCAAAATTTTTAATTATTTTAGGCCAATTTGTATTCTGCTACATATTTTTGGTTAAAAAAAAATCGCAATAAGCATGTTTTGATTGGTTTGCGCAAAAGTTATTGCGTCTACAAACTACGGGAAAGATTGTGTGATTTTTATTTTTTGCACTTTAACCGCTTGCCGACCGCCGCAAGTAAATTTACTGCGGCGGTCAGCCCCTACCAGGCAGAGTGACGTTAATTAACGTCACTAGCCTGGGAGGGTCTGGGGAGCGAGCGCACGCCCGCGGAGGCGCGCTCCCGCTCCCGCGCGGTCACGGACCCCCCCGCGCGTGTGACCAGCGGACCCGATGTCCGCCGGTTACTCGGCGATCGGCGGGGGAGAGGGAGAAAGTCAGGCAGCTTGTGTAAACAAGCCACCTGTCATTCTCCTCGGTGTAAAAACACTGATCAGACGGATCTACTATGTAGATCCGTTGATCAGTGTCCTTACACCTCAAGCCACAGCCAATCACAGTAAGAATCACGCCCCTAGGGACACACACAGCCCCTCCCTCCCAAATAAAGTTAACCCCTTCACTACCAGTGTATTTTTACAGTAACAGTGCATATATATAGCACTGATTACTGTAGAAATGTCACTGGTAACCCCAAAAGTGTCAAAAATTTCAGTCAAGGGTCCGATCTGTCCGCCGCAATGTCGCAGTACCGCAAAAAAAAATCGTAGATCGCCGCCATTACACGTTAAAAAAAAACAACAAAAATTACAAAAATCTTTCCCTTAGTTAGTAAACGCGATAACTTTTGCGCAAACCAATCAAAATACGCTTTTTGCGATTTTTTTTTACCAAACATAGGTAGGATAAAACAAATTGGCTGAAAATGTTAAAAAATTTTGATTTTTACATTTTTTTTGGGGAATTTCATATAAAAAAATGTGAAAAATATTGTTATTTTTGCAAAATTGACGCTCTTTTTTTGTTTATAGCGCAAAAAGTAAAAATCGCACAGGTGATCAAATACCACCAAAAGAAAGCTCTGTTTGTGGGAAAAAAAGGACGTCAAATTCGTTTAGGTACAGCGTCGCACGACCGCGCAATTGTCCGTTAAAGTCACGCAGTGCCGAATCGCAAAATACCCCCTGGTCGTTTAGCAGGAAAATCCTCCGGGGCTTAAGTGGTTAAACAAAAAAAAGTGGCAATTCTGAAAAAAATATATATTTTTCACTTTTTGCTATATAACATTCCCAAAAAAAAATTTAAAAATCGAAATTTTTTAACATTTTAGACCAATTTGTTTTCTGCTACATATTTTTGGTTAAAAAAAAAAATCGCAATAAGTGTATTTTGATTGGTTTGCGCAAAAGTTATTACATCTACAAACGAGGGGAAAGATTTATGTCATTTTTATTGGTTTTTTTTTTTTTTTTACTAGTAAGGCTCCATGTACACGGGACGTTGTTAAAAGTCTCTTTGAATGCTGGAATTTTTAGGACGTTTAAAATGTCCATTAGGTCGCGTTTGCACCCGCGTTTAGCGGGCGTTTGTGGGTGTTTGCGTTTAAAACCATTCCTAGAGGTCAAAAAAATCATTCCCCTTAAAATGGAAAAACGCGAGCTCTAAACGCGGGTCATCGCCTTCGGTCACGTTCGGTCGCGCTTTTGCGTTTGAAACGCCGGGAAACACACGTTCGAACGCAAATAATTGCTTCCCAAAAACGTCCCTGAACTCAACTGCCTGCAAATGACTGTAAACGACTCAGTGTACATGGACAGATAAGATAACATAGAGGCGGGTTCAGGGGCTTCTGAAAAAAACGCCCAACTGCTCCTAAACGGCCATTTACAACGTCCCGTGTACATGGAGCCTAATGGCGGCGATCTGCAATTTTTAGCGGGACTGCGACATTGCGGCGGACAGATCGGACCCCTGACATTTTTGACACTTTTGGGGGGACCAGTGACATTACTACAGTAATCAGTGCTAAAAATATGCACTGTTACTGTAATAATGACAGTGGCAGGGAAGGGGTTCACATTATGGGTGATCAAGGGGTTAAATTTGAGCCTGGGGGCAGTGCTGTATCTTGGCCTAGGCCAACAAGGCCCAGGCCTAGGGCGGCACTTTGCAGGGGGGCAGCAAAAAAGCTGCAACCAGCATGATAAAAAAAAACAGCCGCCTCCTGGCTCCCGCACGAAAAGGGTCCCTGCCGGTGTGCACTACACTTTTAGTATAGTGCCAGCGAATTGGGCTGGAGGACAGGTTTAGGAGGCAAATCAGTTCCGGCACCCCCATAAAGCAGTCACACTGCTACCTGCCGGTATGATAATACCGGCCGGTGAGGACATTCGGACAGACCGCAGGCCGCCAACCACACTTAATACAACTGACCTGATGGCCCACAATGCTAATAAATGTGGCACTGCAGCCTAATGCTCTGCCTACCCTCCTCCACCCCCAGGTATGGCAGGCATCATGTCAATAATATAATTTAATTTCTTTAAACATCCTTGTGCGAGCATATTGAATTGCATCATATACAGCTAAGACTTTTAATTGTATATGATGGCAATAATATTTTGGACCTGCTCACCTCCATATGTGCTATCGCAATATGTCACTGGGCTAGTAAGATTACTCCAATCTTATAAGATATTTGGACTTGTGTTTGATGCCACTGATTATTTCATTTATTTATATGATGACTCTTGACTTCCTAGTCATCATACATATAAGTGAAATAATCCTATGATTGCAATCAGTGGCAGAAAACACAAGTCCAAAATTCTTAAAAGAAAGGAGTAATTTTACTAATCCTGTGACATGAGGCTGTACTAATGGGCACGGATAAGGCTGCACTGATGGCCACTGATGAGGTGGCACTAATAAGCTGCACTGATGGGGCTTCACTGATAAGGCAGCACTGATATGCTGCACTGATGGGCACTGATATGCTGCACTGATGGTCACTAAAATGATTCTCTAATGGCCACTGATGAGGCGGCAGTGGTGCGTACTGATAAACTGAACTGATGGGCACTAATGAGGCAGCAATGATAAGGCAGCACTGATATGTTGCACTGATAGGCACTGATGAGGCTGCACTGATGGGCATGAGGTGGCACTAATAAGCTTCACTGGTGGGGCTGCACTGATATGCTGCCCTGATGGGCACTGATATGTTTCAGTGATTGGCACACTGATGGTCACTGATGAGGCTGCGCTAATGGCCTCTGATGAGATGGCACTGATAAGCTGCACTCATAAGGCAGCACTGGTGGCCACTGATATTATGCACTGGTGGCCACTGATGAGGCCACACTGATATGCTGCTCTGATGAGGCTGCACTGATGGGCAGTAATGAGGCTGCACTGATGGGCGTTGATGAGGCTGAATTTATGGGCACTGTGGTTGTGGTCTGTGGTTTACAGGGCGGGTCATAAACCGGAAGGGGTGTGGTCTTTACAGGAAGGGTTGGATCATATTTAAATTAGGGGGTGCCCAAGTTTAGTCAGGCCTAGGGCAGCACAAAACCTAAATACACCACTGCCTGGGGGAGTGATTCTAACTGTGGGGCGGCGGGGCTTGTGAAATGATCATAGAGACATGTGATCCTATATAGAAGGATCACAGGCGCTCTGTGATCATTCCAGGGAGAAGAACGGTCAGCTGTGTTTACAACAGCTGACCGTTCTTCTTTCTGAGCGGGAAACGATCGTGGGTGTCAGGCGGCAATCGGAGCCACCTGACACACGCATCGGCTTCTCTGCTGACGAGCGGGGGCGGGAGCGCGCCGCCGGCGGCGTGCACTCGCCCCCTAGCCTCCTGAGAGCGAGCGACGTATACCTACGTCGCTTTGCCCAGGAGCGGCTGCCTGCCGCAGTAAAGCTGCAGCGGGCGGTCGGTAAGGAGATATATACGAGATCCTGCACTTCTGAGTATCGGGCGAGAGTGCGCACCAGCGGCGGCCCATTCCCCATTCTACACAGCGGCAGCTGATCAGCAGGTCCCGCACACCTGATGTCTGCCGGCACTCGCTGACCGCACGGTACACAGGCAGAACGGCCATCTGCTTATGAAAACAAGGCAGATAGCCATTCTGTCAGTGAGGAAGGCATTGATCCTGTGTTCCTGCCAAGCAGGGACATGGATGTATGTCTTCCTCTAGTAAAAGCACCTCCCCCACTACAGTAAAACACCAGCTAGGGAAACAGTTAGGGCCAGTTTACACCACATGCAGTCCAGTGCTGTTTTTTTTTTATGCATCAAAAACGCATGGATAGTAGGTTATATGGTTTTCAATGGCAGAGTCAACACCAGTGTGGTCAGTTTCAGTGCATTCCAGTTCCAGAAAAAAAAGTAGAACATGCTGCATTTTTCCTGCACTGGACTGTACTGGAACGCTGTAAAACGCACCACAAATGCACTGGAAAGCACATGTACTTATTTAAAGCGTAACTCCACTTTTGTTGAAAAAAAAAAACCATTCCCCTCTGGGTGATCTCTGTACATTGCAGGGATTATAACAAACTTTGTTGCAGATTCCTATCTTTTGTTATTCTGAAGAAATCGTTGTTTGTTCCTCTGTGCTGAGTGGGTCTAATGGGAGTGGTTTCATAATTATCTATCAGCTGTGGCAGCTGCAGGGCTCTAATGAGGAAAGCTGCTGGGCCTGCATCCCTTTAGACGTGTTACTATTGGAAGTATCTCACCAAAAATGACATTTCTGTTGCAGGGGATGCCAGAAATCTGACTTGTATCTTAGTGCAGACTTCTGGGAAAATTGGTGAGCCAATCACACAAGCAGGAAATGATGTTTCTGGGGGTGTGGTCAGTATACATTCTGTGTACAGAACAGCTCCAGGCGGCCATATTGCATTGCATTTTCAGAAAATTACAACAGCTGCAGATTGGAAAGGAAAGGTCATTTTTAATAACATTCAAACACAATATAATTTGTGCTGTAATTGTATATCCTGTATTCTTTTTTCTTTGTTTGCTAATTTTTTTCCCCACGAAAGTGGAGTTACATTTTAAGGTTAAGAAAAAAGAGGGGGATAAAATGCACTGGACTGCATCAAAAACACACTGGAACACATTAAAAACGCGTCAAAAAAGTGCATACAGAAAAGCATTTGGAACGCATGCGGACTGCATTTCTATGGTGTTAACCGGCCCTTGAACAGTTCCCGACCGCTTACGTTGTATTTACTGCGGCAGGGTGGCTCATACAGGCAAAACGACATAGATGTATGTCACTCGCCTGGGAGGAGCTAGGGGGCGAGCATGCGCCGCCAGCAGTGCGCTGCCGCCCCCCCCCCCCCCCCCCCCATCGTCAGCGGGGAAGCAGATGCGTGCGTCAGACAGCTCTGATTGCCCCCTGACACCCGCGATCGCTCCCTGCAGAGAGAGGACAGTCGGCTGTTGTAAACACAGCTGACTGTTCTTCTCCCTGGGATGATCACAGAGCGCCTGTGATCCTTCTATATAGGAACACATGTCTCTGTGGTCACCTCAGAAGCCACGCCCCCCCCACAGTTAGAATCACTCCCCTAGGATAACATTTAACCCCTTGATCACCTATACTGTTAACCCCTTCCCTGCCAGTGCCATTATTACAGTAACAGTGCATATTTTTAGCACTGATTACTGTAGTAATGTCACTGGTACCCCCAAAAGTGTCAAAATATCTGTCAGGGGTCCGATCTGTCTGCCGCAATGTCGCAGTCCCACAAAAAATCGCAGATCGCTGCCATTACTAGTAAAAAAACCAAAAAAACAATAAAAATGACATAAATCTTTCCCGTAGTTTGTAGACGCGATAACTTTTGCGCAAACCAATCAAAATACACTTATTGCGATTTTTTTTTTACCAAAAATATGTAGCAGAAAACAAATTGGCCTAAAATGTTAAAAAATTTAGATTTTTAACATTTTTTTTTTTTTTTTGGAAATGTTATATAGCAGATTGTGAAAAATATTGTGTTTTTTTCAAAATTGTCGCTCTATTTTTGTTTATAACGCAAAAAGTAAAAATCGCACAGGTGATCAAATACCACCAAAAGAAGCTCTGTTTGTGGGAAAAAAAGTACTTAAATTTCATTTGGGTACAGCGTCACACGACCGCGCAATTGTCCAGTGAAGTAACGCAGTGCCGAATCACAAAATAGGGTCATTAACCACTTTAGTCCCGGAGGATTTGGCTGCTCAAAGACCAGGCCCTATTTTGCGATTCGGCACTGCGTGACTTTAACGGACAATTCCGCGGTCGTGCGACGCTGTACCCAAATTAAATTGATGTCCTTTTTTCCCCACAAACAGAGCTTTCTTTTGGTGGTATTTGATCACCTGTGCGATTTTTATTTTTTGCGCTATAAACAAAAAAAAGAGCGTCAATTTTGAAAAAATAACAATATTTTTCACTTTTATATGAAATTTAAAAAAAAAAAAAAATGTAAAAATAAATTTTTTTCATCATTTTAGGCCAATTTGTTTTCTGCTACATATTTTTGGTAAAAAAAAATAATCGCAATAAGTGTATTTTGATTGGTTTGCGCAAAACTTATTGCGTTTACTAACTACGGGAAAGATTTCTGTCATTTTCATTGTTTTTTTTTTTTTAACTAGTAATGGCGGCAATCTGCGATTTTTTTTTTGCGGGACTGCGACATTGCGGCGGACAGATCGGATCCCTAACTAACATTTTTGACACTTTTGGGGGTACCAGTGACATAACTACAGTAATCAGTGCTATACATATGCACTGTTACTGTAAAAATAACACTGACAGGGAAGGGGTTAACTTTACTGGTGATCAAGGGGTTAAGTGTGTCCCTAGGGGCGTGATTGTAGCTGTCAGGGGGCGTGGCTTGTGAGATCATCACAGAGACATACGATCCTACATAGCAGGATCGCATAGCCTCTGTCATTACATCAGGGAGAATGACAGACTGTTGTGTTTACATCAGACGTCTGTCTTTCTCCCTCTCCTGTGGGAGATCGCGAGTGGCCGGCGGCCACCTATAGATAAATCTTATTATAGGCTTACCTATAGGTACAAACAATCTATGGAAGTTTACTCCCACTTTAAACCTTTGATCGCCCTTGGTTTTAACTCCTTCCCAGCCAGTGTCATTAGTACAGTGACAGTGCATATTTTTTTAGCACTAATCACTGTATTAGTGTCACTGGTAATCCAAAAAAAGTGTGAGTTAGTGTCCAGTTTGTCAGACACAATATCGCAGTCCTGCTATACGTTTCTGATCGCCGCCATTACTATTAAAAAATATATATCCTATCGTTTGTAGACGCGATAACTTTTGTGCAAACCAATCAATATACGCTTATTGGGATTTCACTTTTACCAAAAATATGTAGCAGAATACAAATTGGTCTAAATTGATGAAGAAATTTGATTTTTTTTCAATTTTTTTATTGGATATGTTTTACAGCAGAAAGTAAAAATAAATAAATAAATAAATACATATATACATACACACATATAAATATACATATAGATATATATACATACATATGTATGTATGTAGGTATGTATATATATATATATATATATATATATATATACATATATATATATATATATATATATATACATATATATATATATATATATATATATATATATATATAATATGTATGTGTGTATATATATATATATATATATATATATATGTATATATATATATATATATATATATATATATATATATATATATATATAGATATATATCTATATATATATATATATCTATATATATATATATATACATACACACACATATTTTTTTTTTATTGTCGTTTTTTGTTTATAGCGTAAAAAATACCCGCAGGGGCGATCAAATACCACCATAAGAAAGCTCTATTTGTGGGGAAAACAGGACATCAATATTATTTGGGTACAGCGTCGTACGACCGCGCAATTGTCAGTTAAAATAATGCAGTGCCGTGTCGCAAAAAAATGGACTGGTAATGAAGGGGGGGGTAAATATTTTCTAAAGAAATACAGAGACACGGATAAATATGTTATGTATTATTTTATTAAGTGTACAATTTAAAAACGTCTGCTGGATCTCAGGAGGCTGTCAGTGATGGTAATCTGCCCACTGACGGGGGTCGGATCCCTGTACTAAGATCCTGTGATTGGATTAAATCTCGCAAACGTTTGATCTCCAGTTTTTGCATCTCAATAATTCTCACCGTCTCCTCTTCCATGTTTAGTCGTAAGACCCCAGCAGAGTGGTGGCCGCCAATGGACGTCGCTAAATGGGAAAACACAGTATACGTTAATTTCGTTAGCCATTTCAGATTCTCTGTTTCTTTGAAAAACAACAGACTTACTGGCTAAATCACCAGATAAATATAAAGGAAAGAGAGCCTAAAAAGTACACTAATGCAGCCGTCACATATAAGAATTGGTAAACCATAATATACAGTGCCTTGAAAAAGTATTCACACCCCTTGAAATTCTCCACATTTTGTCATGTTACAACTAGGGATGTAACGATATTGCCGCTATCGCGGTATCGCGGTGGTTAACATGGCCCGATATCGTCGTGGTGGGTGCACGGTTGCAGGCGGCAGAGCGGCCGCTAGAAGAAAAAAAAAATAATTGCCACACACAGACACAGTAAATGTTGCGGCTGGCAGCCGCAGCTGGGACTCGTCTCGGAGTATTCATTGACTGGTCTGGCCGCCGTCTCTGTGTCTCGTCGGCTCCTGTCTGTCACGGTCACTCACCTCTATGCTGCACTGCTACTGGCCGAGCCGAGGCGAGCGGCTGCCAGTTGGTTTGGAGCAGTGTGGGTGAGCGGGCTTGTGGGGCAGAGGCGGAGCCAGCGCACGAGAGCGGCGGAGTGCAGGAATAAACGGAAAAGGACCGTGCACCACCGCTGCAGGAATGAAAGGAAAAGGACTGTGCACCACTGCTGCAGGAATGAAAGGAAAAGGACTGTGCACCACCGCTGCAGGAATGAAAGGAAAAGGACTGTGCACCACCGCTGCAGGAATGAAAGGAAAAGGACCGCGCACCACCGCTGCAGGAATGAAAGGAAAAGGACTGTGCACCACCGCTGCAGGAATAAACGGAAAAGGACTGTGCACCACCACTAGGAATGAAAGGAAAAGACCGTGCACAACCGCTTCAGGAATGAAAGGAAAAGGACCGCACACCGCTGCAGGAATGAAAGGAAAAGGACTTTGCACCACCGCTGCAGGAATGAAAGGAAAAGGACTGTGCACCACCGCTGCAGGAATGAAAGGAAAAGGACTGTGCACCACTGCTGCAGGAATGAAAGGAAAAGGACTGTGCACCACCGCTGCAGGAATAAAAGGAAAAGGACCGCACACCGCTGCAGGAATAAAAGGAAAAGGACCGCACACCGCTGCAGGAATGAAAGGAAAAGGACCGCACACCGCTGCAGGAATGAAAGGAAAAGGACTGTGCACAACGGCTGCAGGAATAAACGGAAAAGGACCGTGCACCACCGCTTCAGGAATGAAAGGAAAAGGACTGTGCACCACCGCTGCAGGAATAAACGGAAAAGGACCGTGCACCACCGCTGCAGGAATGAAAGGAAAAGGACTGTGCACCACCGCTGCAGGAATAAACGGAAAAGGACCGTGCACCACCGCTTCAGGAATGAAAGGAAAAGGACCGCACACCGTTGCAGGAATGAAAGGAACAGGACTGTGCACAACCGCTGCGGGAATGAAAGGAAAAGGACTGTGCACCACCGCTGCAGGAATAAAAGGAAAAGGACCGCACACCGCTGCAGGAATGAAAGGAAAAGGACTGTGCACAACGGCTGCAGGAATAAACGGAAAAGGACCGTGCACCACCGCTTCAGGAATGAAAGGAAAAGGACTGTGCACCACCGCTGCAGGAATAAACGGAAAAGGACCGTGCACCACCGCTTCATGAATGAAAGGAAAAGGACTGTGCACCACCGCTGCAGGAATAAACGGAATGGGACCCTGCACAACCGCTGCAGGAATAAACGGAACGGGACTGTGCACAACCGAAAAGAAAAATGAAAATGAAAAGAAAAGGACCGTGCACCACCGCTGCAAGAATGAAAAGGAAAAGGACTGTGCACAACCAATGCGGGAATGAAAAGAAAAGGACCATGCACCACCACAGCAGGAAGAAAAAGGAGGAGGAAGGTGCACTATCGCTGCAGGAAAAAAAGGAAGAGGGCAGTGCACCACTGCTACAGGAAGAAAAGGAAGAGGACCATAAATCACCACTACAGGAAGAAAAGGAAGAGGACAGTGCACCGCCTCTGCAGGAAAAAAACAAAGAGGACTGTGCACCACAGCTGCAGAAAGGAAAGAAAAAAAAACTGCTTATTGCACCTGCAGACATGAAAGAAAAAATACCATCCACCACTGCTGCAGAAAAAAAAGTAAGGGACCATTCACTATCCCCACAGAAAGTAAAGGACCACCCATTGCTGTTGAAGTAAAGAAAAAGGGTCATTCACTACTGTCACTGGAAGAGAAGGAAAAAGACTGCCCACCATCGCTGCAGGAAGGAGAATAAAAGGATTGCTCCCTGCTGCCACCAAAAAAAAGTATAAGAACCCCCAACGCTGCCACAGAAAGAAGAGGAGGACATGGACAGCCAACCACCCCAGCAGAAAATAAATACAGAGGAACTTCAGTTCAGGGACAAGCAATAGGTTTGTTTTAAGATGGAACTTGATATGCAATTGTCATTTTTCAAGCTTTCACTTTTTTAGAATCCCTTGCAATAGGAGATGTTGGATCAAATATTGGTCAACCTCTACAAGCACAAATCTCAGTGCAGCCCCTCAGCTTCTCCCAATTACTTAGTACTGATAGTGCTGAAGGGGCACCACCTGAGTGCTCAGTGGATGATGCTGTCCGAAGCAGAGGATGTGGTTTGCACCATGTCAGCTGCCTTCATTACCTCTGGCCATGCTTGTCCATTATTGTCATATGATATAAAAGAAAGGTCACTACCTTTGGAGTCTGTAAGGCTGCTCTTCCGATTTTTCCGGTCCAGCCCAAGAGCCACCTCCAGGTCATGCACCTTCGTACGGCTGACCTTTAGCTCCCGACGTAATTCATTAATTTCCTTAATGAGCGTGACGTTTTCCTACAGAGAATAAAAGAGGTCATTTAATACATCTTTCTGTGTGAGGTGCATTTATAAATCACAGTGACGATGGTGATATTTTACCTGCATGATGCGCACATTGTCCACTCGATGGATCTCCGTGTCTTTCGCAAGCTTTTTCTGTAATGTGCTCAAGCTGCGCTCCAGGTGCTCCCGCTGGCGGGCGTACTCCCTCTGGATGTCGGCATCTATGCCCACAATCTCTGCCTGCATGGATATAATTTAGGGAGAGATGAAGTAACTTGATAGGGATTGCCACTGCCACGATTGCGTGTACTGAACTGGCACCCAAATAGCCATACAGGGTAGGCAGAAGAGGTGGCCACTTTGGGTACTTCAGAACGAGTGCAGTGCAAAAAAGGCTAGACCTGTGACTTATCCTGATAAAATAGTTCACAACTCATGGGTGGAAGGGACTGCACTTGTTCCTTTTTTTCTTGTGTGCTAAAGGACCTTGACCCAGCACTGTGAATAGGGATGCACCGATCCGACTTTTTTGGACCCGATACCGATATCTGGCGTTGTGAAATCGCCGATACCGGAACCGAACCGGAGCTACACACAAAGCAAGCGGTAGCAGTACAGAGCAAAGCCGCTGCTTCATGTGTACGGCTCCTCCATTCACAGGCGGAGTGCATCTTATATCACTCCGCCTGTGAGCCGGGACTATACAGGAGGTAGGGGCTCCCATCCCATACTACTACTGCACCTAGTAAGGGATGGCTGAGCCGTTACTCAGCAAAAACCGGATCGGCCAGTGGATCGGTCAATGTTACCGATCCCCCGATCCATCTAAAATGGCCATATCGGCTCGGTGCATCCCCAACTGTGAACAGGCAAGAAGAACACCTGCATTGGCAAAGAAGTCATTTAAATCCATAGGAATGTTTGTGATAAATGCCTCTGGATAAATGCCTCTTTATTCCAGAATTTCTGGAAACGAATACAGCTAATGCGCATTCCCATTCAGCCAATGCTCGTGTACATGTACCAGCACACAGACGAGCATGGGCTAGCATCCAGCATGCACTGACACATCAGGGTATCTGTGTGCACCAGCGCACACGTCCACACGCATTGGTGTCAAGCTGCCTATTTAAAGAAAACCCTGGTGTGTGCTAATCACTGGATGTTCTTCAGCTTTCCCGTGATCTGTATTCCTGCTTTTGCTAACTGTTGCTGACCCGACTTATTCCTGACCTTGCTCTGTGGATTTTGGACACCGACCTTGGCCTGCCTCTGATTATTCTCTGCTTGCTTCCCTGGTACTGACCTCAGCCTGCTACTGGACCTTGCTCTGCCTGCTTCCCTGGTACTGACCTCAGCCTGCTACTGGACCTTGCTCTGCCTGCTTCTCTGGTACTGACCTCAGCCTGCTACTGGACCTTGCTCTGCCTGCTTCTCTGGTACTGACCTCAGCCTGCTACTGGACCTTGCTCTGCCTGCTTCCCTGGTACTGACCTCAGCCTGCTACTGGACCTTGCTCTGCCTGCTTCTCTGGTACTGACCTCAGCCTGCTACTGGACCTTGCTCTGCCTGCTTCTCTGGTACTGACCTCAGCCTGCTACTGGACCTTGCTCTGCCTGCTTCCCTGGTACTGACCTCAGCCTGCTACTGGACCTTGCTCTGCCTGCTTCCCTTGTACTAACCTCAGCCTGCTACTGGACCTTGCTCTGCCTGCTTCCCTGGTACTGACCTCAGCCTGCTACTGGACCTTGCTCTGCCTGCTTCCCTTGTACTGACCTCAGCCTGCTACTGGACCTTGCTCTGCCTGCTTCCCCTGCTGCCTCACTGTGTATGGCCTTGGCTCACCTTGACTACGTCTCCGACCTTGGCAATCATCTGCTACCAGAAACTGCTTTTGAGCCTTGTACCTCTTTCACCACATTTAGGGGTGCTCGGACCAGAGCCGCAAGGGAAGCCCTCTTGTCAACCTCCAACAAAGTTAGGTGACAAAGAATCTCTGCTGTAAACCAGTCCAGTTGGCCACAGAAGTATGCCTGCCATCCTAAAAGGATAAAGCCTCCCCAAAATTTCTGGATCCTTATACACTATATCAAATCTATACTATATATTAGATCTGTATGAAAGTATTTGACATTCCATTCCCAAACCATGGGTATTAACTTGGAGTTGCTTTTCCTTTGTGGCAATAACATGCTCCACTGTTCAGGGAAGACTTTCCACAAGATTTTGGAGAGCGTCTGTGGGAATGTGTGCTCATTTGTGAGGTCAGGAACTGATGTTGGATGAGAAGACCTGGCTAAAAAATTATCCTTCCAATTCATTCCATCTATGTTTACTAGGGTTGAGGTCAGGGCTCTGTGCAGGACAAGTTACTCCACACCCAACCCCTCAAACCATGCCTTTTCGGAGCTGGAACAGAAAATGGCCTTCACCAAACTGTTACCACAAGGATGGAAGAGCAAAATTGTCTAAAATGAATTTGTATGATATAGTATTATCTTTACCATTCACTGAAAATACCTGAACTCAATCATCAGGAAGGGGTCCACATTTTCTTGGCCCACAGTATATCTCTTAGCAACTGGAGTGGAGAGATATCCCCAGTGGGACTCCCAAGCCATGACCACTATCGACTGGGTCAACGGGCTCTTTTTTTTTTGCTTTAAGTGGATTTTTTATACAAGTCTATGGGAATTCAATACCCACTTGTAGAAAGTGCAATACAGGTCAGACTGCAAGTCAGAAGCAGGTCAACTGCAGGTCATAAAGAGATTGACTTGCAGATCAAATACACCTGTCAATGGATTCTGAATGATCTCACAAGCATCTCAAACTGATGCCATCAGCACAAGCTAAAGTGCATCAACACCGGCCTTAACAAAAGGTAAATGATGGTGTCACACTCCCTGCAAGACACCCCATAATGCAGAGGGGTGGTAGCACAAACTGCAGAGAAGAAAATCTCTCTATTGCAGTCTCTGAGATATGGAGGCCACTCATCTTCTTGGTAAACTCTCAAAACATTATTATCCATTTTGGCCAAAGTTTGCCTCTAACAACCATTTTTGTTTCTGATTTGTGATGGGGGTGATGACATGGAAATGCCAATATAAACTCACTGCGTCGCTCTCCTGTACATATTTGGTGTACAGCTCCCGGATGCTGTCCTTTAGCTTTTTGGGTTCCTGAATAAATCCAACGCAGTTATGCAGATCTGTCTTGAAGCGTTTTACTTCGGCTTCAACGTCACGAACCTGAAGGGATAGAAACTGCCCATTACTACACGAGAACAGATCGGCACCAACAAGTGTTCCTTATAACGGACTTGTCATCAGATATATCTTTCATTCTAAGTAACGTGTTTTCCTTCTAGGTCAGTGTAACCCAGGCCCGGCCCTACCATGGGTCCTGCTGGGTCCATTGGACCCAGGCAGAACTTTGAGAGCAGCAGCAAATTGCCGCTCAAGATTTTTTTTCCAGCAGTTTTGTGGGTCATCAGTTTGCAGCACGTTACGGGCGGCATTTCCCCATCTCATACTGCCACCTGTAGTGCAAACCGAGGAGTATGAGGAGGCGGAGCCTCTCCCCCGGGGAACATCCCTCGCGTGATTGTGGTGTGCGCAATGACATCAGACATCAGCGCCCTCCATCTCACGCAGGGCAGGCTGGATCTTCAAGGGCAGTGGCTGCAGCAGGCACAGGAGTGACAGGAGGACAGATAGCGGGTGTTTGGTGGACCGGTCCAGTGGTGAGTTATGGAAGAAGATAACAGTATATATATTTTCTACATTTTATATTTATTAGAGTTATTACTGTTTTTTTTTGTTTGTTTTTTGTCACTAAACAATGTAAACAATGTGGGCTATGTGGGACTTTAAGGCCCCGTTCACACTGGGGCGATCCGACTTCCCGCACCGCGACCTAGGAGCGGCCGGCACGGACTTCATAACATTGAAGTCAATGCAGGTCGCTCCAGGTCGCCCCAAAGAAGCTACGGACCCTTTTTCTAAGTCGGAGCGACTTGTGTCGCTCCTATTAGAACGGGTCCACAGCTTCTCTATGCCAGGCGACCTACGGCGACCTGTCAGGCGACCAGAACGCCTGACAGGTCGCCCCAGTGTGAACGGGGGCTAAGAGTCGGTTCACACTGGGGCAGCACGACTCTGTACTACTTCGGGGGCGACTTGTGCATTCCCATGCACCACGACTTTGGAGCGACTTGCATGGACTTCACATAATGGAAGTCTATGCAAGTCGCTCCGAGGTCGCCCCGAAGTAGTACAGAACCCTTTTTCTAAGTCGGAGCGACTTGTGTCGCTCCTATTAGAACGGGTCCTGTAGCAGTCAATGGACCGCGAGGGAGTGCGACTTGTCAGGCTGACAAGTCGCCTGACAAGTCGCGCTAGTGTGAATCGAGTCTTAGTGAGACACCAGCAGGTATGCCCAGTGTCTCCATCCCTGTATCAGAAAAAACTAATTGAAAAGGATTAAGAGAGGTTTATGGAAGCCAGCCAGCCCCCAGTCTGATGTACTCACCCTCCAGTCTGCCACCAACCTAGTAGACCTGTCTCATGATATAAATAAAGAACAAGGGTTTAGTTGACACGCATTTGCAAACGCATGTGTAAGCTGCAGGGCCTCTACACGGCACCCTGTTTTACCTGCAGTCCTAACACTTTCTAATTTGAGTGTCTCCACACTGGGAGCACATGGCTGCTAATGGATGGATAGGAGGCAGGTGGGAGGGAGCAGCCCAAACCTCCCCCAACCCACCCCCATCCATGACTGGTCTAGTATCTCAAAACTCAATAGCGATGTTCTTGTGATGGTAATAACTGAAAACGACCAGCTGAGAAGCATACACCTCCAGCCCCTTGGCGGATGCAGTGTAAAACACAGATTGGGACTTTATATGAGGCAATTGACCTGTATAGCACAGTGCCTCCATCCCTAATTTCATAAAATATTTGGGACTTTCATGAGACAAGCAGGTCATGCATGTTTTTTGTCACTATACCCATCAAAGCAGCCTCTTAACCTCCCTCACAAAGCAGTCCCCTAACCCCCACCCCCACAATGCAGCCCCCCAAAAATGTTACATATAGACAAGGTGTGCGCAATGACGTCAGACATTCAGACAAACAAAATAATACTTGACTTTGTGGTTTGGAATTGAACATAATGGTATGCCATACAATTGTGCATATAGACAAGGTGCTGTTGCATATAAATCTGACTTCCTGATACATTTAATTTTAGTTTTAATTATCATGATATAAAATAAAATTGTGTGGGCCTTTTGGTGGGCGTGATTTTTTATTTTTTTTTGGGGGGGGGGGGGGCAGCATTTAATTTTTGGACCCAGGCAGCACAATGTCTTGGGCCAGCCCTGGTGTAGAGGGAGGTACGCGATAGACGCACGCAGGACGTGACATCAGTATATATGAGGTACACATCTAGTTGGGAGAAGTAGGAGTGTCGGGGTTGTAGTGGGAGGGTTTTAGCATATAAAATACCAATGGTTATGAGAGTCCCCAGCTTCTGAAGAGCCCGGTAGGAGGGACGAAACGCGTCAAGCGGGGACTGTATTGAGGTATTTCCGGTGGTTGAACGCACGCTGTGCGGCGAATCTCACCAGCTCTTATGTTTGTATTTATGCATATATTGTAAGTGCATCAGATTTTAATCTTAATACATTTTTAAATGGTTTTACACTATGAATACTTTTCTTTCATCTTACACATATCTGATGAGAGCCAAACTAAATAGGAATATCCCAAGATTTAGGAAGTACCTTTATCTTAAACTGTTGTTTGGAGGAGAAGGAGAAGAACCATTACTGCATATATCCTGTGCCTGGTAGCACTATATGCCTATTTTATTCCTTTTTCTGGTGAGTAGGGATTTCAGTAGGGGAGCACGAAGAGGCACTGTGACAGCACCGGAAGATAACAATCAGCACAGACAATTTATTGCACTGTATATTGCACATATGGACTTTATTCATTATATTTTGCACTAGCAATTTTATGCAATATTATTTTATTTTTGCACTTGCATTTTCAAAAATTATTATATTGCACATTGTATTGTTATTTTGAAGCAGCGCTTTAATTGCATTTTATATGGGTTTAAATGCTTCCTCCTGCCTGCAGTAGACTGATGACATCGTATAAGCCTACGCAAAGTCACTAATTGAAGCTCAAGGACTGATTTTCAATTATAAAAGGTGGAATGGTTGGTGCTGTTGCTGCACATTGTTACATGCCATCCATTTTAGGGATCGACCGATTATCAGCAAAGCCGATATATTGGGGGTCGATTTGCACTTTCCCCGATATATCGGAATCGGCCCCGGAGGTTACCGATATTACCAATATTTCGGGAAAGTGCTTGTATCTGAGTGATGCCTGCAGCTAGAGGCATCACCCCGGTACCGGCATCCATAGCTGATGGTCGGCTGTCTTGTAATGACAACCGATGCAGCTGAGAAGGCGCTCGGCTGTCATTAAAAGGAGCGGGAGGTGACATCTCCCACCCCCCCCCCCCCCTCCCACCGCCTTCCACGGCTCGCCCGGGTCTCCCGTCCCACCGGGAGACCCGGGCAACTAGCCTGCACGGCCGCCGAAGAGAACACCCGATCAAAGCCGCATTCGGCTCTGATCGGGTCTCCATGTAAAAACCCGGAAGTGAAGTCATGACCTCACTTCCGTGTACTCGGCGCCAAATTCAAAATGATTACAGCATTCAAAACAGCCAAACTTGGAGTTTTGAATGCTTTTAAGTGCAGAGGAGGGGTTTGGTGTGTTTTAGACCCCCAGATCCCTCCACAAGAGTACCTGTAAAAAAAAAAAAAATTAAATGTACGAAAATATCGACCGATACCGATATGCGATGACCAAAATATCGGTATTGGCAATACTAATCGACTAATTCATTTATTCCTACAGATCTATAAAATTCCTTTAAAGAGCCACTTTAACCTTCTACAAGCAGCAAATAGTTCCACCTTCTGGAATTCCACCCCTGTTACTGACAGCCATAGATCACTGCTCTGTGGTTGTGTTTATGGTGTTACTGGAAGGATGTGGCGTTATAACGGCTAAGAGCCAATCAGTGTAGCGCCTAGTCATGTGACTACTGAACTATTTGCATGTCTCCAAAATAAGGAAACTCGTCAAACTGCATAGAATGAGAAGGTCATAGTATATAAAAGGTGTTTTTATCTAATCAGATCAGTTCTGTCAGTGCAATGCTTGGCCTAACACTTCATACCAGGAAACAAAAAAAGAATCCGGGAACTTCCTATGCAACGCACCTCTAGATGGGGCAGCAATAAATATATTTTTTTTTTTTTTCGTGTTTTGTCTACACTGTTTAATAAAACAAAAACTGAGAAGCCTACTGAAAAAAAAAAAAAAAAAACAAGTCATACGGCGCTGCACTACAAGTAACAATTTACTGTGAAGAGTCCGAAAATGATAAATAAAAAACTATACAAGACTAATAGAAAGAAAATAGTCCATATAGTGTGTCAGTCAATGAATATCCTCAACTTCAATAAATGTTCAATTCCTATACTGCCTCCACCTAAATATTGTACTTTTATTTTCCCCAACAGCTCATCCCCCCACAGTTATTACCTTTACCCTCCCCTTTAGATTGTAAGCTCTAATGAGCAGGGCTCTCTGATTCCTCCTGTATTGGATTGTATTGTAACTGTATTGTCTGCTCTCATGTTGTAAAGTGCTGTGCAAACTGCTGGCACTATATAAATCCTGTATAATTATAATAACTTCTTAACCACTTAAGCCCCGGAAGATTTTACCCCCTTCCTGACCAGGGCCTATTTTGCGATTCGGCACTGTGTGACAATTGCGCGGTCGTGCGACGCTGTACCTAAACGAATTTGACGTCCTTTTTTTCCCACAAACAGAGCTTTCTTTTGGTGGTATTTGATCACCTGTGCGATTTTTTGATCATGCGCTATATAAAAAAAAGGAGCGACAATTTTGCAAAAATAACAATATTTTTCACATTTTTTATATGAAATTCTCCAAAAAATTTAAAAATCAAAATTCTTTTAACATTTTAGGCCAATTTGTTTTCTGCTACATATGTTTGGTAAAAAAAAAATCACAATAAGCGTATTTTGATTGGTTTGCGCAAAAGTTATTGCGTTTACTAACTAAGGGAAAGATTTTTGTCATTTTTATTGTTTTTTTTTTTTTTTAACGAGTAATGGCGGCGATCTGCGATTTTTTTGCGGGACTGCGACATTGCGGCGGACAGATCAGACCCTTGACTGACATTTTTGACACTTTTGGGGTTACCAGTGACATTACTGCAGTAATCAGTGCTATACATATGCACTGTTACTGTAAAATGACACTGGCAGTGAAGGGGTTAACTTTATTGGAGAAGGAGGGGTTAAGTGTGTCCCTAGGGGCGTGCTTCTAACTGTTATGGGATGTGGCTTGTTGTGTAACAACAGAGATATACGATCCTACATAGCAGGACCGTATGATCTCTGTTCTTACACAGGGGAGAATGACAGGCGGCTTTGTTTATATTACGGACGATCGCGAGTGGCCGGCGGGGGGGTCCGTGAACGAGCCTCACAGGCTAGCGATGTAGCCCTACGTCACTTTGCCTGTGAGGGGCTGACTGCCGCAGTAAATGTACTGTGGGCGGTCGGCAAGTGGTTAAAGTGGTTGTAAACCCACTTTAAATACTTTTGCCTATAGGTAAGCCTATATTAAGGCTTACCTATCGGTGCTATAAATATCTCCTAAACATGCACAGTTTAGGAGATCTTTACAGTGCATGGAGCCGATGACGTCATCGGCGCAGGCGCCCTGAAGGAACGGCCACCCGTACCGTTCCTTCAGAGACCTATGCCGTGAACGGCGGCTCCCGCGCGCATGAGCGCGGGAGTGATGTAATCGCGCCTCCGGCCAATCAGATGGCCGGAGGACGCGATCCAGGAAGCAGGACGGCCGGCACTGCGGGGGCTTCGTTTTTAGGCAAGTACTTCATAATGCGCTAGTATGCAATGCATACTGGCTCATTATGCCTTTGTCTTTACAGGTTTGTTTTTTTTAACATTTTTTTTTACAGGGTTTACTTCCTCTTTAATGTCTATCTTGTTCGTGAAAATAACACACCATGTGCTACATACTCCACCACCATTGGCAGCTCACCTCCCAGTTTGACCTATAATCTATACATCTAATGCGCATGTTCCTTTAAAGGGTGTCACCAGATACACTATATTACCAGAAGTATTGGAATGCCTGCCTTTACATGCACATGAACGTTAACCACTTCTGGACCGGAAGATTTTCCCCCTTAATGACCCGGCCATATTTTGCGATTCAGCACTGCGTTACTTCAACGGACAATTGCGCGGTCGTGCGACGCTGTGCCTATATAAAATTGATATCCTTTTTTTTCCCACAAACAGAGTTTTCTTTTGGTGGTATTTGATCACCTGTGCGATTTTTATTTTTTGCGCTATAAACAAAAAAATAGCGACAATTCTGAAAAAAAAAACAATATTTTTCACATTCTGCTCTATAACATTCCCAAAAAAAATTTAAAAATGAAAATTTTTTAACATTTTAGGCCAATTTGTTTTCTGCTAAATAAAAACAATCGCAATAAGCGTATTTTGAATGGTTTGCGCAAAAGTTATCGTGTTTACTAACAACGGGAAAGATTTATGTCATATTGTTTTTTTTTTGTTTTTTTTTTACTAGTAATGGCGGCGATCTGCGATTTTTAGCGGGACGGACAGATCGGACCCCTAACTGACATTTTTTACACTTTTGGGGGGACCAGTGACATTACTACAGTAATCAGTGCTAAAAATATGCACTGTTACTGTACTAATGACACTGGCAGGGAAAGGGTAAACACTGTGGGTGATCAAGGGATTAAATGTGTACCTAGGGGAGTGTTTCTAACTGTGGGGGGGGGGGGCATGGCTTGTGGAATGGCCATAGAGACCTGTGTTCCTATATAGAAGGATCACAGGAGCTCTGTGATCATTCCAGGGAGAAGAATGGTCAGCTGTGTTTACAACAGCTGCCCGTCCTTCTCTCTCAGAGGGGAGCGATCGCGGGTTTCAGGCGGCAATCAGAGCCGCCTGCCCCGTGCATCGGAGTCCCCGCTGACGAGCTGCAGGCACGCGACCAACGTATACCTATGTCGGTTTGCGAAGGAGAGGCTGCCTGCCACAGTATAACTGCGGCGTGTGGTCGGCAAACGGTAAAAGGTGTCACCAGATACACTATATTACCAAAAGTATTGGGACGTCTGCCTTTACGTGCACATGAACTTTAAAAGAGAAGTTTGGGAATTATTTATTTATTTATTTATTTTTGCCTCTAACACTGAAAACTGAACAATCGAACACTGCCTATTGTTTGGTTCACTCCCCGAGCAGAGAGCTTCTGACTGTCAATCACAGCTCTCTGCTCTGCCCCCCTCCTCACTCACTGGTGCGCTGGGCTGTGGAGGGGCGGGAGCGGCTGGCTCAGGCTCTCAGTGGCTCGCTGAGAGGCTCATCTGGGTGTTGGTCCAGGCACCTAGCAGATCCCGACTCCGTGGTCATGATGATGGACCGACTCTGTGAGTCCAGCCTGCTCTCCACTGAAAACGGGTCACAGGAGTGCCAAACGAACTGCATTCCTGTGATCCACAGGAGAAGTACAGCCAAACGAGCTTTGGCTGTACTTCTCCTTTAATGGCATCCCAGTCTTATGGCCTGAATACAATATCGCCCAATCATTCCACCACCGACTTTTGAAAAAGTATTTGTTGGTCGAAAACGTTGCCAACATACACGGTCCGAATATCGGCCGACCGTTGCCCACCGACCAGCGAAACAGTCGAATCGAAAAATATTTCCGGGCATGAGTGATGAGGTTATACAGATTTCAAATGAACGACCTCAACACCAACGTATAGAATATCGTTCATTCGCAAACGAGACGACAGAATTTTTCGGGTTTTTCAAACGGTATTTTTCGTTCACAATATCGATATAGCTCATTGATGGCTGGGTATTAACGAGTAGAATATCGGCCGATCGCTCGCTGAATGGAAATCGTCGGCCGATTTTCTTATCGTGTATTCGGGCCATTAGTCTGTGGGGTTCAATATTGAGTTGGCCCACCCTTTGCAGCTATAACGGCTTCAACTCTTCTGGGAAGGCTGTCCACAAGGTTTAGGAGTGTGTCTATGGGAATGTTTGACCATTCTTCCAGAAGTGCATTTGTGAGGTCAGGCACTGATGTTGGACGGTAAGACCTGGCTGGCAGTCTCCACTCTAATTCACCCCAAAGGTGTCAGGTTGAGGTCAGGACTCTGTGCAAGCCAGTCAAGTTCCTCCACCCCAAACTCGCTCCTCCAGGTCTTTATGGACCTTGCTTTGTGCACGGTCCATAAAGACCATACACAAAGCAAGGTCCATAAAGACATGGAGGAGGGTTCCCAGATGGTGGCTGGGACGGTCAAGTCCCATTTATTTACAAATTAATATGTGAAAAGTGTGGCTGCATTTGTATTCACCCCCCTGAGTCAATACTTTGTAGAAGCGCCTTTCACTGCAATTACAGCTGCAAGTCTTTTTGGGGATGTCTCTACCAGCTTTGCACATCTAGAGAGGGACATTTTTGCCCATTCTTCTTTGCAAAATATCTCAACCTCTGTCAGATTGGATGGAGAGCGTCTGTGAACAGCAATTTTCTAGTCTTGCCACAGATTCTCAATTGGATTTAGGTCTGGACTTTGACTGGGTCATTCTAACACATGAATATGCTTTGATCCAAACTATTGTGCCACTTTGTGTCGGTCTATCACATAAAATCCCAATGAAATACAATTACATTTTGGTTGTAACATGATAAAATGTGGAAAATTTCAAGAGGTATAAATACTTTTCAAGACACTGTAAATCAGATTTTGGCTATTGGACTTATAGCTCTATGAGTTTTCTAATAATGGTGTACAGACTAACAAGTCAACATATGCAGTATAGGGGCTGATTTACTAAAACTGGAAAGTGCAAAATCTGGTGCAGCTGTGCATGATAGCAAATCAGCTTCTAACTTGTTCAATTAGGCGCTGACAAAAACCCTGGAAGCTGATTGGTTTCTATGCAGAGCTGCACCAGATTTTGCACTCTCCAGTTTTAGTAAATCTCTCCCAATATTTCTTAGGCCCCTTTCACACATACAGTCCGTTCAGTTCATCAGTTCAGTCACGTCAAATGTATCAGTTTTTCAACCGTTTTTCATCCGTTTTTCGTCAGTTCTCATCCGTTTTTCATCAGTTGCTATCCGTTTTTCATCCGTTTTTCATCCGTTGTCGTCCGTTTTTCATCCGTTGTCATCCGTTGTCATCAGTTGACATCAGTTTTTAATCCGTTGTCATCCGTTGTCATCCGTTTTTCGTCCGATCCGTTTTTTTGACGGATGAAAAATAGGGCATTCATCCGTTCAAAAAAACGGACATTGACGGAAGCGGATGAAAACGGATGTTAACTGATGATCATCAGTTGTCATCCGTTTTTACATAGAGATGCATTGATGTCCGTTTTTCATCCGTCAACGGATGGATGAAAAACAGACAAACGGACAGCATGTGTGAAAGGGGCCTTATAAACGTAGTTGATCATGCTCCAGGTCACCGACCTTCTGCCGCTCCCTCTGCATCTCCCGGTCTGTAGCCTTCAGCTTCTGTTTCATCTCTGTAATGTTGAGGTCCAGCTGGGTGTTCTGCTTGTGAAATCGCTCCAGCTCGGCCTCCATCTGTAGGAGAGGTAGAGTTTATATGAACCCACAAAGACAGAATAAAGAGGCGCTGGGCCGCAAAATGATTGTTCATGAAGCCAAGAATGGAGAAATTTCAGAGAAACTCTGTGACTGTAAAGAGGCTGCCAACAAACAGCAAGGCTTCCCAAAAATGTGTATAGAAAGTAATCCAAACCATAAGAATATAGAAAGCAGCGCCAGACCAAAAATGAGAAAAGAATCGAAGATACGTTAACCTCCCTGACGTTATGATTGTTTCCGACTTTAGGTGCTGAAAGCGGTACAATTATTTTGCATGTAATTCTTAAGGACGAGCCGCCCAAACCAACTATTTACATATGATTTTTTTTTTACTGTGCGTTCTTCTTTATAACATCTCGGGTATGATAAAGTTTGAAACACAAAATCATAAATTATAAAATAATAAATAACTATAAATAGGTTAAAGTGTGTATGTGTGTGTATATATATATATATATATATATATATATATATATATATATATATATATATATATATATATATATATATATATATATATATATATATACACACACACACATATATATTACATATATATATATACACACACATATATATATATATATACATACACACACACACATCTATATATATATATATATATATATATATACACAGTATGTATGTGTATGTGTATATATATATATATATATATATATATATATATATATATATATATATAGTACAGTAAAGCTTCAGGAAAGGGCACTGAGGGGGCAAACTAATATCAATTTATTTTATTTTGTAATCAATTTATTTTATTTTGTAATGTATCAGTGTGTTTGGTGTGTTTTACTGTTTGAATTTGCTGCCGGTTCCACCCCCCTGCGAGCGTCACGTCGCAGGAGACGGAAGCCGGGGCTCACAGAATCGGGAGGAAGATCTGCCGCCGTATGCTGCAGGGACACATCACTGGATCCCGGGGACAAGTTTAAGTAACCCTCTACCAGGATCCAGCGATGCTCCCTGGAGGTACCCCGAGTGTGGCTCGGGGTTACTGCTAATGGCACTGGAATTTCACCCTGAGCCACACTCGGGAATACCACTAAGGAGGTTAATTGTTCATAAATGGGTCATAAAACAGGCAATGTGCAGAGTTTCGGCGAGTTCCGGGTCACAGATTCCAGAAGTGATGTAGCTTGGTTAGAAAACCAGAATTACGTTGACGTGTTTCACTACCTATCATATTCTGCAACCGGAAGTGATGTTCGGATTAGAAAACTTACTGCGCATGCGCCATGCGTTCCAACATGGGCACTATGCGTTCCAATAGCTTTCCATGTGACAGAACACAAAGCAGCAGATATGTCCTTACACCCATTGAACTTCAGACTGATTTTAGCAGTGAACTCACCTTATATACTGAAATAGACTATTTCACCGCAATCTATTTCACTATATAATCGGTTTGTTGCTGAGCAGTGCTGGGTGTACCAAGATGGCCGTCACCACCTTCTACCTGCAGGTTTCTCACTTGATTTACTAAATTTCAATAATAGAAATGTAATACTGTTACTCAGTCTATAAGGTCAGTTTACTGGTAAAATAAATCTAAAATTCAAAACTTGTGTGGGTGTAAGAAGATGTCCGCAGCTGCTTCGTGTTCGGTCACATTAGGAAAGCTATTGGAACGCATAGCAGCCATGTTAGAACGCATGGCACATGCGCAGTAAGTTTCTCTTTTTGAACGTCACTTCCGGTTGCAGAATCTGATAAGTAGCGCTATTCTGATAGAACACCGGCATCCGTCTTCCGGGTTCCCTCCCCTGCGAGCGACGCGACGCAGGAAAGGGGGGGGGGGCGGAACCAGGTGGGAAATTAAGAAAACATGATACATTGTAATCTGTTAGGATTACATTATTGTATCAAACCATTTCCTCTGTTTTGTCCCTAGGGCTTTGCCCAGTGCCCTGCCTGCACTTTTACTGTTTTATTCCTTTTATTAATATTTATTTATTAATAATTTATGAATTAATTTATAAATTTAATTAATTTATTAATCATCTTTATTCACTTTTACTGTTTTATTCCTAAGAATTACAGGCCTACAATATAAAACAACAGATTTCCATACAAAACAATGTACCGCTTTGACATTCAAAAATACTGACATAATCAGACCGCCAGGGAGGTTAAGGTAATTACTTGAAATGTTATATATATAAGCAATGGGCAGAATTTCTTCAGACCTCAGATGATGTCTTTGAAGACAAAACGCGTTGGGTTTCTTACCATTCAGGCCACTGCACTTTGATCTTGTATACCAGATGATGTTACAAGCGCTTGTTTATTGGGAATGATGTAAATTTTCTACCTTTTTAACCACTTAAGCCCCGGAAGATTTTACCCCCTTCCTGACCAGGGCCTATTTTGCGATTCGGCACTGCGTGACTTTAACGGACAATTGCGTGGTCGTGCGACGCTGTACCTAAACAAATTTGACGTCCTTTTTTTCCCACAAACAGAGCTTTCTTTTGATGGTATTTGATCACCTGTGCGATTTTTTGATCATGCGCTATAAACAAAAAAAGAGCGACAATTTTGCAAAAATAACAATATTTTTCACATTTTTTTAATATGAAATTCCCCCAAAAAAATGTAAAAATCAAAAGCGTATTTTGATTGGTTTGCGCAAAAGTAATTGCATTTACTAACTAAGGGAAAGATTTCTGTCATTTTTGTTGTTTTTTTTTTTAACGAGTAATGGCAGCGATCTGCAATTTTTTTTTTGCGGGACTGCGACATTGCGGCGGACAGATCGGACCCTTGACTGACATTTTTGACACTTTTGGGGTTACCAGTGACATTACTACAGTAATCAGTGCTATACATATTCACTGTTACTGTAAAAATGACACTGGCAGGGAAGGGGTTAACTTTATTGGAGAAGGAGGGGTTAAGTGTGTCCCTAGGGGCGTGCTTCTAACTGTTATGGGATGTGGCTTGTTGTGTAACAACAGAGATATACGATCCTGCATAGCAGGACCGTATGATCTCTGTTCTTACACCAGGGAGAATGACAGGCGGCTTTGGTTACATTAGCCGCCTGCGTTTCTCCCTCTCCAACGGACGATCGCGAGTGGCCGGCGGACGTCGGGTCCGCCGGGCACACACGCGGGGGTGTCCGTGAACGAGCGGGGGCGGGAGCGCGCCTCCGGCGGCATGCGCTCGCTCCCTAGAGGCTCACAGGTGAGCAACGTAGTTCTATGTTGCTTTGCCTGTGAGGGGCTGACTGCCGCAGTAAATATACTGACGGCAGTCGGCAAGTGGTTAAATACATTTTGGAGATACAGCTTTACACTATGTGGAGCATTTCTTTATCTTTATGGTCCAACGCACTGTTTTGACACCAATCTATGTGGAGCGGATTCATCGCGTTGTTACGTGTGGAAAGGTTTGGAGTCTTCTAGTAGCACTCCTGGACACTTTTAAAACGTGGTTGACCCAGTACCTGTACGGGTAACTGAGTCCATATGTTCTGGTAAGCAGTCTTTTTTACAAGTGGAAGGTTTTCACACTGAGGATTGGAGCACAGAAGGTGGCACATTCCTGTTCTGTGATTATTCACTGCACAGGGATGTATGCTTTCTATTCTGCGGACTTTATTCCCAAGGACTGCACTGTTATTTTAATATTGTTGTTATATATATTTCTTCATATTTTTGTTCAGTTTATTATGGGATATTTATTTAGCGATTTGGTTTAGCGCTGCACTTTCTTTGAATATCTGTTTATTGCAATGACATGTCCATTGCACTGCAAGCAGATAGGGATACACTGGAATTAGCACAGTTTCTGCACATTTTACCGCTTTCAGACCGCCCCACGCATGTATACTGCGACAGGGTGGCCCCTCAGCGCAAAATCACGTACCTGTATGTGATTTTGTTTCATGGGTCTAGGGCACGCGCATGTGTGCCACCAGCAAACAAGCTCCAGCTGTTATTGGATACTGTGGGAGTCAATCATCTGGTCCGGAGTCTGCCGGGACCTGCCGATTCTTACCGAGGCAGGCAGAATGGCGGCCTGCCTATTGGCGCTTTTCCACTGCATGGAACCGAACGGTACGGCTCGCTTTTTTGCTTTTCCACTGCTGGTACCGCATGGTAGGGTGCAGGAACGGTTCGGTACGGCGACGCTTTTCCACTGCATGGAACCGAACGGTACGGCTCTGAAAAACAGTACCTACTCAATTGTGGTTCCAAGCGTACCGTACCGGTACTAAATTCCACAACCCCTCCCATGCAGCCTGATTGGTCCTCACTACAAGGCAGTGATTGGTCAATAATCATCACTGTCATTGTTTATGCGGCAGTAGAGGCGGTGCAACCACAGAGTAATCCTGCCCACTACTTATCAGTACTATAAACAGTGGAAAAGCAAACCATACCGTACCGTACCGAACCGTTCCAAGACCGTACCATGCGGTACCAGCAGTGGAAAAGCAAACCGGGCCAAGCAGGGCCGAGTAGACCCGAGCCGGTACTTGCAGTGGAAAAGTGCCATATGTAAACAAGGCAGATTGCCGTTCTGTGACAGGAGAAGACAGAGATCTTGTGTTTCTGCTAAGCAGGAGCGCAGATCTCTGTCTTCTTACAATACAAACACCACTCTCTCCATAGTTAGAAAGCACTCCCGGGGAACATGTTTAACCCTTTGATCGCTCTTGCACTCCTGATGTTCACTCCTTCCCAGCCAGTGTCATTAGTACAGTTACAGTGCATATTATTTATTATTTTAGCACTGATCACTGTATTGTCACTGGTCCCCAAAAAAGTGTCAAAAGTGTTGCTGATCGCCGCCATTATTAGTAAAAAAAAAAATAAAATAAATAAAAATTCCATAAAGATATCCCCTAGTTTGTAGACGCGATAACTTTTGCACAAACTAATCAATATACACTTATTGGGATT
This sequence comes from Pelophylax lessonae, assembly GCF_965119305.1. Taxonomy (NCBI): domain Eukaryota; kingdom Metazoa; phylum Chordata; class Amphibia; order Anura; family Ranidae; genus Pelophylax; species Pelophylax lessonae. The sequence goes on along the minus strand of NC_138775.1, from coordinate 288,583,083 downwards.
TTTTTTACCAAAAATATGTAGCAGAATACATATTGGTCTAAATTGAAGAAGAAATTTTATTTTTTACATGTTTTTATTGGATGTGTTTTATAGCAAAATGTAAAATATATATATATATATATATATATTTTTTTTTTTTTAAATTGTCGGCTTTTTTTGTTTATAGCCCAAAAAATAAAAAAACTGCAGAGGTGATCAAATATCACCAAAAGAAATCTCTATTTCTGGGGAAAAAAAGGGACGTCAATTTTATTTGGGTACAGCGTCACACGACCGCGCAATTGTCAGTTAAAAAAAAGGAGTGCCATATCGCAAAAAAATTACCTGGTCATGAGGGGGGGGGGGTAAACCTTCCGGAGCTGAAGAGATTAATTAGTGAGATCCATTCAAGCAGGTGAGAAGACACCCATCGGTGGGGGGAAGGGCACTGCGGTGACCAGAGGCAATTACTGAAGAGTTTCTGCTGTATGGGACTGCACATTTTTTTCACAGACATTGAATCATTTATTAATGGACTGTGTATATGTATATAAAAAGATGGACTCACATAAATTTTTTATATATATATATATATAGATTATTTTTACACTCTTTTCACATATTTATTGATGCACTATAATTTGAATGCACTTTATTGAAGGACAGCACTGCACTTTTTTGTGAAACTTCAGTGATGCTTTTTTGAAGCTTTGTTGAAGCTCGGCAGATGTTCTGTGTGTGTATTGAAATCTCACACCTGGATTTTCTCCAAAACAAAGTAAAGCTTAAGCTGAAATAAAGCCTCTCAAAAGCTGCAGGTGCTTCAAGCGAGCTTTGCCATAGACTTTTATGGAGGCTTTGAAGCACCACTACAGCACCAATTTTTGAAACATAGCAAAGCAAACGGGTTAAACAGGACTGTAAGCCAACCATTTTAGGCTCCTTTCACACTTATACGAACGGAAAGTTGCACGATTTGAAGCAATGCCCGTGTAATCTCGAAGTCTATGGACCTGAAGTTGCATCAAAGTCAGACCAAAGTAGTGCAGGGACTACTTTAAATTCACTTCAACTTGAAGTCGCACAGATTTGAATGGTACTCATTAGAAATCATGGGGTATGACTTGTCATGCGACTTTGCAGTCCTGAGTTGCAGGACAAATCGCACAAGTGTGAAAGGGGCCTTATTTAGTGACAGTGGCTTTGCCTGGCTTTAAGAGAGCTTTAGCAAAGTGTGTCTGAAGCCCTGTTTTGAAGAAAGTGCAAACGAGCCCTAAGAGGGCCAGAAAGATGTGTCACCTCCTGAATCTGCTCCTTCTTCTCTTTGATCTCATTCTCTCTGGGTTCAATTTGTTTTTTCAGTTCCTTGATTTTGTAATCGAGAACAAATTTAAACTTCTCCAGTTCCTGGTTCTTCTTCTTTAGGTCATAGATTCTCTTCTCCTGGATTACAGACAAGGGAAGAGGGGATTTCAGCCATGATAGTCAGGTAAAGTTATTATATTCTAAGATTACAATTCAATTTTGTAAATTACAATAATCTTTAATGTTAAGTGCATTGTGTATCATATATTTATTTTGTTTTAGTGTGTTTTTTCTTCTTGTCTTTGTAGTAACCCACTTGAACCCTTTTTACAAACACCCCTGAAGAAGCCAAAAGGCGAAACTCGTAGGGAGGAGTTTTCCGTCTTCTTCACATTCTGGTTTTACTGTAATATACAGCAGATTTGGAAAAAGGGGGGGTTCTCCTTTAGTTTGTAGGTGGTGTTATCATGCGTTACCCATTATGATATGTAACATTTTTGGATCTGATTTTACATCATGTGGTCTATGACCAAATTTCTTTTTATGTTTGTAATTGAATAAAGCAATATTGTTTATGACATAATTGCCTATTTTGAGTCTTACTGAAGGGGGAGGCCAACACCGTAAAAATCCCCCCGTCCCCTATTTTTTTATTTTTTTAAGTTATTATAACACAATTAGCAGTTATCAGAGGTGATCCCAGCATGAAGGGTCCTATAGCGAAGCCTTTGTAGTAGCTACCTTTTTGGCTCAGATGCGGGTGCAGCATTAGGCATTACTGTCTGATGGCAGTGAAGGAAAAAGTATTTGATCCCCTGTTGATTTTGTAAGTTTTTTCCACTGAAAAAGAAATGATCAGTCTATAATTTTAATGGTCGGTTTACTTTAACAGTGAGAGACGGAATAACAACAAAAATATCCAGAAAAACGCATTTCAAAAAAATTATAAACTGATTTGCATTTTAATGAGTGAAGTAACTCTTTGATCCCTTATCAATCTGCAAGATTTCCGGCTCCCCGGTGTCTTTTATACAGGTAACGAGCTGAGATTAGGAGGACTCTCTTAAAGGAATGCTCCTAATCTCAGCTTGTTACCTGTATAAAAGATTCCTGTCTACAAAAGCAATCAATCATTTCGATTCCAATCTTTTCACCGAGGCCAAGACCAAAGAGCTGTCAGGGACAAGATAGTAGACCTACACAAGGCTAGTAGTAGTAGAGCTACACAAGGAATCAGCCCAGAACTACACAGGAGAATCTTGTCAATGATCTCAAGGCAGCTGGGACCATAGTCACCAAGAAAACAATTGGTAACACACTACGCTGTGAAGAACTAAAATCCTGCAGTGCCTGCAAGGCCCCCCTGCTCAGGAAAGTACATGTACAGGTCGGTCTGAAGTTTGCTAATGAACATCTGAATGATTCAGAGGAGAACTGGGTGAAAGTGCTGGGGTCAGATGAGACCAAATTTGAGCTGTTTGACATCAACTCAACTCGTTGTGTTTGGAGGAGGAGGAATGCTGCCTATGACCCCAAGAACATCATCCCCACTGTCAAACATGGAGGTGGAAACATTATGCTTTGAGGGTGTTTTTCTGCTAAGGGGACAGGAAAAATTCTCTGCATCAAAGGGACGATGTATGGGGCCATGTACTGTTAAATATTGGGTAAGAAACTCCTTCCCTCAGCCAGGGCATTGAAAATGGGTCATGGATGGGTATTCCAGCAGGACAATGACCCAAAACACACGGCCAAGGCAACAAAGGAGTGGCTCAAGAAGAAGCACATTAAGGTCCTGTAGTGGCCTAGCCAGTCTCCAGGCCTTAATCCTATTGAAAATATATGGAGGGAACTGTTAGCCTCGAAACCCTAATAAATTGGAGAAGATCTGCAAAGAGCAGTGGGACAAAATCCCTCCTGAGATGTGTGCAAACCTGGTGGCCAACTACAAGAAACGTCTGACCTCTGTGATTACCAACAAGGGTTTTGCCACCAACTACTAACTCATGTTTTGTGAAGGGGTCAAATACTTATTTCACTCATTAAAATGCAAATCAATTTATAACTTTTTTGAAATGCGTTTTTCTGGATATTTTTGTTGTTATTCTGTCTCTCACTGGTAAAATAAACCGACCATTAAAATGATAGACTGAACATTTCTTTGTCAGTGGGCAAACAAACAAAATCAGCAGGGGATCAAATACTTTTTTCAAATTCGAATTTCCGAAAATAAAAAAAATAGAATAGAAAATAAAGGAATAGAAGAGAATAGACTAGAATAGGAAATAAAGGAATATAATATAATAGAGTAAAACAGAACAGAATAGAAAATAAAGGAATTGAAAAAATATTGAATAGAAAAAAAAAGGGATAGAATAGAAAATAAAGGATTAGAATAGAACAGAATAGAATAGAAAGAATATAACCATCTTCTGGAATTCAAAGTTCAAATAGAATAAATTAATATTAGAATAGAATTGAAAAGAATAGAAAAAAAAGAATAGAAAAAATATAACCTTCTTCTGAAATTCGAATAGAATAAATTCAAATTCAAATATAATAGAAAAGAATAGAATATAAAATAAAAGAACAGAACTGACTAGAATAGAAAAGAAAAAGAATAGAATAGAAAATAATACAAAAGAAAAGAAAAAGAATAGAATAAACAACAGAAAAGAATAGAATAGAAAGCATATAATAATATAAGCGTTATCCGAAATTCGAATTTCAAATAGAATAGATTTGAATTGGAATAGAAAAGAAAATAATGGAATATAATAGAAAAGAAAACAATAGAATAGAAAAAAGAATAGATTGGAATAATAAGAATATAACCATGGTCCAAAATTTGATCAGATTGATTAAAATTTCAAAAAAAAATTTAATGGCATTCGATTCAAATGCAATTCCAATATATTTGAATTTTCCAAATTCGGTTGACTTGAGTTAAATTTGGATGAATTTGGGAATTTGAATAGTTTCGAATAAACAAACCGAATTCTGAATAAAAAAAACCTGAATTAAACTAATTTAACTAAACAAATTTATTTAAATAAGGAATGGAAATGAAACAAATATTTTCTTTCTCGACATGTCTATTGGTATTTGAAGTGTATATCTATATATATATATATATATATCACTATTTATTTTGAACACTATTTAATTTTGGTTTTGAGCACCTTAAAGTTACACATCTTTTTCGTTGATAAGTGGGAGGAATTTCTTACATTGTTGCACTCCCCAGACAATGTTTTCATCTGCTGTTCTTGCTAGGACAGAGCCAACTTTGCTCAGACATTATCGGGGGGTCACCATCTACTTCCTTGACTGAGATGTTGGTGTTCTATCAGAATAGCACTACCTATCAGATTCTGCAACCGAAAGTGACGTAGGGACTAGGACACCTTACTGCGTAAACTGACCTTATAGACTGAATAACAGTATTACATTTCTTTTATTATTGTATTCTAGTAAGTATAGCGAGAAACCTGCAGATAGAAGGTGGTGACGGCCATCTTGGTACACCCCGCACTGCTCAGCGACACACTAATTATATAGTGACATAGACTATTTCAGACTATAAAGGTGAGTTTACTGCTAAAATAAATGTAAAATTCAGGAAGAAGATGTCCGCCGTTGCTTTGTGTTCTGTCACACTAGGAAACCTATTGGAACGCATAGCGGCCATGTTGGAACACATGGCACATCCGCAGTAAGTTGTTCTCATGTCAATTTGCTGCCTGTGCAGATCTTGTGGGTTTTCATAAATGTCAGACACAGATCAGCCCAGAGGCGTAACTAGAACCTTCAGAACCCCGGTGCAAGAAACCATGAAGGGCCCCCCGGACCCCTGGCCGGGACCCTTACCTTCAAGCCTGGGGCTCTTCCCACTGATCCTGGGGCCCTTTACTCTCGTTGCGGGGGCCCTTTATTACGGTCCTGCAGCGGGACCCTTTTACAAGTTCTGCAGTGGGCCCCCTTCCTGCCATCTTGGGGCCTCCCCGCGGTGGTGGAATGCCAGGGCCCGGTGACCTTTGCGATCCTTGTACCTTGGCACGGTACGGTAGAGTCCGGGAGAGGTGGTGGCGGGAGGGGGGTGGGACCTCCTCCCGCCACCCGCAGAAATGATCGAGTGGCTAACTAGCCAATCAGATCACTTCTGCCTTACTTAGAATCGCCGGCTAAAAAGAAAGATACCGGAATGTTGTCTGTAGGTGCACCCAACATCCGGTATAACCACTGAAACCCGAGGATGCACAGGAACGTCCATTTGGGGGAAGTGGTTAATAATAAGTGTCTACACTGTTTAACTACTTCCCGACCGCCCGCCCGCCCCAGTTTTACTGCGGCAGGCAGCCCCTCCTGCGCGAACCAACGTAGCTCTACGTCGGTAGCGCGCCTGCAGCTAGGGGACTCCGATGCACGGGGCACGCGGCTCCGATTGCCGCCGGCCACCTGCGATCACTCCCCGCTGAGAGAGAAGAACGGTCAGCTGTTGTAAACACATCTGACCGTTCTTCTCTGGAATGATCACAGAGCTCCTGTGATCCTCCTATACAGGATCACAGGTCTCTATGGTCATATCAAAAGCTCCTCCCCCCCACCCAGTTAGAAACACTCCCCTAGGTATACATTTAACCCCTTGATCACCCACAGTGTTAACCCCTTCCCTGCCAGTGTCATTATTACAGTAACAATGCATATTTTTAGCACTGATTACTGTAGTAATGTCACTGATCCCCTCAAAAATGTCAAAAATGTCAGTTAGGGGTCCGATCTGTCTGCCGCAATTTTGCAGTCCCGCTAAAAATCGCAGATCGCTGCCATTACTAGTAAAAAAAAAAACAATAAAAATGACATAAATCTTTCTCGTAGTTTGTAGACGCGATAACTTTTGCGCAAACCAATCAAAATACGCTTATTGCGATTTTTTTTTTTTTTTTTAGCAAAAATATGTAGCAGAAAACAAATTGGCCTGAAATGCTAAAAAAACTTTGATTTTTATTTATTTATTTTTTTTGTTAGGGGAAAGTTACATAGCAGAATGTGAAAAATATTGGTTTTTTTTTTCAGAATTGTTGCTCTATTTTTGTTTATAGCACAAAAAATAAAAATCGCACAGGTGATCAAATACCACCAAAAGAAAGCTCTATTTGTGGGGAAAAAAGGAAATGAATTTTATTTAGGTACAGTGTCACACGACCGCGCAATTGTCAGTTAAAGTAACGCAGTACCGAATCGCAAAAAATGGCCTGGTCATTAAGGGGGCAAATCCATCTGGTCCAGAAGTGGTTAAAATCCAGTAATACACTGTCTCACCCTGCTCTGCACATGCTCAGTTGCTGTCCCATTTTAGGCATTTTTAGACACTGCTGGGTTTGTGGAGGCCGATCTGCTGACAGCCTTAAATCAGAATGAAACCCTCCTATCCTTTACAGCCAAGGAAGCTGCTTCTGTTTAACCACTTGCCGACCGCCGCACGCCGATCTACGTCGGCGGTCAGTCCCTCACAGGCAAAGTGACGTAGGGCTACGTCACTAGCTTGTGAGGGTCTAGGGAGCGAGCGCGTGCCGCCGGAGGCGCGCTCCCGCGTGGTCACGGACCCCCCCCGCGCGTTTGACCGGCGGACCCGATGTCCGCCGGCCACTCTGCGATCGGCGGGGGAGAGGGAGAAAGTCGAATCGCAAAATACCCCCTGGTCGTTTAGCAGCCAAATCCTCCGGGGCTTAAGTGGTTAAACTGAAACTGCTATGGTGCTGCACATGTGATCAGTTATGACACCGGCCGTTTGATGGTTTGACAGTTTGGTTGAGGACACAAGCAAATGTGACAGTTAGCAAATCCCGGCATTCCAGGAATGTATCTGTTTTTTGAAACAGTTAAATCAATGGGTTTAGTTCCACTTTTTGATTTACTGTTGTTTGGGAGCCTTGGGCTTCAGCAAAATGGCCGCCTTCAGCAAGAAGCCAGTTGTTATGGGTAAAGTTCCACTTTAATTACATATGGGGAGTTGCCATGTGTGAAATCATCACAGTCAGGTAGCTGTACGTGTCAGGGGGTCTCACCTTGTCCTGGATGGTCTCATCCCTCTCCTGGATTTCTCTCTTCAGACCCTGGATGTCCTTCTCTAGAGATTTGATCACCCCCTGCAGCTTCTGCTGTTCCAGCCTCATCTTCTCAATGTCTGCACCACGCTCCTCGATGTCTTTCTGCAGGCTGCTGAACTATACAGGGGACAGACCATGCATAAAGACTGATTATCCACATGAAATATAATGAGAATCCAGAATAGAAGGTAGGCAATGAAAGGGGGCTCTCGTTATAGTTATGATACTGTATTGTGATATTACCTGTGGCTAGAATAGTGCCCTATTATTGGTGTCAGTGGAAGGAATTGTGCTTCATCATTGGTGTCAGTGGTAGGAATAGTGCCCCATCCAGAGGCGTAACTAGAACCTTCATGATCCTGTCGAAGCTATGCATGCACATAGCCAAACATGTTAACGTCACAGCTACGTCATTTGACCTTTGAACAGAATACCCCAGTGGACATGCGCAGTAGCCGAGGAGTTCCCAGATTCACCACAGGACGGCGTCGCCCAGCCAGGAGAGTGGCACCAAGCCAGGCTGGGCAGTACATGACAAGCAGCTAAGGACTTGGGGCCCCTGACCCTAACAATCCTCCGTGCAAATGGGCAGACATATCTGGACAATGACCACATAAACCCGAGGAGCTGAAGCCATTGGGAAGCCAGAAGGTCTTCCACCCCATCACAAAAACAGCAAGGCAAAGGCCGCAAGGCAACCAAGGAAGATCAGGGCTAGGTAAGATCGGCTCACTCCTTACACTCCCAAGACATGCCATATTGAGCAATTGGTAGGGTGCAAGGACTATTCGTCCCCTTGTAATAAGAGGAGAAATTGGCTGCTGCAAGTGTTGTCTTCCCTTGTTTTTCAATAAAGTTTATGAGCCCTACACCCTAATGGGACATACCTAAAACCCCAATATTGGCTCAATATAAACTACCAACAAGAGGCTTTATAATCCAATATAGACATCTGACAACAGTAATAAGATACAGGCCATACAGCAACATATGCTGCTTGCCATGTGGACATATGCACAATGATTAACAACTGTCAGAGGTCCCTCTGTTGTCTAAAGGTATGGTCAATGGTAGCCCTGGGGCCCATGTGAGCTGCACACCCTGTACATAGGGGATCACCCATGCGTTGAACTGCACAGATGTGTGCATCCCACATTAATACAAGGCTCGGATGTATTATTAAGTGACATTGTTTTTATGGTGTGGTGGAGGGACAGCATTGCTGTACCGTGTGGTTAAATCGTGTTCATATACTCAATTTTATTGGAACATTTTGATAAATAAAACTAACCTTTTAATTCATTCCAGCAAGTCTAGTTTTCTGCCTCAAAAACCGCTATTCCTCCATCATGTGGTAACCAACCTTTCCCCTTTTTGTTTATGCTTTTTTGGTAAGAGGGCAGAAAGCCAACACGGTGTTTAGACACGAGGAGTGTGACATTAACTACAGTATATAAGTACCCCAATTCTTTTATTTTTGTAGAACCTTCAGGGCCTTGGTGCAAGAAACCATGAAGGGCCCCCCTGACCCCCCCCCCTTTTCCATTCAAGCCCTGGGCTTCCAGTTCTAGGAGGGCGTCCATGGACATCCTCCCAGAACCCTGCCTTCCGCATGTCCCCTGGGGGACGCATCCAGCACGCTCTGTGACACAGCTAATCAAAGATCATGATCAGGGGCCAATCACAGCAGCCCTTTCCTATGTGATCAGCTGGTCACATGTAAACAGACTGGCCAGTTATCAGTAGACCTTTCTCCTACGCTGTGTCTGTTGTGAGGAAAGGAGAGCCATTAACCGGCAAGACTGTCAGTACATTGTTTATACTGATAGTCAGGGCACTGATTATTAGTTCCCTGATTATGAGTGCTGCCCCATCAGTGCCAATCAGTGCAACCTATCAGTGCCCGTCAGTGCCACCTATCAGTTCCCATCAATGCCGCCTATAAGTGCCAATCAGTGCTATCAATCAGAGCCACCTATCAGTGCTCATCAATGTCGCCTATCAGTGCTCATCAATGCCGCCTATCAGTGCCACCTAATAGTGCTGATTAGTGCAGTTCATCAGTGCTGCCCATCAGTGCAGCCCATCAGTGCCTCCTTAGCAGGACTCTGAGCTGAGAGCGTCTTGCTCATACAGCCCAGAGCCTGCCTCGACAGTTCCTCCTCTCTCCTGCCTCGCACGGATAGGAGAGAAGCCGTTCTGCTCCTTCTCCTCCCACCGCTATCCTATTGCGTGTGCACCTCATAAAGTGTGAAGCCCAGCAGCTGAATGATCAAATTCAGCTGCTTAGTTTCACACTTCCCGCAGTGCACACAGGAGAAGAGGGGCGCGAGGAGAAGGAGTAGATCGGCTTTCTCCTTTCCCATCCATGCAAGGGAGGGGGAACTGTCAGTGCAGACTCTGGGCTGTATGAGAGAGACAAGGCGGAATGCCAGGGCCCAGTCGCAAGTGCAACCTTTGTGACCCTGGTAGTTCTGCCACTGGCCCCATCATTGGTGTCTGTGGGAAGCAATAGTGCCACATCATTGGTGTCAGTGAGTGGAATAGTGCCCCATCATTGGTATCAGTGGGAGAAATAGTGCCTAATCTTTAATATGAGTGGGAGGAATAGTGCCTCATCATTAATATCAGTGGGAGGAATAGTGCCCTATCATTGTTGTCAGTGGGAGGAATTATGTTCCATTGTTGTTTCACTGTTGGTGTCAGTGAGAAGCATAGTGCTTCGTATTAGTGGGAAGAATTGTATCCCAAGGTCTCAATAAAGTTTAGCAAGGGGCTGCATACGACCCCCTGGGGCAAAATTTGGAACCCACTGGCTTATAGGGACTCTCTACCAAACACTCAGCTTCAAACAACTTGACACTACGTTCCCCTTAGGCTAGTTATACACATTAAGATTAAACTCGGTCAGCCCTATTGAATAAATTGGATTTCCCCATACACAGCTAAACAATGTGGATGGAGAAATCTCCACTGCCGGCTATCGTATCCTGATAGCTGCTGCTCCTGTGGCAGCCAAAATACCCCAGCAGTGACTGCATGTGATTGGCAGTCACTTTTAGCTGAGAATATTCTATTTCCTTTGAAATTGAAGTGGTGTATGGCCATCAGTTACATCATGGAGGACGGGGAAAGCAAACTGAGATATCTGCTCATGCTTTGGTGAGGCAGGCTCTGATGCAATCCAAAAACCTGTTGATTCTGTCAAAAATGTAAAGCTGTCCTGTGTCTTATGCACATTTCCCGTGTTATCTCAAACAGTCCTAGTTATTTTCTTGGACTACAGAATGATTAAAGAACGATACAAGGAAGAAAAATAAATAAAGAAAGGAAGAAAAGAAGGGATGACTAAAGGAAGCAATAAAGGAACACAAAACAATAAATTTATTTGGATTTAGTCACCTTCTTCCTCATAATCCCATTCTCCCCCTTCAGTCGTAGTGCAGTTTCTCTCTCCTCCCGTAGACGGCGCTCATATTTAATTTTTACATCCTGGATCTCTCGGTCTCCGTCCTCCTCAATCTGCTTCTTCATCTCTTCAAACTCTCTGTGATGTTGTCGGGCTTCATCCTGGGTCTGATGAGACAGATGTGACATTGGTTTAGGGCAGCCTTTCTCAACCATTTTACCCTAGAGGAACCCTTCAAATAATGTTACGTCTCAAAGGAAGCCCTGTTAAACCCAATATATCAGGGGCCAATTGGGAAAATGCTCCTTATATCAGTAGGAAGAATGCCCCCTAAATACTGCTAAAACCATCATTGGTGTCATGCCACTGACTGCCAAGTGATGTTGGACCTGGAACTAAGCAAGCACCATAAAATGAGAGGTCAATCAGCCACAGCTCAAGGAACCCCCAGCAACCTCTGAAGGAACTCTGGTCGGGAATGCCTGGTTTAAAGTCTACTCCCTTCACAAAGCCTAGAAAAACTCTGCAGTGATCTGGATGACTCCTTTCATATAACATATACTTACTAGTACCATCCCACTTCTATAGCTCTTTTTCTGCTAGCACCAACAACATGGGGAAATGCAGGGCTGCTGTTAGAAACCACAGGGCCCCGTAAGCCAACCTGACATGCGTTCCCACCAATAAACACAGTTTACCATGCTTCAGTTATGAATGAACACAGTGAGTGATCAGCACCGGTCACTGATTGTGTTCATTCAGGAAAGGAAGAGGCTTGTAAATATGACATATTTATTGGACCCTTCCCCAACGCTTCATCCTGAAAGATCCTATTGTGTGCTTGCAGCTGCCGGTGGGAAGGAGAGGAGGGAAACCGGCAGCACTGCTGGGTTGGGTTCTCAGAGTTGCCTGGTCTAGTCTGGTCTAGTTCACAGGGAAGGACTGGTGCAGCAGAGCGAGGGGGAGGGGGGGGGCTAGGGGCAATTACTGGGTGTAACCAATCCCCTGTATGGCTGTCTCTTTAGCAAGTGAAAGGGAGGGAGAGAAGAAGAAGCCAGCTTTCAGCATCTGCAGAATGCTGAAATAGGTTCCAAATGCAAATATCACACTTAGAATCAACTCCAGACCCTGCTTAGTTGATGAAGAAATAAGGAAGGAGTAGCCCACACCTGCCATCAAACAGCTTTTGATTCAATTGTCCAATTACTTTTGACCCCTTCAAAAAGGGGGATGGCTATTCTTAAGAGCTGTAATTCCCAAACCTTTCCTCCGAATTGAATGTACATATCCTTAAAGCGGTGTTCCAGCTGGGGAAAAAAAAAAAAAATTAAAAGTCAGCAGCTACAAATACTGTCCAGCGATGTCGACACCCCAGTCGATTTTCGGATCGGCTGCCGGGTGCTGCCGTCACCATTCGTTGTAAGGGAAACCGGCAGTGAAGCCTTTCAGCTTCACAGCTGATCCCCTACTGTGCATACGTGAAGGGTGCTGCGCTTTCTAATTGGCCCACCCTTCCCCCTGAAAGGTGCCAAATGTGGCATCGGAGGGGGGGAAGCACATCAGCAGCAGGGCCATCTTACTGAATGGGCACACTGGGCAGTTACCCGGGGGCCCCACTTGCCTGGGGGGCCCCACCTGCCCAGCTCCTGCCAAGCATTAGTCCCAATTCTCGTGTGCATCCCACCGCTGAACTTAGCAGGTGGCAAGCGCTTGTCAGCCCTGTGCTGCTGTCAGGCCACTTGGGCCGTGGAGGGGGGAGCCCACAACTGCAGGAATGCCAATTGTGTCTGACTCCTGTCCATGTGTGGGTTCACGGGACCCAGCCACCAGACTTGGAAGCTGTCATTAGCCTGTCACTCCTGTAATATAGCCTTATCAATAATTAGCATTTTGTATTTTCGTGGGTGATTGTGTACACAGGGCCCCAGTGCACTGCATTGCCCGGGGCCCTTTAATGCTCTTAAAGCGGAGTTCCGGGCACAGATGTCATTTTTTAATGAACATACCCCCGGGACAGTCAGGGCTAGCACATTCCACAATGGCTAGCCTCTGATCTGTCCCGGTTCGCACTTACCTTTTAGAAGAAATACTTACTTATAAAATTTCTTCCACAGCGTTTCCATCTCTGTTGTGGGCAGCTGAAGCCGGCGCGGTCCTCTTCTGTGTCTTCTTCCGCGTCTTCTTGTCCCAGAATGCGCCGCACCGGCCCCTCTCGTCACTTCCGGAGCGACGCCGCATTCCTCCACAGCTTCTGGGCATGCCCAGAAGCTGTTTAGCAGGGGAATGCGGCGTCGCCCGGAAATGACGAGCGGGGCCGATGTCGTCGCATTGATTCCTGGGAGCTGTGACGTTCAGCTCCCAGGAATCATAGCGAGACAGGAAGTGACGGGGTGAGCCGCGGCTCCGAGGGAGGAAGTACTCTGAGGTGAGTATCTTCGATCTTCAATTGCAAGGTAAGTAAACAAAAAAAAAAAAAATAACTACCCAATTCCTTTTTAGGTGAGGCATACCTAGCGGAGGGGCACAAAAAAAAAAATCTCGTTTTTGTGCCCGGAACTCCGCTTTAATATGGCACTGATCAGAAGTTCCACTTTTGGGTGGAACTCTGCTTTGAAATAAACCTGAGAGTGTGCACTTTCAGCCCATATCCCTTATATAACTATAGCTTGAATATGTTTTGGTAAATACCTGAAAAAACTAAAATTGTGCCTGTGTCCAAATATATATGGACCAAATAGTATTTATACAGCACAGCATTGACTGGAGTCAAAGTGAGAGTTTGCACTGTGGCGTTGTCCCCTCTACTACAGAACCCTATTGAAATGCCCTGCAGTCCTGATCTTACCTGCTGCAGCTGGGTCACCTTGTCATGCAGTTTAGTTTCATAGTACTCAGTCAGTTCCTCCAGAGCCTGGCTCTTACTCTCCTCCAGTTCATGCAGCTGACGCTCATCTTCCTCTTGCATCCGTTGTGACTTCACCTGCAGCTCCTGGTACTTTTCATACTCCAGCAGCAGCTTCTGGTTATTGGCTGTCTCTGGAGATGTAGAATAAGAAGAATTAAAAAAATCAGTCACAGAATACAACAAGCAACCAATCATAAATGTCCTTTATTGCCCAAACTAACAAATGCAATCTGATGGCAATAATGGGTTTGTGCACTCTACATATTTTGATTGCGCTATGCATTGCCTTATTGCAATAATTCCATAGATAGTTACAATTATTTTTAAATTAATTTATGTATCTATGGAGAAACACTTTGTGTGGCTGAGGGTATGGTTCTCACCGTCCCTATATACATACAAAATATGATTTCTTCCACCTTTCATTGAAATTATAAGGGCAACCAACAGACTATTATATAGTTAAAAAAAAATCTTGATATCTTTATTAAGTCTTCTTGTACCATAAAGAATTGTTTTCATAAAAACAGGTTAACATTCTAGAAGGAAGTCACTTTCTTCCATAATGTTAACATGTTTTAATGAAAACAAGTTTTTATGATACATGAATAATAATTGATATCAAGATGTTTAAAACTATATAATAGTATGTTGGTTGCGCTTAAAATCCCATTGAGAGGTGGTTATGTAGGTATGATAACTTCAATGTGCATTAAACCAGAATTGTAGACAAAAAAACCTAACTAGTCTAAATGTTCCCTCCACCCTCCTAACACCTACGGTAACTAACCTTTGTAATAAAGATATACAGTATACATGTACCTACTTTTAGGCTGCTCCGGTGCGGTCATGTGAACAGACAACCCCACCCCCATGTCAGCCAGCAGTGGCTGCAGGGGAGAGGAGGGAGCGTTGACAATGGATGGGCAATGGGAGCCTAGGGTGACATCACCACTCCCAGGAATTACATAGTTGTCAAGCTCTTCTCCCCTGCAGCCACCGCTGACTGACACAGGGGAGATCATGTGACCGAACTACAGCAGGCTGAGAACAGGTAGGTGTATACATCTTTCTTACACAGGTTAGACAGCATAGGTGTTGGGAGGTAGGAGGGGACATTTTTTTCTAAACAGCCTATCCCCATCCACAGGGGCCCCCTACCTGCATAAGCAGCTTCCTGGTAAAGATGAACCAACCCCCCAAGGCATTTTTACAGTAACCCTATATTAAAATTAAAGAGGATCTTTATTCCCACAAATACTGGAGGTGCTGACTTTTAACAGAAACCTATCCAGGGATCCAGCGCCGTCCTCACCCGGGCCGGTTCTTTGCCGGTCTTTTCGGGTCCACGGCGCCACCATCCGGCTGTGACTCCTTGCACATACAGTTTCTCGCTGTATTTTGTGAAGGGTCCTGCAGCCTTCTTCTTGGACCTAGTATTAATGGAACATTGTTTAAATGTTGCTTGATAGGTCCACTATAAGCTCTTACGTCTCTCCTTTAGAAAGCACCATTCTCAAAGGGGGGGGGGGGGTAAATTTTTAAGACTTTTGCCTAAGAATTCCACTTTTAAAATCTAACAAACGTGTCTTTGTGTAAATATGTATACATCAAGACTGGGAAAAGAAAAGGCAGAACTGGGAGCCAATTAGGTGAGCTGCATGCAACTGTATTGAAAAGTAACATGCTGATGGAGAAAAGAGCTGAGCGAGCAGAGGGATGACCTCATCAGTCTGCTGCTGCGCACTGTCCAATAAGCTGGCAGAAGGTGGAGAGAGGATACGATTGTATTCCTTCTACAGACTTAAACTGCACCAGAAAACCCTATGGCAGGTAAAACACCTTGTTTTATGTACATATGTCATATATTTAGCTGCTTCCCTAGAGTTTAGCTCTTAATAAACCCCAAAAAATTCCAAAACTGTCCCAAATTGATGTAGAAGTGTAGATTTTTCTATATACTGGTACACTACTATAGCAAAGTACGAGGTCTGTTTGGAAAAAGTCCAGGCATTGTTAAAATAACAAGAACGCTGTGCACAACATCGATCTAACCTGGCAGCCAAGGAGAGTGGACTAGAATGACAATGTGTGAACAATGACGACTTCACTGTACTAGTCAGTGGGGGCACTAGATGCTGTTGGGTGAGCATGTGTACTGTGTGGTCCTCGCATTTAAAATGACTGAGCGAGGAGAGCAACTAATCTGCATCAAATTTTGTGTTAAGCTTGTGCATTGCTCTGCGGAAACTATTCGGGTGATTCCAAAGGCTTTTGGGACGATGCAATAAGTGCAACGCATATGTAGAACCCTACAGGTAGGTGCTAGGTAAAATATAGTGTGCTTTGTCTGCCTAACAGCAGAGCCATGATTTCTTTTGGTCAGGTAGGTTGTCATGGCTCCCACTTGTGTCTGCTGAGAGGGGAGTCTCCCCATTTTATTGGGCAATGGAGGAAACCCAATCAAGGACACATTCAGGCTTGTAACTACCCCAGAAGGCAGATTCTGCCACAGAGGATTCTGGAAGTGGGTATAAGTTTGAGGGGAGTACATGACTCAGTGTCTATGGTGGGAAGCAGAGTCCCAGGAGGGAGAGTATGGCTGTCTCTCCTCCTGTCAGAGGAGGCGGATGTCTCTGGGTGCTGCCTGAGAATCCAGAGGGTGCTGAGTTGAGCTGAAGGGGATCCGGTGTGCCGAGAACCAGCGGAGAGAGGGAGAGAGGGGTCCAGTCCCAGGAAAGCCTACAAAGGTCTTGAGTACTGTGGATTGCCCTTGGGGGTCTACCTAGAGTCAGAGAGGACCACTCCGGAGAAGGTTCTGGGATCCAAGAGTCAGCTAGTTGTAAAGGAGGTGCCTGGTCAGAAGACCCTGAAGTGTCAGAGGGGGTACCTAGGTTGAGGACCCTGAAGTATTAGAGGGGGTACCTAGGTTGAGGACCCTGAAGTGTAAAGGGGGCGTCTGCAGCTCGGGCCCTGAAGAGTCGGTGTAGTGTGGAGTGTACAGGTTGAGAGTTGCAGCAGCACAGGATTTTACACAGAGCTACCTCAAGCCGGCACAAGGCTGGAGGGAGCTGTTCAAGGACTTTTGAGCAAAGCAGTGTCAGAAGTCAAGTATGCTACAGTCCTGGATCTTCTGAATTAAAGTCGAGGTTCCAGCACAGTTTTCAGTGATACAATATCTTTAAGCGTCAGGAAGCGTTGGCCGGCATTCAGCTGGCGCCAAGACAGCGCTTACAGGCATTTTTCTACAAAGTCCCAAAACTGTACCTAATTGAGCCAGAGGAGTATCCCACTCATTCCCTTCTCCCATCCCCTAAACTTAATAAAACAAAACAAACCAAGATACCGGAATTGTCATTGTCTCAGTTCTCACACCTGGGGTTACAGCTCAAAAGTGCTGGGAGTGTTACCGGGACAATGGCAGACCCACATCAGGCCCAATGCCTGGAAAACCTGCTACACAAATAAAAGTGGTGGCACAAACACTTAAAATATGGTCCATGTCTTTAAAAAGTGATCCATGTTCCAGAATCCACGTTTCTGCAATCAACAAATATCGGCGATTGATAGTGCAAGAACTAGAAACTGATCTGAGTGCGGGTAGAATGCTGCGTGGTGCACCAGTGGCAAAGAATACACTAGAGGCCAAGGTGGATGAGAACAGTATATTGAGAAAGTCCCAACAGGTCAAGCCTGGAGGATAGACACATCCAAAATTTAAAACATATCTCCTGTGCTCGAGTGGTGTATGATGGGGGAATCAAATGTATATAGGTGTTAAAGTGGACTTAAGTTGGTATTATTGCTTGTGGTCTTGCTGCTCCCTCAGGACCAAGGGTATCCGAAACACACTAAAAGACAACAAGAGAATAAAAAAAAAAAAAACAACAAGAGAAGGGCGCACCGACCTAGTGCATTACCACTAAAAGGATTTATTAAAATTTTAAAAGGCATATATTATACTCACAAAACAATAGTAGATATCACGCATATAAACAAGATCAACACAAGATCTCCAAGGTAGCCAAGGCACTGCACGGTGCTGGATAGCATGCAGTGGTCCACATGAATCTGCTGGGGCTCGGCTGACGCATATCGAGGGCAGACCCTTCTTACTCAGAGCCGAAAGGTGCTGCTAGACCACACTCTGCACTTGCAAGGGGCTAAATAGAGAGCTGGCTTCACCCACTCCTGTCCCGCCGGAGATTTTGTGTTGATCTTGTTTATATGCGTGATATCTATTATACTTTGTGAGTATAAAATATACCTTTTAAAAATTGTAACAAATCCTTTTAGTGGTAATGCACTAGGATAGACACATCCAACCAGAGCCACCACAAAGGAGCAGAGTCAGAGTGGCAGAGTCTGAGAGCGTGATGTCATCAGCTCCTCCCACTCAGCCAATCAGAGGAAGCTTTGCATTCACAAAATACACAGCTGCCTATGAATGGCTGAGCTCCACTCAACCAAGCCCTGTTTTGTTCCAGGTGTGAGATGGGAACCCAGAACTGTGTACTGTATGTAGCTAAAGTTACATGCAGTACATACAGTGTTTTGAGACACTGCAGCACTTAGTGAAGCAAATAGTTAGTTTGGACCAGCTTGGTGCAAACAAACTTTTTAAATAAGCTCTGCCCTGACCCAAGATGACCACAGAGGCCACATGGGGGCGCCAGTATCCAATTAGACAGCTGTCTCCCTATGACTGCAGAAAGTCATAGAGGAACCAAGTTCCTCACAACTTCCTTCCCCTTCTACATTGCCGCTTCGGTCAAGTGCTGCCTTCAGTGGGGAATACAGACTGCACCTGCCTACATTGGGATTCAAAAAAATGGATTTTGACGCAGGATCTTGGCATGCAACGCATCATGGTAAAATTTGCTATGAGGCTTCCGATACCAGAGAAGAAGGAACATTGTGCTGCAGTTGCTAATGACTTGCTTCAAACTGCTACCAATGAACCAAGTTTCCTCAAGAAGGTCATAACCAGAGATGAATCGTGGGTCTGCGGCTATGATCCAAAAAAGAAAGCCCAGTCATCCCAATGGAAATGGTATATTTGAAGGATACTGAGTCTGCATTGCTCCTGTATGTTTCTTGTATCTTCTTCAATATATGTCTCTACTTTTCAGATTACATGGCTCAATACTTTCCAGACAGACCTAGTGTTATGTATATAGGCATATTTCCATCTACATACCTAGATCCTGCATCTCTCGAGACTGTCTTTCTATAAGGTCAGCCATGTCCTCCTGATGTTTCAGCTCTTGTTTCTCAGCTTCGGCTTTTAGGATCTGGTGAAGGATTTGGACAGTTACAGAGGTGCGCTCCTCCAGTTAGAATATGGAAGGGTTGATGACATTGGGGTTTTAGTAGAAGCTTGTACCTGGTTTGTGGTCTTCAGCACCTCCATTTCCTGGATGAACTTCTCAGTCAGCTCTTTCAGCTTCTCGTTATAATTCATGTCTTTCAGGCGGAGTTGATATTCGTTCTCCATTTTCAGTTCCTCTACGCGTGTCTTTAGTTCCAGCATCACCTGGTTCTATAAAAAAACAGGATTGTATGAACAAGAGGATGCTCATCCCACCCTTACATAATTATATTGTCTCAGCATAAATCCCACTTATACAGCAGGGTTACCAAATTACTTTGGGTATCTTATCATTAGACTAAATACAGAGTCGAGCTCCAGGCTAGGAAAAAAATAAATCTCACATATGCAGGATAAAATGTTCATTTTTGTTTAGGGAGGAATTATTATGGAAGAAATGGGAAAATCAGGAAGCCGGCAAGTCAAGACATTCATATACGAAAGTTCTTTTATTTGCTACAGAGTAAATACATACCCGTGTTTCCCCGAAAATAAGACCGGGTCTTAAAATTAATTTTGGCTACAAAAAACACACTAGGGCTTATTTTCAGGGGATGTCTTTTTCTATGTCCCCGGTCTTTTCTCCCCTTCTACACCTGTCAGCTTAGGAGTCATCATGTTGACATCTTTAATCTCAAAAATAAGCCTTAGCTAAAAAGTCATTGTTAAAATATGCAATCTATTTTGTATAAAATATTATATAATTTGTTGCGAGTCTCCTTTTGTAACTTTATTGTCGAAAATACCTTACTTACAGTGCTGCTGGGCGCTCACGTGATCAGCCGGAGCTCTTCTTCCCTGCTCCGAGCACTGTCAATGGAAGGGCTGAGATCCCTGCTGACGTCAGCCCTGCTCCGAGCACTGCCGACAGAGGAGCTGCTGACGTCAGCTGGGATGAGAGGAGAAGATCTCTGGGGGGTCACGTGAGTGCCCAGCGGCGCTGTAAATAAGGTATTTTCGATGATAAAGATAGAAAAGGAGACACACTGCACATTATATCATCTTTTTACAAAACGAATTACATACATTTACATGGACATTACTAGGGCTTATTTTTGGGGTAGGCCTTTTATTACAGCCCTCCCCGAAAATTGCACTAGGTCTTTTTTTTGGAGTAGGGCTTATTTTCGGGGGAAACAGGGTAGATAAATGTTTACATGTTTCGACCCAAAGCCTTAGTCATAGCATTCAAAGCATTTGGAAGAATACTTACCTCCAGAATGTAGCAGAAGCCTCCTGCATTGTAAGTGACAACGTTGGTGGGAGGCAACACAACCGTAGAAGATGAGTGGCTTTAGAGGACCAATTGTCACAACTAGAATTGGCAGATGGAGGTTGGACACAGCACAAGTTCATTAGTAGGCTCGCAGCCAATGATTTTGACTGTAAATCTGCTGATTGCTGTAGCCAATCACTGCACAGATCTATGTGTGTTAGTATACACAGATCTGACTTGTTCTTCTCCCTGATTTCACTTATCGTTCTGAGCTGAAATCAGGGAGGAAAGCCAGCCAGTCTACACGCATACCCTTGTTTGGCACACAGTTAATCCTTTGATTGCCCTCCTGATCACACCTGTCACCCAGCCAGTGTCATTAGTACAGTGTCAGTGTACAATATTATCACTGATCACTGTATTAGTGTCACTAGCGACAGCAGATAGTGTCAGTCAGAGTCAGTTAACATCCCTTCTAGCCAGTGTCAGTTAGCGGCAGTCCCTGATTGCCCTTCACACTATAAGTCGATAATCACTATTACTAGTATAGCGTCTGTCCAGGTCTGTATCCTGATGATGGTCAGAACTATACTAGTGTTCCCAAAAAAAAAAGTGGCCACAACAATTTTTGAGCTTTATTGAGGCATGTAGCAGGATACATTTTGGCCTCAATTTATGAAGAAATTAGATTTTATTTGATATGTTTTATAACAGAAATTTTTTTTTCTTTTTTTAATGTTGTCTTTTTAATTTCTATAATAAAAAATCCAATGATGATCAAATGCCACAAAAAGAAAGCTCTATTTGTTTGAAAAATAAATCCTATATAAATGTTATTTGGGTACAGTGTTGCATGACCACGCAATAGCAGAAAATGACCTGGTCATGAAGGGGGTAAAACCTTCCGGAGGTGAAATGGTTAAAAAAAAAAAGGGGCAGACTGGATGGACCACTTGGTCTTTTTTCTGCCGTAAATTTTCTAAATGTTTATAAAGTCTCAATGGGGAACGTGGACAAGCTCCATCCGATGCGAACGTACAATGTGGGCTTGGAAGCGACAGCCTCTTCTGCTATTAGTTCTGAAGAAGAATAAAAATGAAGTTCTTTTCATAATATGGTTGCTCATCCTTACCTTCTCTTCCAGATCAGACTTGGTAATCAGAACCTCTTCAGCATACCCCAGTTCTTTATCCCTTTTCAATCCTCGACCCTCCTTATCAGAGATTTTCCAAAGCATTAGGCAGCCGTCTTCAGAGACGGACAGAAGATACTGGTCGTCATATGTCACCACCAGCTAGAAGAACAGAGTTGGTCACATTGAGGGCTGAACATGCAAGGAACTGAACAACAGAAAATGAAAAGAAAATGGAAGACAATCACTCAGGTTATAGATAGCAAAGGATGTAAGGAGAGGAACGGAGAACAAAAAGATCTGACTGCCAAAGTCTATAGAGTCACTGGAGTGAACAGTTATAGGTTATTTTCAGGGGCAGACTGACCATTAGGGCACTCAGGCACTGCCCGAGGGCCTGGGGCTGGTAGGGGGCCCTATCAGGGTTGCCAACCTCATTAATTTCAGGGACAGCTATCACAGATTTTTACCTCTGTCTCTGAAAAGTCTGTTACTGTCATCCATTGTCTGTAAATATCCTGAGGCTATAGCCGCTCCACCTCTCCACTGCCTAAAGTGGGGTACACATTAATAGAAAATCTGCCGAAAATGCCCGTCCGAGGTAAAATTGTACAATTTTCGGCTCGTGTGTTCACAAATTTCAGCAGCCGATGCCAACATTTTCAACGAAAATTTTTTATCAAACCAAAATTTTTATTGTCCGTCCCCAGATGACCAATTTTCGTTTAATGTGTATGCAGTACGTCCATGAAAAATCGGATACGAAAGACCGCGCATGATCTAAAGTTGCTGACGACCCGGAAGTCTAGGAACAAATGTCCCAAAAAAAAAAAATCGGACGAGAAATTTCGTGAACATTTATGCACTGTCTACTAAAAACGGTTATGAACGCTGAGCATGAGAGAGAAAAATCAGAGGATATTTCGTCCGATTTCCACCAAGTGTGTACGGGCCTTAAGTTCGAGACTGCTCAGAGGAAGGCTCAATTGTGGCGGCTACCAGTGTCATCCAGCTGGATCTGAAGCCTAAAGGTCATCTTTGGGATATATACTCCTCTTGATGAGGTTAACCACTATAAAAGCTCTCCTTTTGAGGGATGAGGATTTAGTGGAAAATGCCATCTAATCATCTGAACCATTAATATATTAAATTACTGAGCCTAGGATCATCCCACTAAAGGGTCTTTTTTTGCTGGTGTCATCTTCCCTCTATGACCTACCAAATGCTTTGAACTGGTTTTCTCCATTGGTTTCCTTGTGAGACGCTTTCATCTACAACTTGCCACCAACAGATAGCACAAATTGAGTATTCTTGAGAACACTACTTCTTTTATTGGTTCGTAAGTCTCCTGAGGAAGCTATGTTATCATGGTGAAACGTGTAGAGCCGACACCATCACAAGTGCCTTTTTTGTACTTTTATATGCTGTTAAATGTTTTTCATGTTTTCTGAATACAAACCTTATGAATTTTATATAAAATCGAGTTTTTCTCCATCAATTGTTTTTTTATATTACCCATGCACCGTTAAAGTCCCAAAAAAACCCTATTGACATTTTGCATTTACATATTGGGGATGTGGTGCATTTTTCTTATCCTCCAGCAAAAATCTCATATTACTCTCCACTGCCTGTTCAGCCAATGGGAATGCAGTGTATCCGCCCCTTCCCCAGTGCGGCTTGTTTGACTTTAGAAGAGGAGATGCCGGCAGCTGGAGGAGATGAGAGGGAGGAGGGTACACAGCCTGCACTGTGGGACGGGCTGCAGCCTGCTTGAAGGTAAGCTCACTGGGCTGAACTAAAATGTAGTTTTGTCAGTGCTTACTCTGATGAGCAGGAGGGGAGGGGGCAGGCTGTGTTCCTTCTAGAAAGGTTTCTTTCTGTCTCTGAGGCTGTTAGATCGATTTTCTGTGTGAGGAGCAGTGCACTGCTTTAGGAGGAAGGACATATTCTGGTGGTTGTGGTTTTATTGGAGTGATATGCAGCTGCAGGCATCATCCTGGTATTGTTTTTTTAGAGCCGGCGGTCGGCTTTCAGGATATGGCAACCGATGCCGCTCAGCAGCCACTCGGCTGTTGTCCCGAGTGGGAGGGGATGTCCGTCCGTCCCCCTCCCGCCGCCTTCCGCGGCTCTGCGCAGGTCTCCCGTCCCACCTGGAGACCTGAGCAACCAGCCGGCACGTCCGCTGGTTGGAGTCCCAAACGAAGCTGGATTGGGCTCCTATCATGTAACCCGAAAGCGACGTCACTTCCGTGTTTACTCGGCTGCCAATGGCGCTGATTTAAAAAAAATGTCAGTATTAAAAAATGATTGTCCAGTGGGAGTGCTCCGCCATCATACTGGCCTTTTGGTAGGAATGGCTGGGCTGTATAGTATCTCTGCTGGTATGATGGTGTCTCTGAAGGTTTGTCCTTTAGGAACAGAAACCGGGGCGCTCGCTGGGTAAGGTGGGGCATGGGAGTAATTCCACAGTGATCAACTGGAGGCACCCAGTGCCTCCTCATTTGAATGATGCTACCTGGTCTGGCCATGGGCTGCAAAGGCAGAAAGCCCACGGTGTCAGTGCACCCTTAGAGTTGGTCGCCCCAGGGGTGCTCTTAGTATCTCTTGGGCGTGGGAAACCCACAGTGAGAAAGCGTACAAGGCCACATCACCTGCTGCTTTATTCTGCACAGCGCCTTTTGGGCTTGCCCTTTTAACTAAGTTTGCAACGATTTTTGTTTGTGGGCCGCAAGGCCTAGCCAATGCACTTGCATGGGCACTTATCTATTTTAATAATTTTTCTCTCCACGCGTTTGTCACTTTGCACTTTTGTCTGTATTTCTTTTCACTTGGATGGAGGATGTGGGTCCTCGGGCCTGCCCTGAAGTCTAGAGGGGAGGATCTGTAGCGTCAGGTTCCTTCCTCCCCTGAACCAGGGGGATTTCTCTTCTTGAGAGTCCCTCACCTAGTACTTGGTGGTCGGTTTTGGTTGACCATGAGTAGAGGGGTCCACCAGGAATTTTGGGGCTAAGTGTCCCACAAGTGGAAAGAAAAGCTGAAAGTTGAAAGGAAAGGTCCTTTCAACTTTCAGCTTTTCTGATACAGGGATGGAGATGCTGGGCATTACCTGCTGGTGTCTCACTTAAAATCCCACATAGCCTACATTGTTCATATAACCAGGGATGGAGGCGCTGTGCCTACAGGCTAGTGCCTCATTTACCCACCGTGCGATTTTCATGCGTTTTTGGTGGATGCAGCCTGATTTGACCTCAGTTTTTTCATATACAGGGATAGAGACCATAGCATGACCTGCTTGTGTCTCATTTAAAGTCCCAAATATTTTATGAAATTAGGGATGGAGGCACTGTGCTTTACAGGCCAATGCCTCATATAAAGTCCCAATCTGTGTTTTATACTGCATTCACCAAGGGGATGGAGGTGTATGCTTCTCAGCTAGTCCTTTTCAGTTTTGTACCATCGCTACAACATAGCTATTAGAGCTATGATATATCAGACCAGTCATAGATGGGAGCGGGTTGGGGGAGGTTTGGGCTGCCTCCCTCCCACCTGTCTCCCATCTATCCATTAGCAGCCATGTGCTTCCATTGTGGAGACACTCAAAATAGTCAGTGTTAGGACTGCAAGTAACACAGGGTGCCGTGTAGAGGCCTTGCAGCTTACACATGCATTTACAAATGCGTGTCAACTAAACCCCTGTTCTTTATTTATATTGTCAGACAGGTCTACTTGGTTGGTGGCAGACTGGAGGGTGAGTACATCATACTGGGGGCTGGCTGGCTTCCATGCACCTCATTTAATCCTTTCAAATTTCAGCTTTTCTGATACAGGGATGGAGACACTGGGCATTACCTGCTGGTGTCTCACTTAAAGTCCCACATAGCCTACATTGTTCATTCAGTGGACCACAAGTGTGCTTTGCTCCTGTGTGAGTTTAGGGTAAGGTCCTACTTCTTCAGGAGATGGACTGGAGACACCCTTAAATGCACTTTTGTTTGTGTGTGTTTTTCACATGCACTTTTTTGTTCGCTTACAGGTGTTGCCAACCACTGCGGTTTAAAAAAATAATATATGGGGGAAGAGCGAGCCCACAGACACCCTCCAAACCTTGTGGAAAGTCTTCCTGGAACAGTGGAGGCTTGTTATAGCTACAAAGAATGGCAACTACTGTACAGTAGTTATTATTGGCCATGGTTTTGGAATGAGAGAGCCAACAAGCTTAAATAGGTGTGATGGTTAGGTGTCCACAAAGTTTTGGTCATTTAGTGCACATTGCCAGATCTTACAGGAAATTTAAGCTACAGTCAATTTAGTCATATACCAGTATGTCTTGAGGTTGCTAGTAAAGGTAGGTAAAAAGGAGCGCCCGATATCCAATGAAATACAAGCTGGAAGGTGAATTTATGATTGTTTTTACTGAAAATAGCAACAAGTGATCAGGCCAACGTGTTTCAGGGGATCAGAGACTCCCCCTTCCTCAAGGTTGTTTCTGTATGGTAATGATGAATGGGGAATCCTAAACGGTTTGTCTGACACAGAAATTGGAATGGTGAATGTCTGCTGTGTTTGCAGAGACAGCTTAGGCTTTGGGTTGCTAGTGGAAGCCAAAAAAACCCACATCTTTGCTAACATCTCTGCCCTTTATTTTTGTAATTGGAGAGAACTACAACATTATTACAACCCATTTACTACAAGTAATGAATGCTTTGCTCTCACCTTTGTCACTGGCCCTGCATGGCCCTGGTACTCGTTATATTCCTTCTGTGGAGGAAGGGGGCATTTCATGGATCGTACAGTGCCACTGGCCGTGCCCGTAAATATCATCTTTCCAGAGTGAGAGATGGTGACGGCCGTGTATGTGACGTCGAAGGATGGAACTTCCTGCTTGATCTAAAGCAAATTGAAATAGTAATATACAGTGAAATTTTGGCACAAAAAAAAAAAAAGTTTACCCTAAATCCCTGGTGCCCAACCTGTGGTCCAGGGGCACCATAAACCCCCTTGGGGCCACTGAAGACTCTTGTCTTTACCCATTCAACTGTTATAGTAGTAAATTCTAGCAGCCTCATGGAATATGTCTCCAGCCTATGCCTGTCTCCAAAAGCATGTCCCCAGTCTCCAAAAACTTGACACCTGCCCACACTGCCAAAAGTACCAATACCTGATCACGTGATCATGGTATCACTGTGCCCAACTGGCCAGCAAACTCGTCGCCTGACCTAAACCCCATAGAGAATCTGTGGGGTATTGTCAAGAGGAAGATGACAGACACCAGACCCAACAATGCAGATGAGCTAAATGCCGTTTTCAAGGAAACCTGAGCTTCCATAACACCTCAGCAGTGCCACAGGCTGATCACTTCCATGCCACTCTGCATTGATGCAGTCATTTATGCAAAAGGAGCCCCGACCCCGAATTATTGAGTGCATCCTATACTGTACATGGACAGACTTTTCACTAAGCCAACATTTCTGTATTAAAAATCCCTTTTTTTTTTATTGGTCTAATGTAATATTCTCATTTTTTGAGATACTGAATTTTGGGGTGTAACTAGCTGTAAGCCATAATCATCAAAATTAAAAAATATATCACTCTGTGTGTAACAGATCTATATAAAATATATGAGTTTCTTTTTTAATTGAATTACTGAAATAAATTAACTTTTTGATGACATTATAAATTAGATGCACCTGTACTTGTATATATATATATTATACACACACACAACTTAACTGCAGTTTTTAAAAGCACAGAACAATAGACCGGATTACTTTACCTGGGAATCAATAATTTCCTTCAGTGTCTGGTCAGATCCAACAGCAAAAATAGTTTTGGAGTCTGGCATTAGGGCGACGCAGCTGTAACTGCAGGTTTTCATGACGCATTCAGATTCCCTCTTACCGATGAGTGTATTCCATTCATACACGGCGCCATCTGTGCCGCAGGACACCAATTTACTGTCATCTGCACTCCAAGCCACAGAGCGCACCTGTATATAGAGGACTGGACTTCATTATTAATGAAAGCAAATTTCCATTTTCCCTATGAGGCTGATTTATTTCAGGGGCGTTTCGCCTCACCCTGCTTAGTCATTGAGGTGGGGATTTATTTTATAGTAGGCTAAGCCCTGGGGGCAGGGTGAAATGCATTTGAGCGTGGCCTGGATGGAGCTGGGCTGAGGACGTTTTCATCTAAGTGACTGTCGTGTCTTGCTGGACACTTAGGTGATTGGAGAGGAGCGCTCAATGTCCAAAAAAAAAAAAAAAAAAATCTCACTTGATGGATTTTATAGTTGTTTACAGTAGTGTATTTTGGTTTTGTGCTGCCCTAGGCAAGACTAAAATTGGGCGCCCCCTCCTATGTAAATTTGCCCCATTCCTTCCTTTTTAACGGATGTGACTCCCTCCAAAACTGAAGGACTCCAAGTGCCAGCATGAACCCCTGAGATCTCACTAGAGGGGGGGGGGGTGAGAGGGGGTGGGAGAGAGAGAGGGT
Organism: Pelophylax lessonae; assembly: GCF_965119305.1. Taxonomy (NCBI): domain Eukaryota; kingdom Metazoa; phylum Chordata; class Amphibia; order Anura; family Ranidae; genus Pelophylax; species Pelophylax lessonae. The sequence goes on along the minus strand of NC_138775.1, from coordinate 288,555,164 downwards.
GGGGAAATGAGAGAGAGGGGGTGGGTGGGTGAGGAAGGGAGGGAGGGAGAGAGAGGGGGGTGAGAGAGAGAGAAAGGGGGGGTGAGAGAGTGAGAGAGAGGGGGGATGAGAGAGAAGGGGGGATGAAAGGGAGAGAGAGAGAGAGAGGATGAGAGAGAAAGAGAGGGGGTGAGAGAGAGAGAGAAAGAGAGGGGGTGAGAGAGAGAGAGAGGATGAGAGAGAAAGAGAGGGGGTGAGAGAGAGAGAGAGAGAGAGAGAGAGAGAGAAAGAGAGGGGTGAGAGAGAGAGAAAGAGAGGGGGGATGAGAGAAGAGGGGTTGAGAGAGAGGGGAGTGAGAGAGAAAAAGAGAGGGGGAGAGAGAGGGGAGTGAGTGAGTGAGAGAGAGAGAGGCGGCTCTAGCAACCAGTGGCCAAAAGAGTCTCAGGTGGAGGGGGGCAGCTTTTTTGCTGCCCCCCTGCAAAGTGCCGCCCTAGGCCTGGGCCTTGTCGGCCTTGGCCAAAATACAGCACTGGTTGTTTATTGATAAAAGTAAACAAGTAGAACCAACGCGTTTAGGGAAAATTGCCTCCCCCTTCTTCAGGGCTGTATTTTTGGAGAATGATTATAACCCTCTCAAAGTTTAACCAATCAGTGGCTCTGCAGTATGCTGGCGTTGTGGAGCAGAGACAGCTAGAGTGCAAAATTCGGGGGGGGGGGGGGGCGGTTTCTCCTTCCTACCCAAAAGTTACAAGGACACTGCATTTCTAGCAGGATAAACATGTATTTTTCTGTATTTGTAGAAAATGTTCCCAGCCTGAAAGAAAAAACAAAGCAACCACCCTGATGTCTAAGAATGGGTAAGCTGTATTATATTACTTTTTTGTTGTTGGGTTTAGATACACTTTAATGAAATGCTATAGAATGGCAGTGAGAGGACACTGATCATATTTTCCTGCTTACAGAGGTAACGTAGGAATAATTCTTTTACCTTTCCGTTGTGCCCTTTAAGGTTAGCGACATTTTCAAAGGTTGTCGTGGAGTAAATATGAATGACGTTTCCATTAACAGCTGCAAAAAGATGCCCCCCATGGCTGAAGGCGCACTGCAAAGATGGTGGAAGAGAGAAACAAATGTGACGTCATACTAACACAATGCAAACAAAGAGAGAAAACCACAGCACAAACACACCATAGTGTAGTGAGTGATAAAAGCATGTAAGTCTATTAAACAATAAAATTGCACTCACAAAAGGTGACTGTAAAAAGGCGCGCAATGCGGACTGTATTGGAACATCAGCAACCTCACATGGTAAATCTCTCCAGCCTTGGCCACAGGCATAGGACAGCATTAAGGGCGAGTGCTGCAGGGTCAGGACAAGGGGTGTGCAGGAGGGGCGGTTCCCTTGGGCAGAATGGTTTATTGCAGGGATGGTTCCCTTGACCCGAACCCTAAGGGAAGGGGGGCACAGTTTGGCATCCTTGCCCTGGACGCAGTTTGGCATCCTTGCCCTGGACGCAGTTTGGCATCCTTGCCCTGGACGCGGTTTGGCATCCTTGCCCTGGACGCGGTTTGGCATCCTTGCCCTGGACGCTGGATGACCTTGTCCCGGCACTGGTGTGCTGATACCGCTGTGGTATCCCCCGGATGATATACGAAACCCAGAAGTGCGGCCACAGACACAGGGAACATGTTTGCATTCCAGATGGAGAGGCCTTTCCTGTATACCCAGCAGCATCACTCACAGAGTTAGAGTTGCTGGTTTCTAATTCGTTTTGGGCTACCCACCCTTATTATGTGTTCATATTGTTGCTATTCATGATTTATTTTTTTTGGCCTTCTTTGCTATTAACCTACAATGGGGGGTTACTAAGCTTGAGCGCCCCCCAGGGGTATCCTACAGCCTTTTTTTTTTCCTTCGTATACAAATACAATGCACCGAAAGACTTGTTTGAAATCTTGAGCACAGCAGAGATGCACAACAACCTCCATGTGTTGGTTCTGTACTTTAAAACTGGGGATGAGCTAGGACGTGTTCAATTGCTCTTCTGAACCCATGTAAAAAACCACATATAGAGTTGGCGCTTTGAGGTTTATATGCAAGATATATCAGAGCAAGGCAATGCATAAAGGACATAAGTAATGGTCATGTGTATAAACATAAACAAGGGCAATATCAATGTCCATATGCATGCAAAGGGGACATAAATAGGGGACATGGGACATATGTAAGGGACTGTATCAAAGTATATCTGTATGGTCCATGAAGGTTCCAGGGGGATAATCAGCAGCAAAGGGCAAGCTCTCCAGGAGAGTGAAGCCAACTCTGGATATATGGATAAAAGAAGGAGCCCCCTATGAAAGCATTGTAAGAACTGGTCCATAATCATATCAACAAAACCACAGTGAGATACATAGGCATTATTATGCATGTAAAAAACTGACGCATTTCAATTCTTGGCAGAAATCTTCATCGGGGGCGGGGGTGTATTACAGTGGTAAGGCACCTGGGACGCTTGTTTGCCTATATTTTTGCTGATGGAGATATGTTTTGTTTGTCACTCCTTGTAGCCTCATAGTCCTCCAACACTTTGGCCTTTCTATTTGTAATTGGATTTTTATACTTTTATACCATTGAGCATTTCTGTTATCCATCAGTATAGACTTTTCATAGGCTTTCAGAGGCTTTATCATTTTTTCTTTGGATTTTGGATACACTATTTAGTAAGAAACTCCATGGTGATCTTTGTGCTCAAATAGCCTGAACCTATATTTCTTTTTAAGGGGGGGGGGGGGGCATCCCCCCTTTAGGAAATATGATGATTATTTAACCATTGGTCCTAATTTACCACTGTGATATACACCCCCCCCCCCCGATAAAGATTATTGCCATGAATTGAAACGTGACAGTGTTTTACATGCATGATTATGTCTGTGCTCACTGTGGTTTTAATGTGACATTATGGCCCCATGCACACGGGGCGTTAGAAAAAACGTACGTCAAAGTTAGTTCTGACGCCGGAAAAAGCAGCTGTAAAAACGTGCTTTCAGTAGCTTTTTCCATTGGCGTTATTGCACGTTTTGCCACGTTGCTTTTAGCAGCGTTTTTTTTTCTTCCATTCAAAATCAATGGTTCCCTATGGGAGCCTATTGATTTGAATGGAGGTCGCACCGCAACACCGCAAGTCGGATCCGACTTGCGGGGCGACTTGCGCTGTGAGAATCTTGAGGGGGAACTCCACGCCAAAATGGGAAAAAAACGGCGTGGGGGTCCCCCCCAGGGTTCCAAACCAGGCCCTTCGGGTCTGTTATGGAATTTGAGGGTAGCCCCATGCCGAAAAAACAGCATGGGGTCCCCCCCAAAATCCATACCAAACCCTTATCCGAGCATGCAGCCCGGCAGGCCAGGAAAGGGGAGGGGACGAGCGAGCGGCCCCACCCCCCCTGGACCACACCAGGCCACATGCCCTCAACATGGGGGGGTGTTGGTGCTTTGGGGCAGGGGGAGCTCTGCACCCCCCACCTCAAAGCACCTTGCCCCCATGTTGATGAGGACAAGGGCCTCATCCCCACAACCCTGGCCGGTGGTTGTGGGGGTCTGCGGGCAGGGGGCTCATCGGAATCTGGAAGCCCCCTTTAACAAGGGGCACCCCAGATCCCGGACCCCCTCCCTATGTGAATGGGTATGGGGTACACTGTACCCCTACCCATTCACCCCATAAAAGGCAGTGTATGGAAATAACGACAGGAGACGTTTTGGAAAGTTTATTAAAAATCTTCATCCGACTCTTCTTGTCTTCTCCTCTCCGGGGTCTTCTCCGGGGTCTTCTGCTCTTTTGCTGTCCGCCCTTCTTGTCTTCTCCTCTCCGGGGTCTTCTGCTCTTTTGCTGTCCCCCTCTTCTTGTGTTCTTGTCTCCGGGGTCTTCTGCTGTCCCCTCTTCTGCTGTCCTCTCTTCTTTTCTTTTCTTCTCCTCTCCAGTCTTCTGCTCTTTTGCTGTCGGCTGTCTTCTTCCTCCGGTCCTCCTCCGACGACGTCTCCGCTGATTATGCCTATCTCCGGTCTCTTCAGCTTATTATATAGCCATTAGGGGCGTGGCCCCGATGACGTCATCTGGAGACCCCGCCCCCTAATGTCACAGATGACGTCATCTGTGACATGAGGGGGCGGGGCCTCCAGATGACGTCATCGGGGCCACGCCCCTAATGGCTATATAATAAGCTGAAGAGACCGGAGATAGGCATAATCAGCGGAGACGTCGTCGGAGGAGGACCGGAGGAAGAAGACAGCCGACAGCCGACAGCAAAAGAGCAGAAGACCGAAGAGGAGAAGAAAAGAAAAGAAGAGAGGACAGCAGAAGAGGGGACAGAAGAAGACCCCGGAGACAAGAACACTAGAAGAGGGGGACAGCAAAAGAGCAGAAGACCCCGGAGAGGAGAAGACAAGAAGGGCGGACAGCAAAAGAGCAGAAGACCCCGGAGAAGACCCCGGAGAGGAGAAGACAAGAAGAGTCGGATGAAGATTTTTAATAAACTTTCCAAAACGTCTCTTGTCGTTATTTCCATACACTGCCTTTTATGGGGTGAATGGGTAGGGGTACAGTGTACCCCATACCCATTCACATAGGGAGGGGGTCCGGGATCTGGGGTGCCCCCTTGTTAAAGGGGGCTTCCAGATTCCGATGAGCCCCCTGCCCGCAGACCCCCACAACCACCGGCCAGGGTTGTGGGGATGAGGCCCTTGTCCTCATCAACATGGGGGCAAGGTGCTTTGAGGTGGGGGGTGCAGAGCTCCCCCTGCCCCAAAGCACCAACACCCCCCCATGTTGAGGGCATGTGGCCTGGTGTGGTCCAGGGGGGGTGGGGCTGCTCGCTCGTCCCCTCCCCTTTCCTGGCCTGCCGGGCTGCATGCTCGGTTAAGGGTCTGGTATGGATTTTGGGGGGGACCCCATGCCGTTTTTTCGGCATGGGGCTACCCTCAAATTCCATAACAGACCCGAAGGGCCTGGTTTGGAACCCTGGGGGGGACCCCACGCCGTTTTTTTCCCATTTTGGCGTGGCGTTTCCCCCTCAAGATTCCCACAGCGCAAGTCACCCCGCAAGTCGGATCCGACTTGCGGTGTTGCGGTGCGACCTCCATTCAAATCAATAGGATCCCATAGGGAACCATTGATTTTGAATGGAAGAAAAAAAAACGTATAACGTGGCTTAACGCACGTTAAGCAACGTTACAGCAAAGTTATTCAGCTTTTAGCAGCGTCAGGCGTTTTTAACGCTGTAACGCTGGTCCTCAGAACGCGCAGGTGGTGGGTTCTTGTTGCAGCCTAAAAACGTCTAAGCCACTTACAGCTCAAAAACGTCTGAGTGTGCATGAGGCCATAGAATAACATGGAGGGGCGTTTTTAGGCTGCAAAAAGAAAACGCCTGACGCTGCTTACAGCGGCGTTAAAAACGTCCCGTGTGCATGGGGCCTATTGGTTCATTTATTTATTTATTTTTATTGACCAACATGTTATACTTACTGGCTCTGTATAATGGTTTTTCACAGAGCAGCCCTGAGTCTCCTCTTCTCAGGTCTCCCGTCGGTGCTCCTGGCTCCTCCTCTACAGCCAGTGCCCCCAATAGCAAGTTGCTTGCTCTGGGGGCACAGGTGTGTGGTTGCTCCCGAGCCCCATACTATGCATTCATAAGGCACAAAGAGCCACGGCTCTGCCTGACCGCCCACTCTCTCCTCATTGGCTCACTGGCTGTGATTGAAAGTAGCAAGAGCCAACGGCCCCCACTGCTGTCTCAGCCAATGAGGAAGAGAAGCTCAGCTCTAGTGCACATCGCTTGATCGAGATGGGGCTCAGGAAAGTATTGGGGGGGCCGAGGGGGCCACTGCACACAGAAGGTTTTTCACCACTTCCATACTGCAGTACGTCATATGACGTCCTGGGCTTTCAGTGGGGATATCTGAATGATACCTGCAGCCAGGGCTGGGACAAAGGGTGGGCAGGAGGAATGGCTGCCCTGAGTGCAATGGCTTATTGCAGGGATCGGGGGGTGCCCTGACCCTAACCCTAAAGGGAAGGGGAGGGCGCAGTTTGGCATCTTTGCCCTGGGTGCTGGATGACCTTGCCCCGGCACTGCCTGCAGCTGCAGGCATCATTCAGATATCATCTTTTTCAGCCGGAAATTCCCTGCATCATAATAACAATCACAGCGGCAGTTCAGCCGTTTGATTTTTTTTACAGGCAGCAGGAGGGACGCCCCCCACCCTCCGGTGCTTCTACTGGCTCATCCATGCGATTGGCAAGCCGGAGAAGGAATCCGCCAGTGGCAGAAGTTTACCATAGAGCTGACTGAGGACCTGATGATCTCTGGTCATCTCTATGACTCTCGGAGGCCAGGTGGGACATTGTGACGTCACATCCGGCCCTGGCAGTTGTAAACACTGCTGTGTATTCAGCTTGAAAGCCTGAGATTGGGTTTTTTTTTTGTGATCTCAGGTTTTCCAGCCTAGAGAAGAGATGTGGGGTTATAGACCCCACATCTCTCTATAAAGAGGACCTGTCAGGCCCTATTCCTATTACAAGGGATGTTAACATTCCTTGTAATAAGAATAAAAGTGGTGATAAAAAAAAAAATAAAAAAATAACAAATGTAAAGTGAATGTGTAAAAAAAAATGAAAGTGCTGCTGTCCCCGCATGCTCGCACACAGAAGTGAACACATACGGAGGGTGGGTCCGCATATGTAAACAACGTTCAAACCACACGTGAGGTATCGCCGCAAACGTTATCGCGAAAGCAACAATTCTAGCATCTCCTCTGTAAGTCTAAACTGCTAACCTGCAAAACATTTTAAGGCGTAGCCTATGCAGATATTTAAGTACTGAAGTTTGACACCATTCCACGAGTGTGCGCAATTTTAAAGCGTGACATGCTAGGTATCTATTTACTCAGCATAACATCATTTTTCACATTATACAAAATAATTGGGCTAACTTTACTGGTTTTTGTTTGTTTTTTCCTGAAAGTGTTTTTTTTTTTTTTATACAAAAAAATCGCGTTTGAAAAATTGCTGCGCAAATACCGTGTGACATAAATAAATTGCAATGACCACCATTTTATTCCCTAGGGCAGTGATGGTGAACCTTGGCACCCCAGATGTTTTGGAACCACATTTCCCATGATGCTCTTGCACTCTGCAGTGTATCTTAGCCTCATGGGAAATGTAGTTTCAAAACATCTGGGGTGCCAAGGTTCACCATCACTGCCCTAGGGTCTCTGCTAAAATATATATATATATATATATATATATATATATATATACACACACACACAGTATATATATATATGTAGCACCCTCCTAGATAGGTGCTAGGTAAAGGCGCATCTATTGCTCCTTCTGCTTATCAGGGGAGCCTGATCTGTTAGGTTGCCTGCCACATGTTTCCAGGTGTGATTCACTGGGTCTGAGGAAGTGTCCCCACTGCATCCAATGAGGGAGCTTGTTGGACAGTGGAGGAAACACAGCCAGTGACACATTAGCTTTTGTGAGAGTCCCAGTGGGAGGGCATTCTTGCAATGCATCCTGGGATTGCCCATAAAAGTGGAGGGGACATGTGTCAGGGCGTCTTTGGCGGGAAGCAGAGTCCCAGGAGGAGGCAGACAGCTTTCTCTCCTCCTGCTGTGTATAAGGAAGGTGGTCTTAGGCAGTCGGCCTAGTGAACCAGGTGTGGAACTAAGCTGCAGAGGATCCAGTGGAGCTGCTGGCAGAGTCTCTTGGGAAAAACAGTGTCCGTGAGTACCAGGAGATTTGCCAAAGGGTCTTCCCAGGAAGGTGGAACACTCCAATGAAGTCAGGGGATCAGGGAGCCAGCTCACGCAGAATGTACAGTAAAGGGGATCCCGTGTAGAGAACCCTGAAGAATAGGGACAAAGGGGGTGCCAAATAGGGCCCTGAAGAGCAATTCACAGAATAGTAAAGTTCATTAAATTCTTCTTCACTGTAGTGACAAGGTGAAGCAGCGGCCTTGCCGCACTCAGCTACTTAGAACGTCCCAGCAAATTGTGCATAGTTGTTCAAGTTGGAGTATCCCACTCATCCCTTCTCCTATCCAAGTTCTCAAATAAAACCACAAAAATCAAAACCCCTAGACTGCTTCCTGACTGAGCCAAGCACTTGGAAATGCTATATTGTCAAGTTGTTGCTGAGGGTAACCCAGGGGAATCTGTAACAAGCAGCTCCCATGGAAGTAGTGCTAAACATGTTTGGTGGTTCTGAGTAATTTTCTAGCAAAAAAATTATGATTTTTACATGTAGGGGAGGAATGCTGGAATTCGCACATTATGGAAGTGGTTAACCTTCTTGCATAGAATGCATGAAGGTAAAAAAAAAAAACTTGAGCCTTTGATACCACTTTAGTTTTGTCTGACTTTTTTTTGGTTGCCTTTAAATTCCTCTAATTCTTGCTACCTTCTTACTTATCTAAAGAGAACAAACGTCATTAAAAAAATACAAATGACACAACTTCCATGCACAAAACCACTGCAGGTTGGACATTACCTCTCGGCAGCCGCGGACCGTGAACTCTTTAACAGAACGGATGTCATCAATCAGTAAGTTCATAAGACGTAACTTGTCTGAGAAGCCCACGAGGACCTGCAGTCCGGACGGGTGAAGGGAGATGCTGAAGGCCTCTTCCTGGAAGTCCTTGTAGAGCTCCAAAGTGCTGCCAGTGCAGATATTATAGTTATAAGGGTAAAGAATACCTAAGGTGTGAACTGTTCACACTACACCTATGGAAAAGTTTCACTATAGACTGCAGACAGTACCGGGACAAGGCTATCTAGTGCCTAGAGCGAAGATGCCAAACAGCGCACCCCCCCCCCCCCCCCTTTAAAATGCATGAGCATTATGTGTCAGCAAAAATCCCCTGCCTCCCCACTTACCTCCTAAGCATCAATTCCCTTTGCAAGCCAAAATTCTCCCCAAATGAAAATTCCCCCTCTTCCAGTACAAATTCCCCCTCCCAGGATAAAAAATCCTCTCCCTCTCCTATTCTCCCCTCCTAGCACAAATCCTCTACCCCCTCAAATGTTTCCTCCAAGTATAAGTAACCCCTCCCCCCCCCGCCTCTCCAAAATCTGCTTCTAACACAAATTCCCCAACCCTCCCTACTGGCACAAATCCACCCCCCCCCCCCAATATAATTTCCTAACATAACTCTCACCCTCCAAATCACCCCTTCTAGCAAAATACCCCAAATCCCCACTGCGCCCCTCCTGCCCACCCCTGGTCCCGGCCCTGCATGCTCTGATAGTCCAATGGAGGACTAGAGTTACAAAGGACATCGTACTTGCTCTCATAGTTCCAGATGCGCACAGAACGGTCCAGGGAGCAGGTGGCGATGAGAGGTTTGCGGATACAGATGCTGAGGCCGGTAATAGAAGATGAATGCCAAGACTCAGTCAAGAACTCAAACACAGCGTCATCCCCCTATAAGACAAATGATCGATTGATATCACAAGCAGCAGGGAGAAACGTCATCTAGCTACCGGCGGTGCTAAAAAGGACAGAGTTGGTTTGCCACATATTCAGGCCCCCCATCATTCCATGGTAGAAATGGGCCAATGTGTGACACTAGAGTCAAATTTCCAGCTTGTGTCAGTTGAAGTAGCGGTGAGCGTGTTGTCTGCAACTCTGTGCATTTTAGAGAGAGGAGGGAATTTTGCTTTGGGCGATTTTAGCTTTTGGTATGGGGGGGGGGGTAGATGTTCATACTGGAAGGGGGTTTTTTGGGCACTGCAAGGGTATTATTGTTTTGACAAATCACTGCTCTCTGTACTGACTGCTGGGGTTCAAGGGCTTCAAACAACATATGTATATGTATATATATATATATATATACATATATATATACACATTATTAGGTACACCGTGTTAGTACCGGGTTGGATCCCCTTTTGCCTTCATTCTTGGTGGCATAGATACAACAAGGTGTTGGAAACATTCCTCAGAGATTTTGCTCCATAGTGACATGATGGCATCACGCAGTTGCTACAGATTTTCCGGTTGCCCATCCATGATGCCAATCTTCCACCACATCCCAAAGGTGTTCTATTGGATGAGATGTGGTGAGTGTGGAGGCCATTGGAGTACAGTGACCTCATTGTCATGGTGAAGAAACCAGTGGTGAGATGATTGGAGCTTTGTGACATGGTGCATTATCCTGCTGGAAGGAGCCATCAGAAGATGGGGACACTGTAGTCATAAAGGAATGGACATGGTCAGCAACAATACTCAGGTAGGCTGTGGCGTTTGAACAGTGCTCAGTTGGTACTAAGGGGCCCAAAGTGTGCCAGGATAATATCCCCCCCACCATTACACCACCAGCCTGAACCGGTGATACAAGGCAGGATGGATCCATGCTTTCATATTGTTTACACCAAATTCTGACCCCCACCATCTGAATGTCGCAAGTGAAATTGAGACTCATCAGACCAGGCAACGTTTTTCCAATCTTCTATTGTCCAATTTTGGTGAGCCTGTGCCAATTCTTAGCTGACAGGAGTGGCACCAGGGTGGTCTTGTGCTGCTGTAGCCCACATATAGTAGTTGAGGTGGAATAAAGACAATAGTCCATCCATTTCAACCTGTGTAGGTGTGTGTGGCCGTAATCATCTCTCATACCCCTGAATGTTTTGATCTTGGAGATGTACGTCTAAGAGTCTTTTAAAAGTAGCCATACTCCCCGCAGTTACTACCATTTGTGGAAGCGAGTTCCACAATCTTATTGCCCTTACTTGCCCATATGCTTTAAGGTTTAAAGTGTTGTGTGTTCAGAGATGGTATTCTGCATACCTTGAATGTAACGAGGGGTTATTTGAGCTACTGTTGCCTTTCTATCATCTGGAACCAGCCTGCCCATTCTCCTCTGACATCAACAAGGCATTTTCCGCCACACAACTGCCGCTCACTGGATATTTTCTCTTTTTCCCACCATTCTCTGTAAACCCGAGAGATGGTTGTGTGTGAAAATCCCAGTAGATCAGCAGTTTTTTAAATCCTCAGACCAGCCCGTCTGGCACCAACAACCATGCCACGTTCAAAGTCACTTAAACCCCCTTTTTTCTCCATTCTGATGCTCGGTTTGAACTTCAGTAAGTTGTATTCACCACATCCAGATGCCTAAATGCATGTGATTGGCTGATTAGCAATTCGTGTTACCAAGCAATTGAACAGGTGTACCTAATAAAGTGGCCGGTAAATATCAATATATATATATATATATATATATATATATATATATATTTTTTTTTTTTTTTTTTCCTTTTTGGTATTTAGGGATATGATCCTCTATTATAGTTTAGATGTATACTGGCCAGCTCTCACCTTAGTGATATCAGCGGAGGACAGGGCTATGCTGTATAGCTGGCTCTTATTGGTACTGACAAGTACAGTCTCTTCAGAGGGACTCAGACACATGCACCGCACCTCCTGCTGATCTGACAGGCTGGGGTCGTTACTTTGCTCATCTTTGGGGATCTGCCGGGAAAAAAAAAAAGGCACACGTATTACAGCAGGAGCAAAGAGATTTCTTGTAAAATGCAGCACATAATACACATATTACACATTGTTAGGCCCACACTTAACCCCTTGATCACCCCTAGATATTAACCCCTTCCCTGCCAGTGTCAGTACAGTGACAGTGTATAGTATTAGCACTGATCACTGTATTAGTGTAACCGGAGTCAGTGTCAGTTAGTATCAGATTGTCCAGCGCATAGTCTGACTATAAGTCGTTAATCATCTCCATTACTAGTAAAAAAAGAATTAAAAAAATAAAGAATATATACTATAGTTTGTAAATGTAACTTTCACGCAAACCAATCAGAATACATTTATTGGGATTTATTTTTATCAAAGACATGTAGCAGAATGCAATTTGGCCTAAATGTATTATTATTAGATATGTTTTATAACATAAAAGTAAAACATTATGTTTTTTCTTTTTTCCAAAATTTGCAATCTTTTTTTGTTTATATAATCAAACAAAAACAGTGGTGATCAAATGCCACCAAAAAAAAAAAAACTTGATTTGTGTGAGAAAAATGACATAAATTTAATTTGGGTACAGTGTTGCACGACCGCCCAATTACCAGTTAAAGTAGCGCAGTGCTGAACATAATAAAGGTGCCCTGGTCATGAAGGGGGCAAAACCTTTTGGAGGGCAAGTGGTTAACAAACAAAATAAAAGTAAAAAAAGTTGAAATATTATTTTTTTAATAAAATAGAAACAAGCAAAAAATCAGCAGGAATAAAATAGTTGAAAAGAGAAGACTAAGGAGTTAATTAGGGCTGATTAGAGTAAATTAGGGGTTAATAAGGTATAAAACAGAGAATCATTTCATTAAAAAAAAAAACTTGATTTGTGTGAGAAAAATGACATAAATTAAATTTGGGTACAGCGTGGCACGACCGCCCAATTACCAGTTAAAGTAGTGCAGTGCTGAATAGAAAAAAAGTGCCCTGGTCATTTAGGGGGCAAAACCTTTGAAGGGGAAGTGGTTAACAAACAAACTAAAAGCAAAAAAAAAAGTTTAAATGTTATTTGTTAATAAAATAGAAACAAACAAAAAAATCAGCAGGAATAAAATAGTTGAAGAGAGAAGAAGACTAATGAGTTAATTAGAGCTAATTAGAGTAAATTGGGGGTTAATAAGGTATAAAACAGAGAATCATTTCATTACATGTCAAGTTGCTTTACAGCCCCTTTTACACTTGTACGGCCTGAAAGTCACGCAACTTTGATGTGACTTTGACGCGACTTGAAGCAATGCCTGTGTAATCGTGAGGTCTATGGTCCTCAAGTCGCATCAAAGTTGGACCAATGTAGTGCACGGACTACCTTGAAGTCACACAGATATGAAGGGTATCCATTGGAAATCATGGGGTACGACTTGTCATGCGACTTTGCAGTCCCAAGTCGCAGAACAAGTGGCACAAGTGTAAAAGAGGCCTAACTGACATCATCTGCAGATCTAAGTTCATTCCTTTGATCTGCAGATGAATGAACAGAATGATACAAAATTAACAATATGTTACATTGTATCTCTGCAGCAGTGTTGTATATAAACGCTGATTCAGACAGCTTTTTTGACAGCTACAGCTCCCAACGTCTTCCCTGAGTATACAGTAATAAAGGTTTGGATTAATCACAGCCCACATTTGCTGTATACTGGGAGGGGGTGTCCGAGAAGCAGGGAAGAGAGACTGGACATGCTACACATGTCCTTTGTACAACAAATTACTTGTTTTGGGCGTGTGTAGCACAGCAAAAGTCTGCAACTAGTTAAAGAGGATGTAAACCCTGGGGGGGGGGGGGGGGGACCTGTCAGACAGAGGTATAATGATACAATGAGCTAGTCTAGTAGAACTAAGCTGTCTCAGTGGTGCCCGCACACCGCTGAGACTGCTGACATCTTCCCCGATGTTTCTTCCGGATTTGCGGGCTCTGGCGCTGTGAGTGGCCGGAGCCGTGATGACATCACTCCCCTTATTTACGGCACCGGCTCTGAAGGTCAGGCTTGGTAAGCCGGACCTTCAGAGCACATGCACCGATGACCACACTTGTATAAAGTACTCAAATCCCATACTTGAGTAAAAGTACAAGTGCTCGATCAAAAAGTGACTAGAGTAGAAGTGGAAGTGCTCTATCAAAAAGTGACTTGAGTAGAAGTACAAAAGTATTCAACATTTTTTGTACTTAAGTATTGCAAGTAGTTTTTTTTTTTTTAATTTTTCTACTCAAGTACTGAAAGTAAAAGTACAAGTACTGTGTTATATAGTTATTAAAGAAAGAAGTCAAAAGTTTGAACATCATATTGTTTTTTATTATTTCAAATGATTAACCTAAAGGACAATCACAATTCCTTTGGCTGTAACTTTTTGTAAACAAAAACAGATAATGTATGTCCCTCCCTTCCCCCTTTAAAGCATCCCTCCTTCTCTTCCCTGCATGTTTTTTTTTTTCTTCACAGCTTATTGGTGCGCAAAATCATATATAAACCAATGTGATATACAACAATATATTCCAATAATGAAATAAAGGAAGAGTGTATGAAATCTAAGTCAATAAAAAGTCCATATATATATAACGCCATAATACCATATATATGTGACAAAACAAGATGAATATATTTTCAAAGGTGCAGGAATCAGACAGGTGCTATTCCAAATAATAGGTGCAGACTCCTCCCACCACCTTGTGGATTTCCCCCTTACCCGGCGGATGAAGGGAAGTGCAAAATAATATCCAAATAGACTCTTCCAGTGAAACAAAACTGCAAAACCTGTGCTCTCAACTTCCAGTGAAAAAAGCAAAATCAGCCTCTTACCAGAAAAAAGTTCTATGTACGCTTGTGACTCTCCTTGGTTGGGGGAGGTTCTCTTTCCCCTTAGCAGCAGATATGTAGACCATTTTATTTATACATACGGTAGCATTTATTTTCGTATGCTCTGATTTACACATGACATTATACACATTTTTTTGAGCTTCATGAAACCTGCCATCTACTGTTCTGGCAGTGGTCATTTTTATAATAGTAACGAGTAACTATGCAGCACAAAAAAAAAAATCAGAGTAGAAGTATTGAAATCATCAAAAAAATGTAGTGAAGTAAAAGTGGAAGTAGGAGAAAAAAATTCTACTCCAGGAAAGTACAGATACCGCCCTTCGGTACTTAAGTACAGTAGTGAAGTAGTTCTACTTAGTTACTATACATCTCTGCCGATGACATCATCAGCTGCATGCACTCTGAATATCTCCTAAACTGTGCAAGTTTCGGAGATATTCACAGTACCTACAAGTAGGCCTTATTATAGGCCTTATTATAGGCTTACCTGTAGGTACAAGTAAATAATAAGAGTTTACTTCCTCTTTAGCGTTTTCAGTTTGCGGTGATTAGATACAGTTTAGTCCACTTTAATGAATTATGACTTACTCTGATGTTGCGGCCTCTTTTGTAAAGTTCTCGGTCCTCGACTTTCTCATACATGCAGACTCTGCCAGGGCCCCCAGAACACAGGAAACCTTTAGAGAAGGCCAAAATTGCATTAATACGCACGGGAGGCGAGCTGGCGCTGTCAATCGCTGAGAAGCCGCTGTGGAAGGACAGACACAACTTCTAAATATTTATAAATAAAAAACATCCATTTATTAAAGCAGGGATTGGTGATTCATGTACAAATCAGGAGTTGGTTAGTCCAGCTGAGGAGACCGCAGTCATTTCCAGCATAAGGAGGACATGTGCATTTACACACAACAACCTAGCTGAAAATACCCAACTCCTGGCATGCCCAGCCACTTCGTTTTTCTTACTACTAACAATAGAACATATCAATCCATAAGTGAATTTCAGCTTTAGCTTACCAAAATTGTCCAAGGGTCCTAACTGAAATATAGGACTGCTGAACTCTGCATATTTATTTAAAGTGGAAGTTCTGCCATAGCCTAACTAGGGCCCCTTTCACACGGACGCACCGCCCGATGGAGTCCGTTCTGCTCAGCGGGGGATCGATCCGCGATCCCCACTGAGCAGGCGGATGACAGCTCCGTCTCCGCTCTGTGTGCAGAGATGGAGCCGTCAGATCCCCGCTGTCCTCTATGGGGAGATCGGATGAGAACGGACCGCCTTGTCCGTTCTCATCCGATCCCATCCTCCAGACGGATGGAAAAAAGGGTTTCCATGTGTCTGGATTTCACGGACAGGATCGGATCGGATAGCAGCGGGTGTCAGTGGAGATGTCTCCGCTGACACCCGCTGCCCCATAGGGATGCATGGAGCATCCGATCAGGTCCGCCTGAAAAACTGACAGGCGGATCGGATCGCCCATGTGAAAGGAGCCTAACTCTAAATCTACTCTTATCCACATTCTAAAACCAATCAATCTAACCTTGTAATGCAAAAATCGCTGTACTTACCTTTTCTGAAGGTCTGGTCACCAGCGGAGGATGCTGTGTGCAGGAGAGAACCGACAATGGCTGGGAAATGCCTGGGAAGTGATGTCGCCTATAGACTTACTATGGGGTTTCCGTTGTCGGCTGCCTCTCCTGCACACGCCTACACACTGAAGCCACCGCTGACAGCTCATCATGGGATAAGGCCAGAGTGGCTGCAGAAATAGGTAAATACAGTGATCTCTTCTTTACAGGGTTAGATGGATAGTCTTAGAATGGCTTGATGTTGCTGCCAGTAGATTTAGAGTTAGTTAGGTTATGGCTGATCTACTTTAAGGTTAAAGTGAATTTTATGAATCAAGGTAAAAAAAAGTTTCAGTGTGCAGTAGCCCCCAGCCCCCCCTAATACTTGCCTGAGCCCCATCCTGATCCAGCTATGTGCACGACAGCAGCTGCTCTTCTGGGTCTCTTCCTTCTCCGTGGCTGAGACAGCAGCAGGAGCCATTGGCTCCCACTACTATCAATCACAGTCAGTGAGCCAATGAGGACAGAGCAGGGGTGGGGCCGAGCCTTGCTCTTTGTATGAATGGACCCACAGAGGCAGCTTGGGAGAAAGCCTGCTTGATTCGCCCATAGCAAGCTGCTTGCTATGGAGGCACTCGGCAGGAGGGAGCAACCAGGAGCACCAGCAGGGGATCTAATAAGAGGAGGATTGGAACTGTTCTGTGCAAAACCACTTTAAAAAGCACAGCAAAGGAGTTTTGATGTTGCATTAGGAACTCTTCCTCCAAGCTGCACTAGCTACCCTTTGGAACACCTGAAAATACCTTTAACTGATTCAGGCCTCGGTTTAGTAGAGTAATTGTCAGATACAACAACAATATAAAAAAAAAAAATGAATCAATAAACAAATAAACAAATTTTCCCTTATAAAACGAGGAGGGAACATTGTTGCATGGCCTCCATTTGACAGCTAGTAGCTGACACTCTGCTTCTGTTAGCGTTTAGATCAGCCTGTCACTGACCAGCCCCAATCCTAACTAAAACTCGGGAATAGGTCAGGGTGGTGGTTCCTGATCAAGTGAGGCTTCATTCCTAAAAATAAACCTTTGGCTTATAGATGCCACTGCAGCTTGCAGATGGCAGTATGTCTCTGTTCAGTCATGTAACTGTCAGATAGGATTACAAAAATATAAATGAACTTATGAACAAATAAAATAAATAAATAAAGGTTTATACTTATACATTATATATATATATATATATATATATATATATATATATATATATAAGGTAGATACAGACTGGAACTTGTTAATCTGTGCACTTCACTGTATTTCACATATATATATATATATATATATATATATATATATATATATATACACACACACATATGCATATATACTGTACATATGTAGCCGTGCTCTGCAGGATAGAGAAGCACTCGGCTGTCAATACATGCTATAATACATTGTGTTCACATTCACTCGTCCACTAAAGCATTTGTTTTCTTTGACAGCAAAAATCCTGGTTGATCCAACTGTTCACTGTCTCTCCCCTATTGTCTGTGTCCCCACTGCAGCCTGAGATTGTGGAGACCAGCTGTTGACATCTACTGAGCATGCTCCAGTTTCAGTTCCATTCTAAGCAGTTTTATTTCCTCCTTTTTCTTATCTGTGCAGCCCATGTGCCTATAGGGTCACATGTGTGGGCCTATACACATCCTTCCCTCCTCCTCCACGTCCTCCTATTGCTAAATTGCTATGGGGGGCGAAATATAAGATTGTGATTGATGGAGGCTTCACCGCCATGTTAGTCCCAGCATGCGTGTACACACAACGAGATTTCCCCTGTTATTTATTTATTTTTTGTGAGTCACCCTAAAGGTCAGAGGTCTTCTAAGGTACTTGTATTAAACTTCTTTCATTTACCGGCCATCTTCGGACGCTGTGTTCCGTCTGTCAGACTGCTGAACGCCTCCGATGTTCTGCTCCCACCGCAGATCCCCCGATTCCCACAGACAGAGCTTTCCTGTGTCTGTGCCACAAATGACACGGTCTTCAGACAGCCATGCGTGACATAGGAAGTTCTGGGAATCTACCTTCTGGAAGTTCGTTTGTCTCAGGTTTCCTTCGATATAGCGGAATAGTTTGAAAACACCGTGACCAGTGACGCATATCTGTGTGTTGTCATGTGGGTTGAAGCTCACCTGTAGTAGACAGACAGGAGGAAATTGTGTCAGTTTGTTAAGCTGCAGTATACTGTATTTTTTGCATGCTCATTAATGCCTACATCTAACACCATCACCTCTCACAGAGATCACAGTACTCCCCCTGGCAATGCCGTCATCTCCTTTTCTCTTCAGAAGGACAGTGCCACCTTTCTTCAGGCATCATCCAGGGTCACCATCCAACTCTCGGTTCACAAATGACCATGGGCAGCTAGAGCAAGGGGTAGTTCTATGTCAAGCTATAGCAGTGGGGGTGAGGGTTGCAGTTTTGCACCCTTGCCCTGGGCTCTTGGCGAACCTGTCATAAGGGCCAGTTCACACAAGAACGCGGTGAAGGAAACCCGTGTTCCATGTGCATTTCCAACCACGTTCAAAATGCACTGCACCTGCAAAAACACAGTGGGTTTGCCTGCACCAGATTGCATGGAACAGTAGTACTAAGCGATCTGGCTGCTATGCATTTTTTAAAGTAGTGCAAGCACTACTTTTGGTGCAGTCCAGTGCTATTCATTTGAATGGGCTGAAATCATACTGCACCCAGATTGCGTGTGAATCGCACAGTGCGTTCAGTTCTTATTTTTACATTTCTTCAGTTACTTACTGCTTTCTGGCATAGACCATAATGTCATAAATCCAGGGCTGGCCCAAGACATTGTGCTGCCTGGGTCCAAGAATGAAATGCTGCCCCCCTCCCCCTCCATAAAAAAAATCAAGCACTCCAAAAGGTTCCCACATCCATTATATATAACATTTTTTAAATATTATATATACTGTTACCTTCTTCCATAACTCACCAGCGGACTGGTCTATCAAACACCGCTGTCTGTCCTCCAGTCATCCATGTCATTTCTGTGTCTGCCGCACCCACCCCCCTAGAAAATCCAGCCTGCCCTGCGTGAGATGGAGTGCGCTAATGTCTGATGTCATTGCGCACACCACGATTACGTGAGGGACATTCTCCGGAGGAGACACTCAGCCTCCCCTAACACACCACAAACTGATGACACACAAAACTGCTGGAAAAAAAATCTTGGAAGTTCATTTGCTGCCCCTCTCAAAGTTCTGCCTGGGTCCAATGGACCCAGCGGGACCCATAATAGGGCTGGCCCTGCATACATCCTAGGAGTCTTCATGGGGGAGGGGTTTTCTCAGCTAAGCACACCCTCCTGTCCGCATGCCTGAGCTAAGGGCAGATGGATTCCAGGTCAATGCTACCCAAATCATTCGCCCTTACTCAAGATGGCTACCATTAGAAATGATGGGGGGGGGGGGGGTTTAAAGTGATTTCTCAACAAAATAAAGCATGAAGACATGGACGGATGGGGGAGTTTGCCTTTAGTATCCACTTGCTTACCCCAATATGTATGTATGTGTATATATATATATATATATATAAATATATATATATATATATATATATACAGGGCTTTTTTTCAGCGGGAATGCAGTTCCGGCACCTCCAGGGGGTGCTGGAAGGTCTGCTGATGTTGGCTGCTGGGGGATCTTTTGTTGCTGGAGGGGATCAATTTTTGCATGGCAATCTATTGTTGCTGGTGGAGGATCTTTTGATACTGGAGGTTAATTGTTGCTGGAAGGGTTCTACTGTTTAGGGAGGGGTCTACTGTTGCTGGCTGCTAAAGAGTCTATTGATGCTGGTTGCTGGGAGATGTTTTGCTGCTGCTGGGGGTCTGCTGCTGCTGGGGGGTCTATTGCTGCTGGGGGGGGGGTATATTGCTGCTGGCTGTGGGGGATCTATTTTATTGCTTTTCTTGTTATCATAACCAAATTCCATACATTCCAATACAAAATTATACTTGGCTGTATATTCTCTACAAGGGGCTGTACTGGAAGCTGAGTAGGGGTGGAACAAAGGGTCAGTGCTTGGAGGTGGGTAGGGGTAGAACCAAGGGTTAGTGTTCGGAGGTAGGTAGGGGGGGCGGAGACCCAAAGTAACTTAGAAGGGGGAGTCCCTGCACCTATTCTCTGAGAAAAAAAGGCCTGTATATATATATATATATATATATATATATATATACACACACACACACACATATACACACACATGCGTTGTGGTTTGCAAGTGGCTTCAGTCAGATTCAGTTCAGATTCTCTTTCTCATGAAAATGGTCCGAGCTTGATCATTTTTACAGAAGCACCACGGGGGGTTGCCAAAAAAAATAGTAAAAAATATATGGCAAAGCATAGGGGCAATCCACCCCTATGTCCACCCCAGCCCCCATGCTTCGCCATATATGCTCCTCTTTCTTTCTTTTTTTTCAACTGTGGTGGTGAAATCGCTTCCTACAGCGCTGGAGTTGCTGATTTTACATATTGTGAGCACAAACCCTGTTGCTGTCAAAATAAGCAAATCAGTGCTGCAGCTAAATGGCATACCTGCAAAGCAAACAATGGTTAACAATAAAACACAGTAACAATAAAACATTACAATATAGCATAAAATAGAGTAAAACAGTAGGAAAAATAAAACAGCAACTATTTTTGGCTTTTTTATTTATTTTTATTTTTTTATAGTTTTCTTTAGTCCCCGTTCACAGTAAGGCGACCTGTGAGGCGACCTGGTCGCCTCACAGGTCGCCGTAGGTCGCCTTCCATAGGGAAGCTGCGGACCCGTTCTAATAGGAGCGACACAAGTCACTCCGACTTAGAAAAAGGGTCCGGAGCTTCTTTGGGGCGACCTGGAGGCGACCGCCATAGACTTCAATGTTATGAAGTCCGTGCCGGCCTCTCCGAGGTCGCGGCGCGCTGCTCGCACCGCGACCTCGGAGGTCGCCCCGGGAAGTAGCGTCGCTTGTATGTGAACGGGGCCTTATTTTAACTATAAACGTTCCAGGTTAAGGTCTCTCAAAATGTGATAGCCATCTAACATCTTTCGAGACCCCGTGTGAAAGTGTGCCCTAGAGTGTATCATGCCTAGTGTGTGGTAGCGACGGAAACAGTCACCCATGCTATCACCCCTATATCCGCACTTGCTACAGACATGGCATCTTTTTTGGGGTGTCCTTTGGGTAGGGGTACCAGGAAGGATATTTGGAAAATGCCTCTCATGCAGCCGGCTTACTTCATCTTGATTGGCAAATTGGGCCACAGCAGCTTCTGGATACAGAAGGGCTGTGATGATCTCTTCCTGAAATTTTAAGAAGGATCCACTTCTTCCTAATGCTTTGTATAGTAAATAAGCATTGAAAAGAGCCAATTGGAATAAGTATGCAGACACTTTCTTGTACCAGTGTCTGGCCTTACAGGCAACTAAGTACGGCGTCATCATCTGGTCTTTGAAGTCCACCCCTCCCCATTTTACGGTTGTAGTCGTGAACACAGAGGGGCTTCTCAACAACACCAGTTGCCATTGTAATTAGGACTGCCGTATCTGCGTGAATGGAAGACAGAACGAAAACGTTTTGTTCTTCCACTTCACTGCAAGCAATTCATTGTACCTCAAGCAGGCCCTCTCCCCCTGACTAAGTGGGGCATTTACAACCCCTTGGGGAAAGCCCCGGTAATTAGACAACACAGTACCACATGCGAAAGAGGTGTCTAAAAAGTGGCACGCTTGTATTGAAGTTGTCCACGTACAGTATAAAACTATAAATGGTATCCCTTTCCGAAAAAGGGTGACACCAGGTCCCAAACAATTTTGCCGCCGCTCCCTTTGTAGTCTGGGCAGTTGGGGGGCTCCCTGCTGCTATTTTTTTTTTTCCCTCGTAAAACAGAAAACGACATGTATAGCCTGTTGCCCTGTCACAGAGATTATACATCTTGACCCCGTATCTGGCACGCTTGCTGGGGAGAAACTGTTTGAAAGCAAGGCAGCCAGAAAACATATTCAGGGACTCGTCATTGCAGACAGCTTGTTGGGGGATAAACAAGGCTGCAAATGTTTGGCTGAAGTGGTTTACGTGGGGCCAAATTTTGTGGAGCCCGGTCATTTATAAGGGTCACCCCGAGGACTACAGAGTTCATTGTCACTGAAGTGCATGAACCTCAATATTTGCTTGTGTCGAGCCCTGGCCATGGCAGCAGAGAGCACAGGCATATGAAGAATTGGGTCAGTGGACCAAAATGACCGCAACTCACTCCCATGTTAAGGGATAGGCCCAGAAAGTTTTTAAATTTGGGAACAGTTATAGGTTTCCAGCCAAATTGTCTGGCAAGGGTCAAATTTGGGTTTGCGGCGATAAATTGATTAGCATTCAAATTGCTTTGGTTCACAATAGATCTGTACAGATCTTCCGTGAAAAACAGATGGAAAAAAATCACGGGGAGTAAAATTGGCTGTTTCCACCTGAATTCTGGGTTGGCCAGTGAATGGGGGAAGTGTCGGCGCTGCAGAATCTTTGGGCTGCCAATCAGGATTTGCAAGTGCATCAGGAAGGGCACTATGGGATCTACGGGTCTGCTTTGGAATTCTTAGTGGCTGAGGGACATTACTTGTGCTAGCCACCACACCAGCCTGAACTGCACTTATGGGATTCACCACATACTGCATACTGATACTGCAGTGCTGGTTTGTCTACAATTAGGATGTACTAGGCCGCTGGTGCTCGCCAGTTCACCAGAAGGTTGAGCACTACTAGTAATGACACTCTGCTGCATAAGAGAATCATGCGGTTGTTGCACCTCAGCAACAGAAGAATGGTGATGGGTACGCCTGACCTTAGCAGGGATCGCTACTCCCTCATCAGAGCTAATTGTCAGGGTGCCACTGCTCTATACAGATTCATATACTGAGCCCCGATTCCCACTTCCCCATTGCTCTCATCTGTCATGCTCAGCATCGTGTAGGCCTCTTCACTATTGTACCTTTTGTTTGACATTTTGGCCACTAAATTTACAGGTACCTATTGTGACTCACAGGTAAAAAAAAGCACCTGGATGTTGAGGACTGTCGCTATGAAAAAAAATAACTGCAAGTGCTAGCAGAGATCAGGCCTGACTCTGATAACGCTGCGGTTTTATGTGCTGTGTATTGGAAGTGACAGTGATCTATTGATACTGGCTTCTTGGGGGCTGGGTGGAGGAGCTAAACGCAGGTGCTGGGAAGTGTCAGGGCTAATCCTGCTAACGCCGTGTTTTTGGGAACACTAAACTATTGGGGAAGCCAGTATAGTTCTGATCAGATCAAAGATATTGATCCATTCAGAGTTCAGAAACTATACTAGTAATGGAGGTATATAGTGTGTGTGTGTGTGTGTGTTTTAGTGTTACTGACAATCAAAGGGTTAAAATCTGATGCTACCTGGTATTGACCCTAACTGACGCTGATGCTGACGCTAACTGGTGTCATCTGTGACACTAATACAGTGATCAGAGAAAAAAGATCTGTACTAGTGACATTGTGACAGGGAGTGAAAGGGTTAACTGAAGGCGATCAGGGGGTTTAAACTTTTTTAGAAAATATGTGGCGGGACCATGACGCTATACTAAGACTGACAATGACACTAACTAGCTAACCAGCGTCACCCATGACACTAATACAGTGATCAGTAACTTATCTGTATTCTGTATATAGCGACACTGTGACAGGGCAGTGAAGGGGTTAACTGGGGGATGATCAAGGGGTTAAACCTTTATTAGGGGATATATGGTGGGTATCCTATCTGGGACTGACAATAACTACTGCTAACTTTAGCTGGCACTAACTGGCACTACCAGTGACAATAATACAGTGATCAGTAAATTATCTGTATACTGTATATAGTGACACTGTGACAGGGTGTGAAAGGGTTAACTGGGGGGTGATCAGGGGGTTAAATATGTGCCTATGTGTACTGGTGTCAGTGTAGTGCTTGTGTACTCACTGTGATGCTCTCTCCTTTAACACAGGAACCGAAAAGGGCTTGAGGAGAGGAGATTACATCATTTCCTGTGCCTGTGTTTACATTACACAGGCACAGGAGGTTCTGCCATTGGTCAGAACCGATCACCAGGTCCAGGCCATAAATCATTGGCCTGGACCTGATCAATTGTGAACCAAATCAGATCACTGCGTGCCCCCTACTCGCTTGTGCGCATGATGTACCTATACGTGATTTTGCGCAACCGGGCCGCCCTGCCGCAGTATACATGCGGTGGGCGGTCCGGAACTGGTTAAAATCCTGTAGAATATCCCAGTGCCATTTTAAGATCATTAAAGGGCCCCAGGTAATGCAGTGCACTGGGTCCCTGCCTACACACAACCACCCACCATAATGCAAATTATCGATAAGGCGATATTTATTGGTACAGCAGTGCCAGGCTAATGACAGCTTACAAGTTCCGCAGCTGGGTCCGGTGAACATACACACGGACGGGAGTCAGACTCGACTGTCCTGTGTGTGCCTGTTACCGTGGAGGTGGACAGGCATTCCTGCAGTTGTGGGCTCCCTCTCCATGGCCCCAGTGGCCTTACAGCAGCACAGGGCCGACAGGCGCTTGCCATCTGCTAAGTTCAGCGGTGGGATGCACACTGGCATCGGGACTAATGCTTGGCTGGGGCTGGGTTGCTGGGCAGGTGGGGTCCCCTGGGCAAGTGGGGCTCCCGATCAACTTCCCAGCATGTCCAGTTCGGTAAGATGGCCCTGGAATATCCCTTCGGTAGTGGTAACCATCAACACATTGGCAAACCTTTACCTATCAGAAGAGATGCTCCAGCTGGTCGCAAAGTCAGTCTTATTGCTATTCGTCGTACTGGACGTCTGTGCGGCACAAAGACTGTGCAAGAAAAGGAGAACTAAAAATATTCCCTGCATAACTTACATATTAAAAAAAAAAAAATGAATTAAATAGATTTTCCAGTTTGTGGTGCTCAGATTGGTTGATCTGACATCGACAAGGAACCCAAGGCAAAAAAGCCAGAGCACCCCCCCCCCATGAGTTGTGAACTGCTTCAGCACCATAGATTGCATGTTGTGCCCTTCTGCCTATTCATTGGCCTGGCCCTGCTCACACAGCATTCATGTTTTGCCTGTACATCCCCAATATTACCTGGTAAATGGGGCTATTTTGGCTGTCCGCCCTCACAGTGGCCATGACTTTCTGTTTCTCCCACATCCAGAAGACGATCTGCCATTCGGGAGACCCCGACAGAGCCACCAGGTATTTGGAGTCTGGGGAGAAAGCGATGCTGACGAACTCCTGGGACATGATGTCAGTTGCGCTCAGCACTTTGCGCTTCTTGAACGGCATGGAGGCGAGGTCATAGATGGTGATGGTGGCCTTGTCTGGGCCCTTCTCGGACATGGCGAGGTATCGGCGGTTCGGGCTGATGGCCAGCGCCTGCATGCCCTGACTCTTTTCCAAGCCTGTGGGTGTAAGGAATGTCAAAAGATAAAAATATATATATATATGAACAAGAAACATCAGGAACAAAAGCTGGATCAGAGAGTGTTCGTAGTCTTCCATCTACTTTATTTCCTATTAAAATGGAACTAGGAGAAAAATAGACCAAGATATCCAGCAACAGTGGCAGTTAGAGGGTTGAAGCAACCATTTAATACTGACAGAGGAGCCTACGACCGTCCGCTTTAAATCCTAACTAAACCCATTGATTTAACGGTTTCCCGGTTTAATGCACGCCATGATTGATAATGAAGTAGAATAATGATGTATTGGACCAGGCAGGACCTTTAGCAATGCAGCTGGAAACATACAAGATCATGTTCAAAGCATAGGAATATTCAAGTCTAATACAGTTTCATACAATGCAAGCATATTGGGTATGATATGATTGGTTGCAAAGATCTACATCATTGTAACTAACCATAAATCTGGCATCTGTCATATAACCAAACAAACTTATTCATTCCCACAATTCCTATAAGTTTATTAAAAATTATTTATGTGTTCATCATTAAATCAAACTCTTCTTGTTTTGATAAGAATTCTCCAGCCAAAGGACATTAACATATTTTTGGCTTTGGGAAAATGAACTTTAGTTCATCTAACTCTGCGTGTTAAATGTCTTATTAGTGCTTTAGTTATTAGTGTTTAACCATACAGTTCTAAATATGTACAGTATGTATTTATATATTCGTTAAATAAACATGCACTATATTTAATAAATCAATTATATATATATATGTATATATATAACTATATAGTATCTCGCAAAAGTAAGTACTCCCCTCACATTTTTGTAAATATTTTACTACATCGTTTCATGTGACAACACTGAAGAAATGACACTTTGCTACAATGTAAAGTAGTGAGTGTACAGCTTGTATAACAGTGTAAATTTACTGTCCCCTCAAAATAACTCAACACACAGCCATTAATGTCTAAACCGCTGGCAACAAAAGTGAGTACACCCCTAAGTGGAAATGTCCAACTTGAGCCCAAAGTGTCAATATTTTGTGTGGCCACCATTATTTTCCAGCACTGCCTTAAAGCGGTTGTAAACCTGAAAAAAAAAAAAAAACCTGCAAGACAAAGGCATAATGAGCTAGTATGCATCGCATACTAGCTCATTATGTATTACTTACCTTAGAACGAAGCCCCGACACGGACCCCCCGACACCACTTGCGCGCGGGAGTCATTTTCTGGCAAGCTCCCGGCATGGAAAGCTGAAGGTCTGCCGGACCTCCAGAGCGCATGCGCCGCTCGCGTGAGCGGCTGCATGCAGTGCAAATATCTCCTAAACCGTGCCGGTTTAGGAGATATTAATTGTACCTACAGGTAAGCCTTATTATAGGCTTACCTGTAGTTAAAAGTGTCAAAAGGCGGTATACTACCGCTTTAACCCTCTTGGGCATGGAGTTCACCAGAGCTTCACAGGTTGCCACTGGAGTCCTCTTCCACTCCTCCATGACGACATCACAGAGCTGGTGGATGTTAGAGACCTTGCGCTCCTCCACCTTCCATTTGAGGATGCCCCACTGATTCTCAAAAGGGTTTTGGTCTGGAGACATGCTTGGCCAGTCCATCACCTTTACCCTCAGCTTCTTTAGCAAGGCAGTGAATATCTTGGAGGTGTGTTTGGGGTCGTTATGTTGGAATACTGCCCTCTGGCCCAGTCTCTGAAGGGAGGGGATCATGCTCTGCTTCAGTATGTCACAGTACATGTTGGCATTCATGGTTCCCTCAATGAACTGTAGCTCCCCAGTGCCGGCAGCACTCATGCAGCCCCAGACCATGACACTCCCACCACCATGCTTGACTGTAGGCAAAACACACTTGTCTTTATACTCCTCACCTGGTTACCGCCACACACACTTGACACTGTCTGGTCTCATCAGACCACAGGAGATGGTTCCAGTAATCCATGTCCTTAGTCTACTTGTCTTCAACAAACTGTTTGCGGGCATTTTTGTGCATCATCTTTAGAAAAGGCTTCCTTCTGGGATGACAGCCACTAACTAACAGGCTGACCCCCCCCCCCCCCCACTACTTCAACCTCTGCAGCAATGCTGGCAGCACTCATATGTCTATTTCCCAAAGACAACCTCTGGATATGATGCTGAGCACGTGCACTCAACTTCTTTGGTCAACCATGGTGAGGCCTGTTCTGAGTGGAACCTGTCCTGTTAAACCGCTGTATGGACTTGGTCACCGTGCTGCAGCTCAGTTTCAGGGTCTTGGCAATCTTCTTATAGCCTAGGCCATCTTTATGTACAGCAACAATTCTTTTTTTCAGATCCTCAGAGAGTTCTTTGCCATGAGGTGCCATGTTGAACTTCCAGTGACCAGTATGAGGGAGTGAGAGCGATAACACCAAATTTAACACACCTGCTCCCCATTCACACCTGAGACCTTCTAACACTAACGAGTCACATGATATCGGGGAGGGAAAATGGCTAATTGGGCCCAATTTTGGACATTTCTACTTAGAGGTGTACTCACTTTTGTTGCCAGTGGTTTAGACAATAATGGCTGTGTGTTGAGTTATTTTGAGAGGACAGTAAATTTACACTGTTATACAAGCTGTACACTCACTACTTTACATTGTAGCAAAGTGTCATTTCTTCAGTGTTGTCACATGAAAAAATATTTACAAAAATGTGAGGGGTGTACTCACTTTTGTGAGATACTGTGTGTGTGTGTGTATATATATATATATATATATATATATATATATATATATATACACACACACACGATCCTGCACTTCAGGGTATGGCACGCACACGAGCACCACCAGCAGCTTGCTCCCGTTGTGATCGCACACACTGGGAGCGCAGCAGCAGGTACCACTGGCTTGATGTCCGCCGGCATCCCTGATGATCGAGGAGAGGAGAGAGGCAGAATGGCGGTCTGCCTATGTAAACAAAGCAGATTGCCGTTCTGTCAGTAGGGAAGGCATGGATCCTGTGTTCCTGGTGATTGCCCTAGATGTTAACCCCTTCCCATCCAGTGTCAGTACAGTGACAGTGCATATTATTAGCACTGATCACTGTATTAGTGTCACTGGTTCCCACAAAGTGTCAGTTAGTACAGTCCAGCGCGTTTCTTTTTCTGCACGGAAAATGCATGCAAAGTATTTTCCATGTATTCCAATGGCTCTAGTTCACACCAGTGCAGTCAGTTCCAGTCAGTTTCCAGGTGCAGATAAAAAAAAAAGTAGAACATGCTACTTTCTGCACAGAACTGTACTTTAACACAAAACGTATCAAAAACGCAACGGAACTTCCCGGGGTTGTGAACTGTAAGCAAACATTCATCCGGGACGTATCTGTGGTCCTAAGTGTACAAATTATCCGCCGCAGTATCACGGTCTCACTATAAGTCACAGATTGCCGCCATTACTAGTAAAAAATAAATAAATAAATAAAAATGACATAAATCTTTCCCCTAGTTTGTAGACGCCATAACTTTTGTGCAAACCAATCAATATACACTTATTGGGATGTTTTTTTTTACCAAAAATATGTAGCAGAATACAAATTGGCCCAAAATGATGAAAAAAATTTGATTTTCAAATTTTGTTTTATTGAGAATGTTATATACAAAATGTAAAAAAACATATTTTTTTTTCAGAACTGTCGCTATTTTTTTGGTTTATAGCACAAAAAATGAAAATCGCAGAGTCGATCAAATGCCACCAAAAGAAATCTCTATTTGTGGGGAAAAAAGGACATCAATTTAATTTAGGTACAGCGTCGCACGACCGCGCAATTGTCAGTTAAAATAACGCAGTGCCGTATCGCAGAAAATGGCCTGGTCATTAAGGGGACAGGGCTGCTGTTAGAAATCACGGGGCCCCATACAGACTACCTGGCGGGGCCCCCCCAAGAAAATATTAAAGATATATTTAGCTAAAATTACAAAAAAAATCACTATTATCAGACACAAATATAACATAACTCGCATAATTCCTGCTAAATCTAAAAAAAAAAAACTATGTTAAATAAAAAAGAAGATGAGATGAGAAAAATATACAGGCTGGGCAGTTGGAACTCAGTGATCAAAGAGACAGAGAGAGAGAAACAAAGTTACAATTTACAAATAAACTCCTGAGCAGAGATAAGTGCTGGGAGGGGGGCCCACACAAGGGAGGGGGATTAGTGAGGGACGACTGTCTCTTTCTCAACAGATAAAAGCTGATAGCAGGGAGAGGGACAGATCAGATTCAGGTGCTGGAGGAAGATTTCTGTATTTGTTGTCCATCACTAATCCCCCTCTCTGTGTGGGCCCCCCTGTGTGCTCGGGGGCCCCTACAAGAGGGCTGGTGCCCCCCCCCCCCTATCAGCGGCCCTGTAAGGGGGTAAAACCTTCTGGTCCAGAAGTGGTTAATTCTTCTACATGACCTCCTGTGTAACCCTGAACTGGTAACTGTAAAGGTTTTTAGCGCATCCCCTATGGAGATTTTTAAGTACCGTAGTTTGACAGCATTCCGCGGCCGTACGCAGTTTTATAGCATGACATGTTTGGCATCTATTTACTCATCATAACATCACCTGTTGATATCTTACAAACAAAAATGGGTATTATATTGTGTTTGTGTTCACTTAAATTGTATTAAAGTGTATTTTTTCCTGAAAATTTACGTTTTAAAAATGGCTGGGCAAATATCCTGCAACATATAAAATTGCAACAACCACCATTTTAATCCCCAGGGTCTCAACTTTCAAAATATATACATAATTGTTTGGAGGTTCTAAGTGATTTTCTAGCATTCAAATGCTGATTTTTACTTGTGTGTGAGAAATATCAGAATTGACCTGGGGGTAAGTGGTCACAGTTTTTTTACATTTCTTCAGTTTCTTCCTGGTTTCTGGCCTAGGCCAAAATGATGTCACACTTCCCAGGAGTCTTCATCTGGAGGAGGGGCTAAGCATACCCTCCTGAGCTATAGGCAGATAGATTCCAGGAAGTAAATGCTACATGAATCATCTGCCCTTACTCTAGATCAGGGATTCTCAAACTACGCCCTCCAGCTGTTGCAGAACTGCACATCCCATGAGGCATTGTAAAACTCTGACATTCACAGACATGACTAGGCATGATGGGAATTGTAGTTCCTGAACAACTGGAGGGCCATAGTTTGAAGACCCCTGCTCTAGATGGCCACCTGAGCTATAGGCAGATAGATTCCAGGAAGTAAATGCTACATGAATCATCTGCCCTTACTCAAGATGGCCGCGGCTAGAAATGCTAGGGGGGATTTCAACTGGATTTCAAGTATGGAGACATGGATGGATGAGAAAGTTTGCTTTGAATATTAAAAATGAATTAATTAGGTAGAGTTCTCAGTTTGTGGTGCTCAGATACAGTGTAGTTCAACTTTAAGTTGTTTGGGTGTCAGACAATTTCTCTGAGTGTTCATCTGACTACAGCTTCATATAAAATACATCTAGGCCCTGATGAAGAGGGATGAATCCTGAAACGTGTTAACTAGCATCTCTTCCATAGATAATTTGACTGTGACAAGCCGATATCCCTATCTGGACAGCTTGGCATGCTCATCAATAATAAGGAAAGATCAGTCTCCTATCGGTGGATGGATCCTTGTGGATCTCTCTGGGATCTTACCTGGAATGAACTTCTGCCATTTCTGGTCCACATTGTATTTGATACAATTGTTCCCGGAGGGGAAGATGACGGTCTGCTCATCGAAGTAACAGATGTTATTGATGACCTGAGAGCGCAGGCCGAAGATATAGTGTGACTGAGCCACGATCGCCGACATGGCGCACCAACCGACCAATCACCGGATCTGTGAATGAGACCGCACAACGTCAGACTTCCATCAACAGGAAACTTCCCCACCCTGATCTGTGATTGGACAGATTTCCCCTCACTTCCTGTCCAGGTAACCGAATCCAGATGAAAGAAAAAGTTAGGTTATATATAGGTACTGTAGGTGTCACATATATATATACAGGTAGGTGGAGAATATATATAGGTAGGTGGAGGTTATATACAGGTAGGTGGAGGATATATACAGGTATGTGGAGAATATATACAGGCAGGTGGAAATTATATATACAGGTAGGTGGAGATAATATACAAGTAAGGGGAGGTTATATACAGGTAAGTGGAGGTTTAATACAGATAGGTTGAGGTTATATAAAGGTAGGTGGAGGATATACAGTGCCTTGCGAAAGTATTTGGCCCCCTTGAACTTTGCGAACTTTTGCCACATTTCAGGCTTCAAATATAAAGATATAAAACTGTAATTTTTTGTTAAGAGTCAACAACAAGTGGGACACAATCATGAAGTGGAAAGAAATTTATTGGATATTTCAAACTTTGTTAACAAATAAAAAACTGAAGAATCGGACGTGCAAAATTATTCAGCCCTTTTACTTTCAGTGCAGCAAACTCTCTCCAGAAGTTCAGCGAGGATCTCTGAATGATCCAATGTTGACCTAAATGACTAATGATGATAAATAGAATCCACCTGTGTGTAATCAAGTCTCCGTATAAATGCACCTGCACTGTGATAGTCTCAGAGGTCCGTTTAAAGCGCAGAGAGTATCAGAAAGAACAAGGAACACACCAGGCAGGTCCAAGATACTGTTGTGGAGAAGTTTAAAGCCGGATTTGGATACAAAAAGATTTCCCAAGCTTTAAACATCCCAAGGAGCACTGTGCAAGCGATAATATTGAAATGGAAGGAGTATCAGACCACTGCAAATCTACGAAGACCTGGCCGTCCCTCTAAACTTTCAGCTCATACAAGGAGAAGACTGATCAGAGATGCAGCCAAGAGGCCCATGATCACTCTGGATGAACTGCAGAGATCTACAGCTGAGGTGGGAGACTCTGTCCATAGGACAACAATCAGTCGTATACTGCACAAATCTGCCCTTTATGGAAGAGTGGCAAGAAGAAAGCCATTTCTTAAAGATATCCATAAAAAGTGTTGTTTAAAGTTTGCCACAAACCACCTGGGAGACACCAAACATGTGGAAGAAGGGGCTCTGCTCAGATGAAACCAAAATCCAACTTTTTGGCAACAATGCAAAACGTTATGTTTGGCGTAAAAGCAACACAGCTCATCACCCTGAACACACCATCCCCACTGTCAAACATGGTGGTGGCAGCATCATGGTTTGGGCCTGCTTTTCTTCAGCAGGGACAGGGAAGATGGTTAAAATTGATGGGAAGATGGATGGAGCCAAATACAGGACCATTCTGGAAGAAAACCTGAGGGAGTCTGCAAAAGACCTGAGACTGGGACGGAGATTTGTCTTCCAACAAGACAATGATCCAAAACATAAAGCAAAATCTACAATGGAATGGTTCACAAATAAACATATCCAGGTGTTAGAATGGCCAAGTCAAAGTCCAGACCTGAATCCAATCGAGAATCTGTGGAAAGAACTGAAAACTGCTGTTCACAAACGCTCTCCATCCAACCTCACTGAGCTCGAGCTGTTTTGCAAGGAGGAATGGGCAAAAATTTCAGTCTCTCGATGTGCAAAACTGATAGAGACATACCCCAAGCCACTTACAGCTGTAATCGCAGCAAAAAGGTGGCGCTACAAAGTATTAACTCAAGGGGGCTGAATAATTTTGTACACCCAATTTTTCAGTTTTTTATTTGTTAAAAAAGTTTTAAATATCCAATAAATTTCGTTCCACTTCATGATTGTGTCCAACTTGTTGTTGATTCTTCACAAAAAAGCTGGGTTATACTTACTGATAACTCCTTTTCAAATAGTCTTCCAGGACAGCCCATGAGACGTTAGGCTCCTCCCCCAGGGACAGGAAACACATTCCAAAATTAAAATAAAAGGCGGTCCCTTAGTCCTCACCTTCAGTATTTCATGAGAACCACAGGACACCCTGTAAAACATATACATAGATATATAGACACATATCATACATTATACATAATACCAGATAGTTCGGGTGGGAATCCGGCTGTCCTGGAAGACTATTAGAAAAGGAGTTATCAGTAAGTATAACCCAGCTTTTCTCAAAGTCGTCTTCCAGGACAGCCCATGAGATGATGAGCAAGCACTTACCAGTCTAGGGAGGGACAACTGCCTGGAGCACCTTTCGACCAAACGCCTGTTCCTGAGAAGAGAGGAGGTCCAGGCGATAATGTCTAACAAAGGTCGAAAAGTTAGACCAGGTAGCTGCCTTACAGATTTGGTCTGGTGAGGCACCGGCCCTTTCAGCCCAAGACGTGGACAATGCTCTAGTAGAGTGTGCAGTAATGAAAGGTGGAGCCACCTTTTTCACTATATAGGCTTCTGTGATAGCCTGTTTGATCCATCTAGCTAAGGTTGCCTTAGAAGCTTTTTCCCCTTTATGGGAGCCGGAAAATTGTAAAAACAAAGTATCAGTCTTCCTGAAGGTTTTAGTCACCTCCAGGTATCTCAAGAGGGATCTTCTGACATCCAAACAGCTAAATTCTTTCTCTTTATTGTTGTTTGGGAAATTGCAAAAGGAAGGAAGGACTATGTCCTGAGTCCTATGAAAAGAAGAGACCCTTTTTGGCAAAAATCCTGGATCTGTTTTTAGCACAATCCTGTCATCAAAAATCATAAGAAAAGGTTCTCTGATTGAGAGAGCCTGTAATTCGCTAACTCTTCTAGCTGAAGTTATAGCTACTAAAAATAAGGTTTTTAGGGTGAGCATTTTTACTGATAGGTCTACCAAGGGTTCAAACGGACTGGTAACCAAGGCCTGGAGTACCAGGGATAGATTCCAAGCTGGACACGTTTTAAGCACGGTTGGCTTTGTCCGGGCAATTGCTCTGAAAAAGGCATTCACATTTGGGTCTTCTCTAAGGGAAAACTGAAGAAAGACACTAAGGGCGGCAGCCTGTACCTTTAAAGTCCCTAAGGAGAGACCTTTGTCTATGCCTTCCTGAAAAAAATCCAAGATAGTTGGTATATCTGGGGAATGTCTCTGATTCTCCAACATCCAAAAATGAAATTTCTTCCAGATTTTAGCATACATTTTCCTAGTGACCGGCTTTCGACAGCTGGTCAATGTTTTGATGACTCTGTCTGAGAACCCCTGAGAGCCTAGTATTTGTTCCTCAGATACCAGGCCGTCAGGTTTAGGGTCCTGAGAAATGGATGGACCACCGGACCTTGTGTTAAGAGATCTGGTCTCCAAGGTAAGGTCATTGGAGGTTGCGCTGCCAACGCCTGAAGGCGTGCAAACCATGGCCTTTTGGGCCAGTATGGGGTTATCAGTATCATCTCTGTGTCTTCTAGGATGAATTTCTGAAGAACCTGTGGGATCAATCTGATCGGAGGAAATGCGTAACAGAGTCTGACTTTCCAGGGGTGGGCGAAAGCGTCTATGCCTAACGCCTGATCCCCTTGAGTTATGGAAAAGAATTTTTCTGTTTTCCTGTTTGCCTGGGAGGCAAATAGATCCACTACCGGTAGGCCCCATGAGGTTGTGATTTTGAGAAACACCTCTGGGTTGAGGGACCAATTGTCCTGGTTCATCTGGTGGCGGCTGAGATGGTCTGCCAGATAATTCTGCGTCCCTTTTAGGTGAATGGCCGAAATGGATGTTAGGTTCCGCTCGGCCCAGACAAAGATTTTCTGTGCAATGGTTTGTAGGCCCAGACTTCGAGTACCTCCCTGCTTGTTCAGGTACGCTACCGTTGCTATATTGTCTGACCTGATCTGTAGATGGCTCCCTTCTACCTCTACCTGAAAAAACTCCAAGGCCTTTTGGACCGCCATAAGTTCTTTTTGGTTTGATGAAGACTTCCTTTGTGCTGGGGACCATGTACCCTGCGCCCATCTGTCCTGCAGATATGCTCCCCATCCGGAAGCGCTTGCATCCGTGGTAATCCTCTGTGATACCTGGATGGTCCAGTTTAGCCCTCTTGATAGGTGAAGAGAGGATCTCCACCACCAAAGAGTCCTTTTTATCTTGGTGGGAATCCTTACTTTTTGTTGCAAGGAACTTGACTGCCCATCCCAATTCTGTAGAAAGAATTTTTGGAGTGGACGTTGTTGGAACCTTGCCCAGGGGACTGCTGGGAAACAGGAGGTCATCAAGCCTATCACTCTTGTGACATCCCTCAGAGAGACCCATAAGTTGGTCTGTAAAGAGGCAACCATCAGGTTCATTTTCTCCATCTTGCACTGAGGGAGGAAGATCATCTGATCCCGTGAGGAGATTTCGTAACCCAGGTAGGTCACTCTTTGTGAGGGTACCAGGCAAGACTTTTGTCTGTTGATTATCCAGCCTAGGGAAGTTAAGAATTCCTGAACTATGAGGAGGTCGGCTTCCAGTTTCTGGTATGATTCTGCCACTACCAAGATGTCGTCCAGGTAGGGGGTGATCATGATAGCTTTTAGCCTTAGAGGGGCTAGTGCTTCCCCTAGGACTTTGGTAAAAATCCGTGGGGCTGAGGACAGCCCGAAGGGCAGTGCCCTGAACTGGAAGTGCTTGACTTCCGGTCCTATCTTTACTGCTAGCCTCAGGAATTTCTGATAGGATGTGTGTATGGGGATGTGAAAATACGCATCTTTCAAATCTAGGGTTGCCATGAAACACCCTGGGAACAGTAGGTTCCCTATGGAGTATATTGATTCCATGCGAAAGCGTTTGTATGCTATTGAAAGGTTCAGATTGCATAAGTTCAGGATCAGTCGATGACTTCCTGAGGGTTTTTGAATCACAAAGATGTGAGAATAAAACCCTGTTCCTTGTTCTTCTCTGGGGACTGGGATAATTACTTTTTGATCTAATAGGTCCCCTAACTGAAGACTCAAGGCGGAGGCCTTGACTGGATCCCTGGGAAGATTTGTGATCAGGATCCTTTCTGGAGGTTGAAGACAGAACTCCAGCCTGTGTCCTTGGCCTACTAGGTCCAGAATAAAAGGGCTGGAAGTAATCTTCTTCCACAGTGGGAGGAAGGCCCCTAATCTTCCTCCCACTCTGAGAAGGGAGTCATTGGGGCTGATTGGGGCGTTTAGGAGTGTTAAACAGGATGTTACCCCTCCCCTTTCCTTTATGCCCCGTCCAATGTTTTTTGAAATTTTGCTGAGTTTCAAAAGACTTCTGCTGTTTGCCCCTGCCACGAAAATTCCTCTGAGCATAGGGGAATTTTTTCTTATCTGGGAATCCCTTCTTTTTATCCGCTGTACGCTCCAGGGCTTCTGTTAGGCCTGGGCCAAAAAGGTGGTCGCCTGTGAAGGGAAGACCACAAAGGCGAGATTTAGAAGTAATATCTCCCGACCATGTCTTGAGCCATAGGCTTCTTCTGGCCGTATTAGCTAAAGCTGAGGTCCTTGCTGCCATTCTTACAGCTTCAGCTGAAGAATCCGCCAGGAATCCTATTGCCTGGAATAAGAGTGGAAAGGATTTATTAATCTGTTCCCTCGATGTTCCTGCAGTCAAGTGTGTTTGGATTTGAGATAGCCACAGCTCCAGGTGTCTGGCTATGCAGGTGGATGCCAGGGCTGGCTTTAAGCTCATAATGGAGGCTTCCCAGACCCTACGTAAAGAGATATCTGTTCTCTTATCCATAGGGTCTTTTAGTGCTCCTGAATCCTCAAATGCCAAGTCAGTTCCTTTGGAGATTCTGGCAAGAGAGGCATCCAGCTTAGGGATTTTGTTCCAGGGCTGTTCCACACTTTCGTCAAATGGATACCTTCTTTTTAAGTTTCTTGGAAAAAAAGGCTTTTTATCAGGAGAATTCCATTCCTGTTTAATCACATCCAATAGTGAGCTATGCACAGGGAACACTCTAGCATGCTTTTTATGACTAGCGTACATTAAGTCATGCTTAGAGAGATGCACTTCTTCCTCCTCAATCTCTAGAGTGGTATAAACCGCTTTGAGTAGATCATCTACATCCTCCAGGCTCAGTTTAAAGTTGGAGCTATCATGGGAAACATTGCTTTTTGGTTCCTCTCCTGATCCTGATCCCTCTGCAGAAGAGTGGGAAGAAGAAACTTCCTCCTCCAAAACCAATGGGTCAATTAGGGATGGTGGAGCCTGAGCTGGGGTGGAAGGCTGGGCTGGTGCCTGCATCTTTTCAATGAGAGTCCTGAATGAACTAAATGTACTTTTTAGCTCATCTCTCACTGAGGACAGCATTTTCTGGGTAGAGACTGCAGAATCGTCTCTGACCAGTTTAGCTATGCATGCCCGGCACACTGCTTTGTTCCAAGAGGAACTCAATTTTTCTCCGCATACAGCACATTTCTTTTTGGGGGGCTGAGGTGGGTTATTGTCCTGAGCCTTGGCCTGGAAGATAAAAGACAAGGGAATTTAATTAGAGATACTTGTCCTCCTCCCACCTCCCATTTTTCCCCCTCCACCTTGTGGATAGAAAAGAGGGAGCGGTGCTGCTTAACCCCTGCCCCTAACGATAGAAAAGAGAGGGGGGAAGGGGAACGGAGTTCCTAACAGGTACCTGCAAATAGGGTGTCGTTCCCCCTTGCTTACCTGAGAGGTGCCGATGCCAGAGCCGACTTCCGCCGCCTGTGCGGTTGCTGCCGTGGTGTCCATCGCTCTGTATGGTGGTCCCAGCAACTGCTGTTTCCCCTAACATCGGTCGCCCATTTGAACTCTCTGTTCGCGCCTTCGGAAACTGGAACGAGGGTTTCCGGCGCCCGCGGATGCCGTCACTGCGCCGGAAGTGACACTGTCACTTCCCGTGAGGCCAGAGTGGATACGCTGAGTTCCGCCCCCTCCGTCTTTGGCGCCAACTTCAAAATTTCTTCCGAAGTTAGCGGTTCACGGGTACACAGCACTGCTGCTCCAAGGAACCGGCCGACCAACGGAGTGAACTCCCCAACGCTCCACCAGACAGCATCCGTAGTCCTGCCGAGAGGCTAGGAGAACAGGAGACAGCGGTCAGCCCCTATTGCGGCACTAAGGGGTACCGCTATGGGCCGAGGAGATGCATCTTTCCAAGTCTTTCCATGGACAGTCCAGGAGACCGGGAGCTTCAGTTCCAGGAACATGTTACCCCCTGTCCGGAGGAAACAAAAATACTGAAGGTGAGGACTAAGGGACCGCCTTTTATTTTAATTTTGGAATGTGTTTCCTGTCCCTGGGGGAGGAGCCTAACGTCTCATGGGCTGTCCTGGAAGACGACTTTGAGAAAATTACAGTTTTATATCTTTATGTTTGAAGCCTGAAATGTGGCAAAAGGTCGAAAAGTTTAAGGGGGCCGAATACTTTCGCAAGGCACTGTATACAGGTAGGTGGAGGTTATATACAGGTAGGTGGAGGTAATATACAGGCAGGTAGGTAGGGGGATGGTATATACAGGTAGGTAAGTAGGGGGATGGTATATACAGGTAGGTAAGTAGGGGGATGGTATATACAGGTAGGTAAGTAGGGGGATGGTATATACAGGTAAGTAGGGGGATGGTATATACAGGTAGGTAAGTAGGGGGATGGTATATACAGGTAGGTAAGTAGGGGGATGGTATATACAGGTAAGTAGGGGGATGGTATATACAGGTAGGTAAGTAGGGGGATGGTATATACAGGTAGGTAAGTAGGGGGATGGTATATACAGGTAGGTAAGTAGGGGGATGGTATATACAGGTAAGTAGGGGGATGGTATATACAGGTAGGTAAGTAGGGGGATGGTATATACAGGTAGGTAAGTAGGGGGATGGTATATACAGGTAGGTAAGTAGGGGGATGGTATATACAGGTAAGTAGGGGGATGGTATATACAGGTAGGTAAGTAGGGGGATGGTATATACAGGTAGGTAGGTAAGTAGGTGGATGGTATATACAGGTAGGTAGGTAAGTAGGGGGATGGTATATACAGGTAAGTAGGGGGATGGTATATACAGGTAGGTAAGTAGGGGGATGGTATATACAGGTAAGTAGGGGGATGGTATATACAGGTAGGTAAGTAGGGGGATGGTATATACAGGTAGGTAGGTAAGTAGGTGGATGGTATATACAGGTAGGTAGGTAAGTAGGGGGATGGTATATACAGGTAAGTAGGGGGATGGTATATACAGGTAGGTAAGTAGGGGGATGGTATATACAGGTAGGTAAGTAGGGGGATGGTATATACAGGTAAGTAGGGGGATGGTATATACAGGTAGGTAGGTAAGTAGGGGGATGGTATATACAGGTAAGTAGGGGGATGGTATATACAGGTAGGTAGGTAAGTAGGGGGATGGTATATACAGGTAAGTAGGGGGATGGTATATACAGGTAGGTAGGTAAGTAGGGAGATGGTATATACAGGTAAGTAAGGGGATGGTATATACAGGTAAGTAGGGGGATGGTATATACAGGTAAGTAGGGGGATGGTATATACAGGTAGGTAGGGGGATGGTATATACAGGTAGGTAAGTAGGGGGATGATATATACAGGTAGGTAGGGGGATGGTATATACAGGTAGGTAGGGGGATGGTATATACAGGTAGGTAAGTAGGGGGATGATATATACAGGTAGGTAGGGGGATGGTATATACAGGTAGGTAGGGGGATGGTATATACAGGTAAGTAGGGGGATGGTATATACAGGTAAGTAGGGGGATGATATATACAGGTAGGTAGGGGGATGGTATATACAGGTAGGTAGGGGGATGGTATATACAGGTAAGTAGGGGGATGGTATATACAGGTAAGTAGGGGGATGGTATATACAGGTAGGTAGGGGGATGGTATATACAGGTAGGTAAGTAGGGGGATGGTATATACAGGTAGGTAGGGGGATGGTATATACAGGTAGGTAGGGGGATGGTATATACAGGTAAGTAAGGGGATGGTATATACAGGTAAGTAGGGGGATGGTATATACAGGTAGGTAGGGGGATGGTATATACAGGTAGGTAAGTAGGGGGATGGTATATACAGGTAGGTAAGTAGGGGGATGGTATATACAGGTAAGTAGGGGGATGGTATATACAGGTAGGTAAGTAGGTTGGATGGTATATACAGGTAGGTAAGTAGGGGGATGGTATATACAGGTAGGTAGGGGGATGGTATGTACAGGTAAGTAGGAATAGGTAGGTGGATGTCAGACACTCACGCGGACTCGGTGCCTCTCTCTTATCCTGTACTCCGGTTACCATGGAGTCGGGACGCTGACATCGCGGAGGATGTCGGGAGGAAAACAATTGGTAGGGGGAGGGTCGCCATGACAACGGGCTCTCCGAGCGGTCACGTGATTCCCCTGGTCACTGGTGACGTAGGCGGAAATGAGAGTTGTGAGACTTCCGGTGAGCTACACGTGAGTGGAGGCGTGTGTACGGTGAGAGGGGACAGGGATGGGGTGTTCTGTGCGATGTACGGAGGGGTAGTGATCTGTTCTGTCCTAGCCGGGGAGGAAGGGAGGACACAGCTTCTTATTTACCACCTTACATGGGACACGTTCCTACCGGCTCTAGAGCCCCCCTTCATTCTTTCATTCTGCACCCCTTTCACCTCTCCCCACAATGTGCTTCACTTTCACTGTTTAACCCCCCCCCCCCAATCCCTTTCTCCTCTACGCTCCCCTAATTTTCTTGTTTTATTCCCCCCCATCCTCCTGTTCACCCCACCCACAATCCCAATAATCTTCGATTTCCCCCCCCCCCCTTCTCCCAACACCCCCTCCCCAATCTTCACTCCCCCTCTTCCCCTTCTAGGCTGTATCTTCACACCCCCCCCCCTTTAGGACACGTTTGGTTGAAGAGCTCCCAGTCCCCCCCCCCCCCCCCTGTAGAGGAGAAGTCCGGATTCTGTATTTTTGTGACATTGTCTCTTTATATTTCCTCCCAGGATCAGAAGACGCCATGTTGGATCGCGATGATGATGAGGAGAGTTTGTCGGACTCGGATTCTGACATTGATCCGTCTGAGCTGACTGATAAGGAGGTGATTCCCCCCATCCCCCCCATCTTTGTGTCGTCTTCTCCATCCCTGGCTGTGCTCTCCTCTGCAACACCCCAACATGTCCCACATTCACAGAAAATCTCTATGGCTCCTCCCTGACAGATTTCACTTCCTGTCCCATAACCGAAACAGGAAGTCCCTCATCTCTGGGAGTCACCAGAACCAGTGTCGACATTGGGAGATCTCCCCTCTTTTCCTGTTCTAGTGACAACCCAAAATTTGAGATTCTCTTTTACTCTTGATAATAACGGAAAATCATCTTAAAGAGGTTGTAAACCCATGAAACTTTTTTTTTTTTTTTGCAACCTGAAAGACAAACACATAATGAGCTAGTATGCATCGCATACTAGCTCATTATAAAATACTTACCTTAGAACGAGCCCCCGCCGTGCCGCCTGCTTACCTGTATGACGGGCGACATGTCCAGTCACCCGTTTTCTGGTATCGCGGCATCCGGTCATCTGATTGGCCAGAGCCGCGGTGACGTCACTGCATGGCACAGGGCTCTTAAGGAACGGCACCAGCGGCGGGTTCCTTCAGAGCGCATGCGCCTGTGACGTCACTGGCTGCATGTAAGGTAAATATCTCCTAAACGGTACATGTTTAGGAGATATTTACAGTACCTATAGGTAATCCTTATCATAGGATCACCTATAGGTAGAAGTTACAGAGGAGGGTTTACTTCCTCTTTAACGGGACACAGACAGCAATAAAAACCTAATGTGTGTTCTAATCCTTCTCTACTCTTTAGTTTTGGATAGACTAAAAAGATGAAGTACCGTTTTGTTTTAGTTTTTTTTTTTTCTTTTGGACCTGGACTAATTTGGAGGTAGGTGAGTGTAAACCAGGGGGTCTCAAACTGGTGGCCCTCCAGCTGTTGCGGAACTACAAGTCCCATCATGCCTCTGCCTATGGGAGTCATGCTTATAGCTGTCAGCCTTGCAATGCGTCGTGGGAATTGCAACAGCTGGAGGGCCACCAGTTTAAGACTCCTGGTGTGAACTAGGGATTCCCCGATCCGACTTTTTTGGACCCGATACCGATATCTACCTTAGATTGTAAGCTCCTTGAGGGCAGGGACTGATGTAAATGTGCAATGTATATGTAAAGCGCTGAGTAAATTGACAGCGCTATACAAGTACCTGAAATAAAATAAATAAATAAATATCTGGCGTTGTGAAATCGCCGATACCGGAACCGATCCGGAGCCACACACAAAGCAAGCGGCTGCAGTACAGAGCAAAGCCGCTGCTTCATGTGTGCGGCTCCTCCATTCACAGGCGGAGTGCATCTGATATCACTCCACCTGTGAGCCGGGACTATACAGGAAGTAGCGGCTCCCATCCCATACTACTACTACACCAAGTAAGGGATGGCTGAGCCGGGACTCAGCAAAAACCGGATCGGCCAGTAAATCGGTCAATGTTACCGATCCCCCGATCCAGCTATAATGGCCATATCAGTGCCGATATCCGATCCCAATATCGGATCGATGCATCCCTAGTGTTAACG
Source organism: Pelophylax lessonae (assembly GCF_965119305.1). NCBI lineage: Eukaryota > Metazoa > Chordata > Amphibia > Anura > Ranidae > Pelophylax > Pelophylax lessonae. The sequence goes on along the minus strand of NC_138775.1, from coordinate 288,512,265 downwards.
GACACAGATCCATTTACATCAGCCTGCCCGTAGACCCACACGGGGCTTCTAATCAGATCTGCTTGAAAAATGGACAGGTGTACCTGAACAGAAAGGCTGACTGGCCCGGTAGGATAGGAGAGCCCGAGCCACCAGCGGTGGGAGGGGGGTTGTCCCCCTGCTGCTTTGTAAAAGCAATCCAGCAGCTAGTGTAAAAGCAATCCAGCAGCTAGTGTAAAAGCAATCCAGCAGCTAGTGTAAAAGCAATCCAGCAGCTAGTGTAAAAGCAATCCAGCAGCTAGTTAGCCGCTAGGATTGTTTTTACAAGAGAGCCGACCACCGGCTGCAAAAATTGGTACTGGGGTGATGCCTGCAGCTGCATATCATACCGGTATAACCATTGAAAGTCCAGCAGTGGATATAATCCTGTGTGTTCATGCACACACAGGTGTTAAAAGGCTGAACCCCCCCCCCCCCCCCCCAAAGGCATGCTCAGGAGAGCAGCTGATGAGCAGGAAAACATTTAGACGCATCTAGCATTTGAGCGTTCAAATAGAACTATAGGCAAAACTTTTTTTTTTTTTTTGGCTAGAGCAGAGGAAGATTATAACCCCGATCAGATTTTTTTTCTACCATCTTTGTCCCATTGCAGAGATTTCTCTTCCTGTTCCATAGCCAAATGGGAAGTGACTTGAAATCACTGCAAATTAGGGATATTCCTTTGGGATTCCCAGGTCACCAGAACTAGTGTCCCCATTGGAAGATTTACTTTTCTGGGGACAACCCAAAATTTGGGATTTTCTTTTACTTTCACTTTTAATATTAATGGTAAACAGGACAAATAGAGAGGGTGAATCTCCTTAAAGCGGATAAATAAATAAAAATACCCCCCCCCCCCCCCCCGGGACAGTCGGGGCTACTGCATTCCACAATGGATAGCCTCTGTACTGTCCCGGGTCACACTTGCCTTTTAGAAAAAATACTTGCCTTGAAAATTTCTTCTCCAGCGCTGCCATCTCAGGTGTGGGCAGCTGAAGCCAGGGCGTCCTCTTCTGCATCCTCTTCCGTGTCCTCTTCGGTCCCACAATGCACTGCACCGGCCCCGCCGTCACTTCCGATGCAGACGCGTCATCCCTGCACTGCTTCTGGGAATGGCTAGAAGCTGTTTAGCAGGGAATGACACGCCTGCACCGGAAGTGACGAGCGGGGCCGGTGCAGGCGCATTGATTCCTCGGAGCGATGACGTTCAGCTCCCAGGAATCAATGCAAAGAGGAAGTGACGCCGGGGGGTGCGGCCGCAGGAGGAGGAAGTGGAAGAAAGGCGAGTATATTTTCTTCGATATCAAGGTAAGTAAAAAAAAAAAAGTGACTATCCATTTGTTATTCAGGTGACACTCAGCAAGCGGATGGCCCAAAATTGATTTTGTCGATTTTGAGGCCGGAACTCCGCTTTAACAGGGGCACAGACGGCAATAAAAACACATGGGTTCTAGTCCCTCTGCACTCTTATCCAAAAAAATAAAGTTCTGCCTTTAGTTATACTTTAATGCATTCCAATGACCAGACTAAATTAATTTAGGCAATGGAATCCGGTAACGGTGAAACGTTTGATGCGCCTAAACACATGAGCTGTACACTGATTTTGACGCTTTATTCTAGCAGCACTTTTCCTGCCAGTTCTGGCTTTCAGGGAGGATAAATAGATGCCCCGTGTGCACAAGGCCTTAAAATTGTCTGTAGTTTTAGTCTGTCTATTATTATTATACAGAATTTATATAGCGCCAACAATTTGCGCAACGCTTTAACCACTTCCATACCGGGCAAATCCTTCATTCCTCTCCTACATGTAAAAATCATGTTTTTGCCAGAAAATTACTCAGAACCCCCAAACATATTTTATATATATATAATTTTTAGCACAAACCTTAGGGAATAAAATATCATTCATTCCTGTTTTTGGGGGGAAAAAACACTTTTTTTTTTTTTTGTATAATGTAAAAGATAATGTTACACAGAGTACATAGATACTAACATGTCATGCTTTAATATTGTACACGCTTGCCAGACTTCGGTACTTGAAAATCTCCATTTGCGACGCTTTAAAAAAAATTTGGGGTTACCAGTTAAGGCTACGTTCACATGTGGGCGTAGTGGATCGCAGGCAGAATCACTGCGATTCTGCCCGCGATCTGGAAATCATTGCAAATCGCGGGACGCCTGTGCGATGCCCGTGATTTGCAATGACACCCCAAACGCTGTGCGATGTTGCCGCGATTTCTGCCTGCCAGATTGCGGTAACATCGCGCAAACAGAATCGCGGGACGCATGACACACAAAAGAAGCTCTTGTACCTTTTTTGGGCGTCATGCGTCACGCGATTCTGTTTGCGCGATGTTACCGCAATTCAGCAGGAAGAAATCGCAGCAACATCGCCACAGCGTTTGGGGTGTCACTGCAAATCACAGGCAACCCACGATTTGAAATGATTTCCGGATTGCGGGCAGAATTACGGTGGTTCTGCCCGTGTCCGCTACGCCCACATGTGAACGTAGCCTTAGAGTTAGAGGAGGTTCTGAGCTAGAATTATTGCTCTCGCTCTTAGGTTCGTGGCAATACCTCACGTGTGGTTTGAGTGCTGTTTTACATATGCGGGCACGGCCTACGTATGCGTTCGCTTCTGCATGCATTCGTTTTTGTTTGTTTATTTTTTTACTTACCCTTTTTTTTTTCTTTTTGGATCACTTTTACTATCATTCTTTACTTAATCTGTAAGTCCCCAGATTTCTCCTTTAGGCAGGAAAGTCAGATAAAAAAAAAAAAAAAAGCGATCTTATGCTTTCCAGCTAAAAAGTGAAGGGGGGGGGGTTCTCCTGCTGAATGTAAAAACAATCAATTGGCTAAACAGCTGCTATGATTGTTTTCACATTGCAGGGAATCGCCAGCAGATAAAAAGGACATCTGAATAATGCCTGCAGCTGGACCCATTCAGATTTAACCACTTAAAGCGGAAAAAAAATTCCAAAAATGAAAAGTCAGCAGCTGCTAATACTTGTAATATATAGACACTTACCTGTCCTGGAATTTAGTGACATTGGGTGCTGCCGCTGCCATTGCCGGTAAAGGAACCCAGCAGTGAAGCCTTTGCGGCTTCACAGCTGGTTCCCTACTACGCATGCACGAAGCATGCTGCGCTCTTACTGGCCAGGTTGGCGAGGGATGGGGGGGGGGGGGGCGAAACTGGTGACGTACCTTGCTGCGGCGAGGTCCAATGGAAACTGGGACAGGGTAAGCTAAATGTGACACTGGAGGGGGAGAGGAATCGGATAAGCTGAGGTTCCACTTTAAAGTCCAGGGCATCCTATAATGTCCTATGGGTGGGAAGTGATTAAAATATAAAGGGAGACAGTACAGAGGGCTCTGCTCATAAGAACTTACAATCCTATAGGGTGGGGTGAGGGGTAGAACTGTCAGGATGAGCTGATGGAAGAATTAAAAGTTGAGTTACTAGGTGGAGGGGAGAGGGGGTAGGCTTTAGGGATTGTCTAAGGGTCTGTCCTGGAAAAGTACCTTCAAATGATAAAAATCTGGTAACATTCCACCTACATTGCTGCTATTTGGATGGTATATTGCAGCTGTGTAGCAGTTATATTCTAAATTTTTACAAATTCTTTGTGTTACAGCTACAAGAGGCCTTTGCTCAGGGAAAACTGAAGCCGGGATTAAATGCGGTGCTGGAAGGAAAACCGAAAGCTTCCAATGATGTGGTGAGGACTGAATTGTGGTGCTTCTCTCTTCTGTGTATTTTCTTGTGCCTCTTACCAGGAACATGGCTAAAATCTCTCACCAGCACACCTAGGAGCTTGTAGCAAAGCTGAAAGTTTTATTGCAAGACCCCTTTATGTGACTCTAGATCACATGTGTCAAACACAAGGCCCGGGGGGCCGAATTTGGCCCTCCAGGCCATTTCATGTGGCCCCTCGCACCTCTCCTAGATCTGCAGTGTAGCTCCAGCCCTCGTTTGGGCCTCCTCCGGACCCCGAAATTTCTGCTTCCCAGCTCCACCCCCAGCTTCTTCCCAGCAGCAACATAAGGTAAGGGGGTGCCCTTTGATGTAAGGGAGGGTAGGGGGGGACTCCTTGACATCTGATGTAGGGGGGTGGGACACTCTGGACATCTAGTATTACAGATACAACTGGCCCTATGAGGGCAATTGTAATGCTGATGCGGCACTCGATGAAGTTGAGTTTGACACTCCTGCTCTAGATAATGTTGTGTAATCTTGCAATTTTCTTTAGCTTTGCAACAAACTCCTGGGTGTGCTGGTGTCATAGTTTTTACATGTTCTATACCAGACTTACTCGACCTTTTCAACAGAGGAACCCTATAAAAATAACTTTCTAGTGTCAGGGAACCCCTGCTAAAAGTTACTGCATCTAAAACTCATGATATGTTAGTGTGATGGTCAGTTGGAAGAATTACCCCCTTACAGATCGCTAAAAAGATCAAAGATGTCAATGGGAACTTACCTGAGAGGTAGAAATTTCTCAGGGGGCCAACAACATGGGAGAAGTCAAAGGTCACCGGGCACAGCGTCTCCTCCTCACACCTGATTTAAACCTGCAATCGCTGTACAACCATGTCACAATCACTCTGATCACTTTTCAGAGGAGTAGCAGTGCCTGCTGCACTTGCGAGTGAGCCTTTAGTTCGATTCTGCAGCAGCACCCTTAGGCTTGTTTAGACGTAAACGTGGGGGGGGGGGGTGTAAAATCCTGTGGTTGGGTCTGTTTTTCCCCCCCCAATCCCTACACCATTTATCTGCTGAGGCAGCAGTCAAAGTTATACACATGCTGCAGCAGGAATTGAACTCCGTGTTGCTTTTGGTGGCTGCTACCACCTGCCAGTAGTGATCCATTCAAGTAAATGGGGCCACTCTGTAATTGCCCCGCAACTGCGTGCTTCTGCAGGGTCCAAGGGGTTGAAGCAGGTAGTGAGAAAGCAACACAACGCTGCCTGCTTTAACCCCTTGTTTGCTGTACTGCACAAGGTTGCAGCGTACTTGCAGAGTGGCTTTATTCACCTGAGTGGGTCATGCTTGACAGGTGCTTCACCCACCAACTATGACAGGACATATAACTCCTGCTGTGACATGTGTACAACCCTGGCCACTGCAGTTAAAGGGGGTGCGGTTGGGGCGGGGGTGACACACATCCTAACTATATGGTTTTACCGCCCCTTCCCCAAACTACAAATGTAAACGGGGGTTTGGGGGCAAGAGTTTTGCATTAAGAAGGGAAGCTGATCACACTCTCTTCCTTTTATAACTTTTTAATATTCTGTGTTCCTCCTCAGAATGGACTAAGACAATGCCTTCAGGATCTCAAGAAAGATCTGGAGTGGTTGGAGCGTCTGGACGTAACAACAGCTCCTGTACCCGACAAGACGGCACAGAACGGGGTGGAGGCGGCTCAGAGCTCCGAAGTCAATGCAGAGGATGATTTCCAGAGAGAAATGAGCTTGTGAGTGATTTACTGCCTGAACTTCTAAAGATAAAGTGTGTTTTATGCAGCTCACTGCAGCTGGTTTATAAACTAACTATAAAGCTTTCCCATGCACATTTAGTAAACGGGGATATCACAGTACTCCCTGGGCAGTGTTTGTCACAATGGTGTGCCAAAAGCACCAACCAGATTTTGTCTTTCCATCAATTTAGAACCATTTGGATACTCTAATTTGATTAGTGATTGGGTGCCGGAGGTTCACAAACTGGGCACATTGCTCTTTGCTTTGCAAAATTGAAGCTGCAAACTGCTGTTTTTTCAAATGTGGTGAACTCGTGGACAGCCAAGCAAAAGAGTATACAGGGTCACTGTGACATATCCTTCACCCATCTGATCTGGCTCTGCCACTGATGTGTTTTGCCCTCAATATGGTCTTGGCACCCATGTCAGGGTTGGAGCCATATTGGATGGGTGAAGGATGTCTCCGTGACCTTGCTTGTTGTTTTGCTTGCCAATGTCAAAGTTCATCCCGACTTTGCATGGACTGCAGGGAGGTGGCAGATCCTGGGAAGCCCAGACAGTAGGAGGTCACTGCATGGAGTCTGCCTAGATCAGTGATGGCGAACCTTTTTGTGCCCGAGTGCCCAAACTGTGACACACAACCAACTTATTTTTTTCAAAGTGTTAACATGGCAATTATTAGCCACAGATAATGGCCGCAAGGGCCTCTCACCAATACCAGCGACACAGCAACCCTTCCTCCAAACCGATGTCCTTTTCTTTTTCTTTCTTTTTCTTTCTTTCTTTCTTTCTTTCTTTTTCTTTCTTTCTTTCTTTTTCTTTCTTTCTTTCTTTCTTTCTTTTTCTTTCTTTCTTTCTTTCTTTCTCTTTCTTTCTTTCTCTTTCTTTCTTTCTTTTTCTTTCTTTCTTTCTTTCTTTTTCTTTCTTTCTTTCTTTTTCTTTCTTTCTTTCTTTTTCTTTCTTTCTTTCTTTTTCTTTCTTTTTCTTTCTTTCTTTCTTTCTTTTTCTTTCTTTCTTTTTCTTTCTTTTTCTTTTTTTCTTTCTTTTTCTTTCTTTCTTTTTCTTTCTTTTTCTTTTTTTCTTTCTTTTTCTTTCTTTCTCTTTCTTTCTTTTTCTTTCTTTCTTTTTCTTTCTTTCTCTTTCTCTCTCCTAAATGTCCCATGGTGCACTTGTCAACCTCCTAATTGGTGCTTGGCTGCAGCCAATGGGGGAGGCAGGAGAAATCAGAGCGGGCGACGATCTCTACAAGCACCTCTTTCCCTGTCCAGCGCTGCTTGACAGAAGGGGGGTGAGCAGGGAAATAGACTGACAGTCCATGCTCGCTTCCCCCCCCTTGTCACAACGCCGCTGCCATGTGGGGGGGGTGGATTAGAGAGCCCAGGCATCAGTGGCAGCTTTCCAGTATAGCGGTCATGCCCATGCATGCCATAGGTTCGCCATCACTGGCCTAGACTGATGCCATTTGTTAATATTTGTTTGCTCTTTGCTTTATTGAAAGAACCTTTGCTTTAGAGCTCCACCAGTAAACATCACTTTGTTCATCTAGTTTTGTGAAGGTCTGCGTTAGAGCCCATGCAGTTAAATTCCGGCAGACGACACGCTTTTCAATTTCAAATACTTTATTCTTTCCCCAGTTACCGGCAAGCGCAGTCGGCTGTGATCTTCGCTCTGCCACGTCTGCAGCAGTTGAAAGTTTTCACAAAGCGCCCGGATGATTACTTTGCTGAGATGGCAAAGACGGACCAGCACATGCAGAAGGTAGGCTGTCTGTATTTAATATTTAAACTTTATTTAGCTTTCCATATATAGAAAAAAAATACAATTCACATAGTAGAATATACACAGAAGAGAAAAATCACTCCCCTGTCCCTCCACCTCGGGGGAGAGAGAAGGGGGGGGGAGAGGGAGGCTCAGCACAGGGCCAATCAGCACTATCCAAAGGGTCAGGAGTCATGCAGCCTCATGGAACAGTCAAAGGAGAATGTAAACTCCTCCTACAACCTTTAACCAAACACTGATAGAAGTCACAAGACTGCTATATACTGCTGATGAGAAAAGGTATTTAGCAGTTTATATTTACTAAAATAGTTGCATTTCCATGTTCTGTGTACTGTGGGAGAGCAGATATAGTGAATGCAGCCTCCTGGGGAGAGCAGATGTAGGGGCTGCAGGCTCATGGGTTTAGTAACACCTGAACTCTATCTCCGGCTCTGATAGAAAGATCAGTGGTGGGGATTGTGTGAGAATGGTGGATCAGAGGATAACCTTTAGAGAATCTTTTACTTTGCCCAAATTCCCTTTGCAATGTTGTATATTGGAAAATGCCATTAAGGTGCCAAAGATATGACTGCTGATTGTAGAACTGTCTGGCAGACAGCACTGCTTGTCCTCTGAATGCTGAACTTTGCACTTAAAAGGAATTACAAACTACTCTGTCTGACATTTGACTGTTTCTGGTTGGTTTGTGTATTTTTAGATTCGACATAAACTTCAGGCCAAGCAGCAGGCGATGGAGAAATCCGAAAAAGCCAAACAGCTGCGAGCCCTGCGGAAGTACGGCAAGAAGGTCAGTGACCGACATGTGACTTGTTACATACTGGGCTGGTTTTGGATTTATTTTATTTCTCATTTGCCGGAGTATTGGATCCAAACGGCTCTTTCTCTGATCTACAGGTACAAGTTGAAGTTATACAGAAGAGACAGAAGGAGAAATCTAATATGATGAATCAAATTAAAAAATACCAGAAAGGTAATTATTACCCAAGGAAAGGATATTTTAGATATGGTTATATAGACTTTCTCTGTAGGTCACCCAGAAAGAGTTCATTGCCAATGGTACATACGACAAAAAGATTAGATAGATATATATATATATATATATATATATATATATATATATATATATATATATATATATATATATATATATATATATATATATATATATATATATAATTTTTTTATTATGTGCTGCGCAATATGATAAATAATGTGTGATATATAGCATCTATGTATCAAGTGCCAAAATAATTCTACAATACACACCACATCTATATATCAAGTGCCAAAAATCTTCTAAAAATCCATAAACTGAATATTAAATATTTTTTGTTCACTATAAGTGTATCAAGTATACAGAATATATTTATAAACCTATATATGCATAAATAAGATTCACAATGGTGTTTGAGGAAAAAAATATATACAAATATAAATAAAAAATATTGTCGTGTTTCCAAGATGAAAAAAATTATCCCTTTCACCAGTGCTGCTAAATTAAAAAGAAAATTTGCTATCTGTGAACTGTAACTCGTAAAACGTGTTTCCAAAAGTGTCACCTCCACCCTTGTGACACCCCCCCCTCCCCGAAGTGGGTTCTCACCTTAAGAAGTGGGACCTTGCAATTAAAGCGGAGTTCCACCCAAAAGTGGAACTTCCACTCATTGACCCCCCCCCCCTCCGATGCCACATTTGGCACCTTTCAGAGGGGAGCGGGAAGTGGGCACCTGTTTTTGACAGTTACCCTTCCCCGCTTCCGGGAGACGGCAGCCCCCTCCTCCTTCCCCCGCCCCCGAGCCAATCTGAATGCCCAGTGTGCTTTGCGCATACGCAGCAGGGACCCGCCCTTGCTTCACTGCCGGTTTTCCTATTTTGGGAATGGCGGCGGCAGCACCCGACCGCTGATAGAAACATCGGCTGCGGTGCCGACAACGCTGGACTCCAGGACAGGTAAGAGTCCTAATGTTAAAAGTCAGCAGCTACAGTATGTTTACAGTGTGTAGCTGCTGACTTTAAATTTTTGGAGGGGGGGGGGGTGGAACTCCGCTTTAAGCTTGGTCAAATATCGCATTAACAGATCCCTGTAGATAAAAGGATCGTCTCCTCTAGTGTGCTGCGCCTTAGCTTAATTAGATGGGCTCAGCAGTTCACATAAATGGGAGGAAAATATATAGATCATCCATAGTGCAAATACTGTTTTTTGCTTAAAAAAAAAAAAATTTTTTTTTATTAAAATATAAATAAATCACTCGCATTTGTAAGGTTCATAGAGCGCAGCAAACTGAACAAGTGGGATGAAATTAGATCTTTGCAATGACACAAGAAGCCCGGTAATCCGCTCACTGTTAGGCTTTAGCATTCCTCTCACCACCGACGTGAACTTGGCCCCTCCCATTGCCTTGTCTATATAGAATAGTAGCTCACAGGAACATTCATTTCATCGAAAAGATTAGATGTCACAGGGGGTGTGGTCAAACGTTCATGGTGTAGGTCTAGGATGTGAGACGCAGAGCATCACTGCTGATCCTGCTAAGAATCATGCTGCCACCGCCGCAATCGGCTTTCTAGCCCACACACGTTCTCTCACCTGCAGACAGGAGCCTTTCTGCCACATAACAGAGATATGATGGAAAGGAAACTGGAATATCCTCCAGCTGTGGGTGGAGTGGTACAAGGTGGTGTTGCACACGAAAACACAAACATTAGGCCTGAAATCTACTTTGTAACTGCCAGCAGATTTGAATAGGGCCAGACCCCTATATCTGTAGTGTAGTACGACCCCTTCAAGTCTGTGTGGAGTTACTTTGGTGTTGCAGCCAGTGCCAAAGCATAAACCAGATTTCCACTCAAAAGTGGAACTTCCTCTCATTTGCTTCCTCTCCCCCTCCGGTGCCGCATTTGGCACCTTTCAGGGGGGAGGGGGGGGGGGACGGGTACTTGTTTTTGACAGGTACCCTTCCCCCTTCTCCTTCCTCCCGCCGCCGAGCCAATCTGAATGCGCAGCGTGCTTCGCGCATGCGCAGTAGGGACCCGCCCGTGAAGCTGCAAGGCTTCACTGCTGGGTTCCTTTACCGGCAATGGCGGCGGCAGCACCCGACAGCCGATGGAAACATCAGCTGCGGTACAGACATCGCTGGACTCCAGGACAGGTAAGTGTCCTAATATTAAAAGTCAGCTGCTACAGTATGTGTACAGTGTGTGTAGCTGCTGAATTTTAATTTTTGGAGGTGGGGGGGGGGGGGGGGGGGGACTCCGCTTTTAACATGTTACTAAACCCAAGAGCTTGCATTCACTGTATTTGCTCTCCCACAGTACACAGAACATGGAAATGCAATAGTTTTAGTAAATATAAACTGCTAAATACCTTTTCTCATCAGCAGTTAGAGCAGTCTTATAAAATTCTATCAGTGTCTGGTTAAAGCTTGTAGGAGGAGTTTTCATTCTCCCCTGATTGTCCTTTGAGGCTGCATAACCCCTGAGCCTCTGTCTGGACAGTGCTGATTGGCCCTGTGCTGATCACATGCACTCTCCCCAGAAAAAAAAAATCCTTTAGCAATACACAACAAACTGAGCATGTGCAGCATGCCCCCAAGGCTCTTTTCTATCAGCAGACTGATTGGGGACAGTGGAAGAAGGGGAGGATCAGTGAAGACCGGATCACACAGCTTTTTTTACACAATGCAGGGGATTAACCCCTTAGGTTCCACAGTGAGTATAACCAGCATGCTTCACTGCATATGCACACTGATTTTATTGTTGAGGGTTTAGTAACAATTTTGAAGCGGTAGTAAAGCTTGATTAAAAAAAAAATAATAAAATTTCACCCTGCAAGGAAATGTCATAATGTGCTAGTATGCATCGCATACTAGCACATCATGACATTTCCTTGCAGGGTGACATTTGTTTTTTTTTTTTAATAGTAGTAAAGCTTGATTACAAAAAAGAAAAAAATTTCCTTGCAGGGTGAAATTTTTATTTTTGTAGTAGTAAAGCTTCATTAAAAAAAAAATTCACTCTGCAAGGAAAACTAGCACATCATGACATTTCCTTGCAGGTTGAAATTTTTATTATTTTTTTTAATAGTAGTAAAGCTTGATTAAAAAAAATAATAAAATTTACCCTGCAAGGAAATGTCATGATGTGCTACTATGCATCGCATACTAGCACATTATGAAAGATTTGCCTTAAAATGAAGCCCTCCAGTGGCTCACAGACGAGGCTTCCATATTCCCCTGGTCTCCCCTTCCCGGGTTTGTGGGCTGCAGCCGTCTTGACTAGCCGAGCCGCGATGACGTCACTCCTGCGCACAGGAGTCACGGTTTACATCACTGACCTCTTGAAGGAACGGCATGGTATGACGTTTTTTCAGGGCGCGTGCCCTTTAAAATATCTCGGAAATGGTGCAAGTTTAGGAGAAATTTATTTTACCTACAAGTAAGAGTTTATTAAAAGTTTACCTATAGGTAATGGTAGCAGAAAAGACTTTACTGCCACTTGAATCCCTGAGGGTTTAAACACCAAAGCAGCCATTGTTTTGTGGTTCTAGGTAGGATTAGGTTGGGAAGCTGGCAAGGTTAGGCCAAGTTTTTTTTTTTTTTTTTCTTTTTAAGTGAATTTGTTTTTCTTTAATGGTGTTATAACCTAATATCTGCTCTGTTTCTTTAGGCCTTTCTGATAAGCTGGATTTTCTAGAAGGAGATCAGCCTCAAAAGAAAACTCCCGGTGCACCAGGAAAGGGTAAAAAAGGGTAAGAGCACGCTGACATCACATTTACTGGTCACTACAAATGAATGGGTTTACAGCTATGGTGATATCAATACAGCTGAAATACACAAAGGGGAGGGGCTAACCTTTATGGGCAGTTGAATTTGAACAGTCCAATACTGTATTTGTCATTTTTGTTCAGCCAGCGTACGAACAGCTGACTGTTTCCTAACCTAACATTTCCCAGTGTTGGTAAATTGGCAGCACAGCGGCTTAGTCATTGTCACGTGTCCTGCAGCTCTGGAATCCTCCATTCTAATCCTGGACAATATCTGCACTGACTTTGCATGTTTTCCCTGTGTTTTGCATGGGTTTCCCCTGGTTTTCTACAAGTGTATATGTGTGAGATTGGGACCTTAGATTGTAAGCTCCTTCAGGACAGAAACCAATGTGCCTACACAGTATGTAAACCTCTGTCCAACACAACTAATTTTCCAAGAAGCAGAGAATCTACTTGCTGGGTTATAAGAACCGTTTTTGGTTTTGTTTTCCTTGAGGAGCCATTTAACCCCCTTCCCTTCGTACTGAGAGCATGCCGCACAGCACACTCCCAGCACAGGGACTGGGGTCTCACACTATCAGGACTGTCGGTTCCGGGGCACCTGATGGCTGTGATAGCCTCTGATTGGCTATAGTCACTGTAAGGCTGCCCCCGTGTTTCTTTTCTGAATAAGGTCCCTTTCACACTTGTATGACCTGAGAGTCTAATGCGACTTTGACGCCACTTGAAGCAATGCTGTGCAATATTGAGGTCTATGGACCTCAAGTCACATCGAAGTCGGACCAAAGTAGTGCAGGGACTACTTTTGAAGTCGCACAGATTTGAACGGTACTCATTGGAAATCATGGGGTACGACTTGTCATGTGACTTTGCAGTCCCAAGTCACACAAGTGTGAAAGTGGCCTACAATGGCAAGTTAGCCCCGGTTCACATTAGTGAGATCACAGAGATTGCATGTCATTCGGAGCGCACTGCTCCTAAATTACATGCGATCTCATGTGCGGTGTGGCTGAATTTGCACCGCATCCGCACTAAACTCGCACAGGACCCTTTTTTTGGTCCACAGCAGAATCGGATCGCGTGGTGGTTCACACTAGTGCGATCCGATTCTGTGCGAACTTGCAGATCGCACTGCGATATGTGATCGCAACTGGGGGTGTCGTTGACTTTTAATTGACACCCCCTGCTTTTTGCATATGGCAGTGTGAACAGCCAGGGGTGCGGATGCGATGTGGGATCACGCTGCATATTCGCAGCGTTCCCGCATCGCACAAATGTGAACCGGCACTGACATTGTATATTCCTTTCCCTGCAGGAGAAATGTAAACAAACCAGTGTGTGAAAAAATAAAATAAAAATATAGAATAAAAAAATAAATTTAAAGAAATTAAGACAATAGGATCAAGATTTGCCAGTGTTACTGTTTGGGTTCAAAGGTCACGGTCTGCATATTTTGGGTAGAATAAAAAGAATAGTTTTTAAATTTGTGTTAGGGCTCTTTCACACGGGCGGTCCGATCAGATCCGCCTGTCAGTTTTTTAGGCGGATCTGATCGGATCCTCCATGCAGCTCTATGGGGCAGCGGATGTCAGCGGAGACACCTCCACTGACACCCGCTGCCATCCGTATCCGATCCTGTGCTGAAATCTGGACGGATGGAAACCCTATTTTTCCATCCGTTCAGTAATCGGAGCGGAGCGCATTTGATGAGCGGACAGGCGGTCCGCTCTCTTCCGATTCCCCATAGAGGGCAGCGGGGGCTGAGACACCTCCCTCTCTGCTCTGCAAGCGGAGACGGAGCTGTCACCCGCCCGGCTGTCACCCGATCCCCGCTGAGCAACACGGATCCGCCTACGGAGGCGGACCGTGTGAAAGAGCCCTTAGTGTGTTTTTAGGCAGGATAAAAAAAAAATGCTAAATGCGCCTACCATTTGTTTCTGGGCTGTACTACGGGTACAAACTGCAACTAACATACACATATGTGGTATCACTGCGATCGTCCGGAGCAGGAGAATTTATTTAGGGTTTTTGTTTGGTGGTAAATTATGATAATCGCAAGAAATGTACAGCTGCATTTAAAAAAAAACATTTTTTTTTGTATTTTACTATTTTGGGCTATTTTCCTTTTGATAATAAAAAAAAAAAAAAAAAAAAAAGAGCTATCCATTACCATTAAGCGCCAGTTCACATATGTAGCGATGACAGACATCGCATGTGATGCTCTACAAATTACATGCAATGTCTGTGCGATGCAAATTCAGCCATACAGATTGTATGGCTGAATTTGCATCGGATTCGGACACCACTCACACAGGACCCTTTTTTGGGTCCGCACCAGAATCGGATCGCATGGGTGTTCACACCTATGTGATCCAATTCATGTCTGAACTGACAGTTCGCACTGCTATATGCAAACTGATCTGGGGGATGTTGTTAACTTTGCATTGACACCCCCAGAGATTTGCATATGGCAGTGTGCACTACATGCGTGGTGAATGCGATGGGTTCCTGCATCGCATATGTGTGAACCGGGACTTTCTATCAAATTAATCCCAATTTGTCAGGAAAAAAACAAGTTCTATTCTACCTAGATGCACAAAGTAGCTATGATTATATGTGCAGTTTTAGGCCCCTTTCACACTTGTGCAACTTGTCCTGCTATTTGGGACTGCAAAATCGCAAGGCAAGTCGTTCTCCATTATTTCCAATGAGTACCATTCATTCACACTGACTTCAAAGTAGTCCCTCTACTACTTTGGCACGATTTTGATGTGTTTTGAGGTCCAAAGACATTCAACCCAGTCAAACTTGCATTAAAAGCGCTGCAACAAAGTTGCAGTAAAATTGTGCGACAAGTGTGAAAGGGGCCTTACTAACACATGTCAAAGTTGCAAAATTGTGCTCGGGCATTTAGATTTGTTTTTACCCTTAGGTGTGAAGGGGTTAAGATTGTGTTGGCGTTCATGTTGGCATTTATGTTGTATCTTTTTTTTTTTTTTCTTCTTGCAAATTCTTTGTTTCCAGACAGAGGGTCATATACATCCTTACATTGTATTTTTATATTCTTTTTAAGACCTAGTGCCAAGAGAAAGTACAAAGACCAGAAGTTTGGCTTTGGAGGAAGGAAAAAAGGCTCGAAAATGAATACAAAGGAGAGTTTTAATGACGTGTCACGCTTTAAAGCGAATGTCGCACACGGGAAAGGTCCTCACAGGCCTGGGAAGAAGGGCGGGAAGAATGCCAATGTGAGTATAATGTGCAGCAGAAATGGGTGAGAGTTCTGAGTATTTCCCAAAACTAATCTTCTCTTCTTTCTTCAGAAACGGCCGGGTAAGAAGGTGAGACAGAAGATGAAGAGTAAAGGGAGATAAGAATGGATAAGCTACCAGTTGGCACCTAATCGCCATTCTCCTCCTCCAACCGCCAGCTGGAACACCCCACCCAATATCACCTCTCCGGGTATTTGGGCATCACATTGGAGATGGATTCACTCTATTGTCACTATTCTCAGTGATGACAAAGGACATAAATGACTATAAGAGATCTCCTCAGGAGACTATGCTAGTCACCGTTGTTTTTATATACAGAGCTATTTGTCATTGGTTCTATTAAATATTAATCTAGAAGTAGAATGCATCTGTGCTTAAGTGCTTTTCCTTTGGAAAAAAGAGTGTATGTATGTATGTATGTATATATAATATTAGGGATCGATCGATTATTGGCAAAGCCGATATATCGGGGGCCGACATGCACTTTTCCCGGTATATCAGAATCGGCCTCGGCGGTTACCGATATTTCGGAAAGTGCTTATACCGGAGTGATGCCTGCAGCTAGAGGCATCACCCCGGTACCGGCGTCCATAGCCGTCGGTCAGCTGTCTTGTAATGACAACTGATGCGACTGAGAAGTTACTCGGCTGTCATTACAAGGTGCAGGAGGGGACGTCGCCCCCCCCCCCCCCCCCCTCGCGGCTTGCCTGGATCTCCCTACCCAAGGAGAGACCGAGAGACCCGGGCAGCCAGCCTGCACGGCTGCCGAAGACACGATCAAAGCCGCACATTCGGCTCTGATCGGGTCTCCATGCAAAAACCCGGAAGTGATGTCAAGAAAAAAAAATATATATATTTTTTTTAAATGTACAAAAATATCGGCGCATATCAGCCGATACTGATATGCATTGGCCAAAATATCGGTATTGGCAACGAAAAACCGATATTGGTTGATCACTAATATATATTATAATTCTGGCCTCTTGTACTAGACTTTGGGCTGCCCATACATTATACAATTTTCTTGTACAGTTTTCCTTTAGATTTACCAAAACCATATAATAGGAGGTCAAACCTAAACACTTTCAATTTGGATGCAGTCAAGCAGGCCCTTGTACTACTTGGTTGAAGGTAAATCTAAAGGAAATTGAATAGGAAAATTGTATAATGTTAATAATTGAAAGAGGACCAGGAAAAACTTTGTCAGTTTTTTGATGGGGCAATTAGGTCCCCCCTTCAAAACTGTAGTGTTGTCACAGCAGCCCATTTTATTTTGAATAGGCTGGCAATGCACCACGGCGCAACAAAAATCTGAAATGATGCAAGTTATTAGCAAATCGGGTCTGTTCATACTTGCTGTACTTGTGTGTTGGAAAGCCATTTAGAGTGAATGGCATGTGGTGCATTAGTGCATGGGTGTGAAAGCTTAAAGTGGTGGTAAACCCATTTTAATAACTTTTACCTATAGGTAATCCTATATTAAGGCTTGCCTATAGGTGCTGTTAATATCTCCTAAACTTGCACCGTTTAGGAGATATTTACAGTGTATGCAGCCAATGACGTCATCGGCGCATGCGCTCTGAAGAAACAGCCACCCATGCCGTTTCTTCAGTGCCGTGACTGGTGGCTCCCGCGCGCATGCAGGGACTGACGTCACGAGGCTCTGGTCAGTAATACTGCCGGAGTCCGCAGACCCGGAAGAAGACGGGTGAACATGGATGCGGGCTGCAGCGTGGACTTTGTTGGAGGTAAGTGTCACATAATGTGCTTGTATGCGATGCACACTAGCAAATTATGCATTTAATTTGCAGGGAAGAAAAAAAGAAAATAATTTTGAGGAGTTTACTTCCTCTTTAATAGCTAAACAGAAATGTCCCCTTGTGCTTGCTGCATATTTATTGAAATAATTATTTTTAAGGTTCGCTCCAAGATTTTGTGCTTGCCTAATATGTGAAGTATTACAGAGATGTCCTTTTTGGTCTAGGATAGAAACCAGAAAACGGATGAAGAAACAAATATAATACCTTTCTAGCTATTTACTATTGCTAGCACCGTAAGGATTACAAATAGCCCATAATGATTGAGAGAGTTTAGTTCCACTTTATCTTGCAGAAATTAGCAGCACCTTGGCAGGCCTGCGGTCACTTTGTCAAATTGATCGGTTCATTGTAACATCCATTAAGCAGAAGGATTCTGTTTTTTTTTTTAACGGACTGTTCATATGTTTCACCTTATTAGATAAAAGTCGCAGAGTGTTTAATTTTAGTTGTTTATTTTAGGTGTTTGAGACATTTTTACATCACTTTAATATTCACATTCCCAAAAATTATTATATAGAATTCCAAGATCCCCATCCTATCAGGTTGTACCCCCCCCCGTATGCTGGGAATTGTATTTTCCCAACATATGACAGTTCTCACCTGCGGCGTGCCTTGAATATATTTTGGGAAACTGTTGATGGGGCCCGTTCACACTAGAATGCAGTGCGGGAGAGTCGTGTTCCCCTGCGGCTTCCCGCAATGCGCTTGCGATCTGCTGCAGAGATCAGTTCAAAGTTAACAACACTGAAAACGCAGGTTGCAAACGCAGTGTTTGTTTTTTATCTTGCCTGCACCGGATCACATAGTACAAAAGTACCATGCGTTGCAGTTTCAGTGCGTTGTAAAAAGTAGTGCATGCACTACTTTTGGTGCGGTGCAATTTCAGCACATTCAAAATGCATAGGGCTGAATTCGCACTGCACAGAACTGCATGCGCGATTGACATGCAGTTCCTGCAACAGCGTTTCTGTGCGATTGACATGCAGTTCCTGTGTGATATACATGCAGTTTCTACAACAGCATTCCTGTGCGATTCACATGCAGTACCTAGTGTGAATGGGTCCTAAATCATTGGGTTTACTTCCACTTTTAGCCCTTGTACACACTTCTATGACTTTGAGCCCTCGTTCACATTGACTGCGGCTTTGAAATCGCATAATTGCAAAGTCACCTGTCAGTGCAACTTTGGGTGTGACTTGAAAGGTATCTGTGCGACTTCATGCACAGATGTCTATGCAAGTCGCACCCAAAATCGCCAAAAGTAGTGCAGGAACTTTTTTTTTCAAATTGATGCGGGACTGCAAAGTAGGGAATCGATCAATTATTGGCAAGGCCGATATATCCAGGGCCAATATTGTTAAACTTTCAGTGCAAAATAGAAATACATTTTTATTATTACAGGTCAAGAATTGTGAACTTTGAGGCCTCCATTGACCTTGCTACATATTGAGTCAAAACTCTTTCAGTTTGAAACACACATTGCGTCCATTGTTTGACATGGTTTTGTTTGCCTGAACTTTGAGATGAGAAGCTGTGTCATCTGCCCCAAAAGGAAAATGTGTTTGACAAACTTTTAAATACAATACTCAGAAAGACAGATAAATAAATCGCTTATCACAGGTGGATCGGCCTTTGGGGGAAAAGGTTTACATAAGACATCCTTCCCCTGGTCTTGAAACACGAAAAACCAGAGAGGTCGTAAAACTTTATGTTCAGGCCATGACTCACACAATGGGCGAAACTCAATTTCAGGATAACACCTGTGTTCACCCATCCACAAGCAGGATAAGCTATTGTCTATATCATGAGGAGACAAACAAACGGAAACGGACAAAGACTAGAATCTGTCATTTATTTACCTAAACACAAACAGGGGGATAAAGTTGTTGAAATCTACACGGAGTCACATAAACATTGTCACTTAGATTGATGAGAACTGCAAATCTCAAAATGAATTTCAGAAAATCATAAATTGATATCTTTGCCCCATCATATACAAAAGGTGTTATGGAACTATGATGTTATGACAACCTCCTACTGAGAAGTACATTATATTCTATCATATAGTAGTGTCAAAGGGTCAGACATTTCGCCCATATTTTATAATCCAGTCCCCATATCATGAATGTACTGTTGTTAACATAATAATGCCTAAATGGATAATATATTATGATCAGAAGTAACCATGTATAGGACAAGTTACATATACAAGCTGTTGTGTATCAATATATATATAACCGTATATTTTTCGATATAATTCTTACTGCTACTAATTGAAGTCTTGGGTTAAAGAGTAAAATCCAATATATATATATATTACATAAGAGATATTAAATATGAGAATGGTGGTATCCAGATTAATCTTTATTCAGATACCTGGTGGATTAAATGGACGTCATAGATGAGAGCATGATTACATTTATGTTTTTTATAATAGTCTTAAATGGAGAAATCTTTAATTAATTTTAATATACTGGTTAACCAAGAGGTGTCACCCTATGACATCACCAGTTAATGAATAAGATGTTCCAACCAATAGGAATAATGTTCCTCCCACTGGGTTTGGCTTATGATAATTTTTACTGCCCTTTTGTTCAACACAAAATAAAAAGGAATCAGAGATGTAATAGAAGACAACAGAACACAACACAACAGACACACACAAGACACAAGACACATCACACTTACAACATACACACTACTAACAGCCATGCATAGACTCATCTACACAGACGCCATCTTGGTCCACCCTGTATCTGAACCTTTGAGGGACGCCAAAAGAAGCTCCTCCCTAATTGGCCACCATCTTGGAAAAGCAGCCATCTTAAGGAACCTGGTAACTACTATTCTAAGCTAAGCGGCCATTTTAAATATGGTAATTATGCCTTGCTGTTATTTGATTATTATTCAATATTGTTTATGTACTTCCTTAAATGTTTTACATTTCGTATTTAAAGGGTAACGAAAGTACAATCCCAGCCGTATAAACCATATGTAGATTTTTCTCTAAAGAGATGATTTTTGTTTTTATAACATTTTTAATATCAGATTAAGCGCATTATTTGCGATTTCACGTCTTCCGTTTTGCATGGCTTATTCTCACTTCATCTGCAGTGGAATGACTTTCGGCCATGTGATTCGCAGACTATTGTGGTCTGATTATATAGAATATTAATTTATGGTTCATACTACACCTGGGAAATACATAATCTTGCTTTATTTTACTTTCATCGTTTAGCTAAATATCACATTGCATTTATCGTTTTAAGTTGGTATTTTATGTAAGGTTATCTCTTTGTGTCACTCAAGTATGATCATTTATGGTGAAAATATGTCTTGCGAATAAATATTCTTATATATATATTCCCTACTGTAGACTGTTTCACTAAGATTGGTATATGCTTTTAAAAAGAAATTAACTGATAAAAAAAGAACTCGGGAAAATTATTGTGGTATATTATTGGAGGTCTGAACAAAATTGATTGGGTTTTTCTTAGTTATTAAATTATTTGCCGTAATCGGCTGGAGGCACTGCGTCATAATTTTATTGATAGTTCAGACACCGCCTTTTAGTAATAAATTAAAAATAGTCAAATTTTATACCAAAACGCACAACATATTAAATGGAGTTGCACTGCTGAGATATCATTAATTTCTTACATATGCCAATCATAATTTTGATCATGGTGACATAATTAATAACTTTGCAAAAAAAAAAAAATAGAATTTTTTTTTAATATTTTTTTTTTTTAAATTATTTAATTGTGAATATTAATAGTAATGCCCTAAAATGTCTACATAAGGTAAGGTTCACGCTGCCAACTCTGGCTAGATGTTAATCCCACAGCCCCAGTAGATTCGGCACAGATCTAGAATATGTAGAGACACCTCTCTGAGTCTAAAAATGGTGGTATATGTATAGGCTAGTTGGAGTCATACCAAAATCCTCAGAAAAAGTCGGGCCAAAAATGGGCACCAGACGTGGGTAGGGGAAAACCTGATGTATGAACTCACCAAAAGCTTCTCTAACCCCAAAGACGTCAGGAAGCGTGATCACATACTTTTAGAATCATGGCCAATCTTACTGTATCTCTGTGAGGAACTGCACCATAAGGCTCAGCAAAAAGGAATTTAGTAAAGTTCTAATCTCCACTCCAAATAATAAGAAGTGAGATAAGGAACCTCCTTGAGCAGGTGAAAGTGACCTCTATTGGGACACATAGGTTAAGAGAATGTAGCACGAAACTGTAGGAAAAAGTAGAACTGTGGCAGAAGTTGTATTCAGAAAGCTGTAATATAAGCAACCATTTGAAAGAGCAATGTAAACGATTAATGCAAGAAGTAGGAAGTTTTGAGCAAGGAAATGTTTTTTTTTATTAGTGGAAGTTGCCGAGTAACCAGCAGTTGAAAATTAAGTTGCCGAGTAACCAGCAGTGGAAAATTTATAAATAAATAAAAATAAAAATGTAACAGTTCCAGTAAGGACAGGAATTCATCAATAAATAAATAGGAAAATTCAAAAAGGTTATGGTGTCCATACAAAAGGGTACTGCTTATCAGTCCTGCATTATAAATAAAATGAAGTAATTAATTAGACCCAGATATGACTCCCAGTCTGATGGTTATGACCCAGACAAGGGGGGGAGAGTCAGGCAAAGAGTCCACGTCCTACCCCAGCCATATTCCTAAGATAGGAGGGCAGAAATTGGGCAGCCATACATAACTAGGTATGAGTCATATCGGGTCACCGCAAAAAGACTAGCACCCCTAAAGAGATACCATACACCTCCAGAATTTAAAAAGTTTGTTTTAAAAAGAGTACTGTCCCGATTTTTATTAAGAAAGGGTCCTTAGACATTACTAATCATCTTTAGGCCTACGAAAACAGCCTATCTGTGTTGTGCCTCAAGGATGTAATTTAAAAGTCGGCCCACACATAAAAAAAAAAGAAAATCCTTAACTCTGCTAGAGCTGCTATGTATAATTTAAAATGTACACAGCACCAAAGCCCACTGAATTTTTGCTGTACTGTACTCAAAAGTGCCTAACACCCTTCAATGGAGGAGCCTGAGTACAACCATCCAGAATTTAAAACCCTGTGCTTTGAGGCATCGGCCAGGTACAAAAAAAAATAAGTTTGGCCAGGGACTACAAGTTGGGGTGTTCACTGGAATGGTTGGTAAAAGAGAGCGACAATTTGCACTCCATCCAACAGACCAGTGAATACAAAGAAAGGCATGAGCCTGTCACCAAAATTGTGGCAGAAACACACCTTTCTCCTCAACCTTAACACTAAAAAAAAAAAATAAATAAATAAATAAGTAAAAAAAAAAAAAAAAAGTGCAAGATTTTATACCGGATACCTCAAGGAGGACACCGGACACCCCACAAATAAGGAGGGGGGAACAGAGGCCATTTTAGGATTTCTTTCCAAGGGGACAGGGCCCAAGGGTTCAAAGAATCTCCAGGGAGCATCCCCAAAGAGCCCAATTCACCCTTGAGGATGGAAATCCTCGCTATGCCAAATATCCTCAACAAAAGGGGGGACCCCACAAATAAATAGGGATTTGCCCCATCTTAGGGCTCCCCAAAATCCTCGGGAAGATGAACAGACATTAAGGCCCAGACCCCGCCAGAACCGAGCAAATGGTTCTGATGGGGATCTGTCCCATCTGTCTGTACCCGAGAGACATAGGCACCGCAGGAAGCGGAGCCAAATAAAAAAAAAAAAAAAAAAAAAGCCAATAATTCTATTTCTGAAAAGATTTTTCAGCAGAGTAGATGCCAAGGTGGGTCGGATGATCACTTGGTTCACTCAGGGCACTGTAGCCCGAACTAAAATAATTCCTTTTTAGGAACAAATCTTGTGGCCAGCCAAAGGCCACAAAATCCTTAAATGCCCAAATAGCAAGGGATCAGAGGGACACACTGAATGGATGCATAGGAGACAGAGGTTCTAACACCATTTTATCCCCAGGTCACAGTATTGAGGATCCTGAAAATCCCTGTCAGGGGGGATCTTGGTTGTTAGATAATAACTACTCTCCTATTTTTCAGTGGTCACTTCATCCCTCTGACTCAAACAGGTCGCTCAAAGCGGGCACGTTTCGAAAAATCGCCAATGGCGGTGATACAAGGAGGATCAAACCCTAATGACGTAATGAAGTCAAGAGGTTAAAGGTGGTATTACGGTAACCAAGAAGAATCCTCAATGTCAGGTAGTTTTGTTGCCTACCATGAATTGCATTGATGCCCCAAAGGGGGGATATTATATTTTTTTCCTCCCAAGTAGAAGGTAAATTCTAACAAAATAGTATATCACTGTTCAATTGTTCAATGTGTGGTATCCATGGTGATGAATACGTCCCCATGTTAATGAGCCCCAGAAGTCAGTCTCCCCTGGGAAAGGTTGCATATATAGTCTCACCGTCCATGGTGGTCAGATAAAAGGCTGATCACACGATGGAATAAAAGGAGGACTCTGAGGAAGCTCAGGATACCAACCTCACATTGAAATCCCAACTAAAAGTTATGGCTGAAAACTGTGTGTATCATTTTCTCATGGAATCCATTTCCCTTTATAGGACTAAAAGATCCAGGAAGTAAGCAGAAAACCGAGAGTCTGATGTGTCTGAGACACCCAAAGGGGGGTACAGTGTGAAGGACCCCGGGATACCCCTGATGGCCAGTCTACCAAGACGAACCCGTCAAGACAGCCAAAGGCAAAAGTGCCCGGAGAAATCCACATTCCACTGGCCAACAGATGATAACCCTTGGATCCACACCTCACTCGGAGTCACCATGCTTGTTTACTGAAGTCACTACACCTACTTGCAGGTGTCTACACCCCATTCAACTATTCCATACCTATCTACAAAGCTGTCAAAGTCCGATTTAAGCCCTATTTCTTCAAGAGTCTGCCTTGGAAAAATGTTTCAAATGGCTACGGCATTTTTTTTACACTTTTTCCAAGGAGGGGGGATTTGTTAAACTTTCAGTGCAAAATAGAAATACATTTTTATTATTACAGGTCAAGAATTGTGAACTTTGAGGCCTCCATTGACCTTGCTACATATTGAGTCAAAACTCTTTCAGTTTGAAACACACATTGCGTCCATTGTTTGACATGGTTTTGTTTGCCTGAACTTTGAGATGAGAAGCTGTGTCATCTGCCCCAAAAGGAAAATGTGTTTGACAAACTTTTAAATACAATACTCAGAAAGACAGATAAATAAATCGCTTATCACAGGTGGATCGGCCTTTGGGGGAAAAGGTTTACATAAGACATCCTTCCCCTGGTCTTGAAACACGAAAAACCAGAGAGGTCGTAAAACTTTATGTTCAGGCCATGACTCACACAATGGGCGAAACTCAATTTCAGGATAACACCTGTGTTCACCCATCCACAAGCAGGATAAGCTATTGTCTATATCATGAGGAGACAAACAAACGGAAACGGACAAAGACTAGAATCTGTCATTTATTTACCTAAACACAAACAGGGGGATAAAGTTGTTGAAATCTACACGGAGTCACATAAACATTGTCACTTAGATTGATGAGAACTGCAAATCTCAAAATGAATTTCAGAAAATCATAAATTGATATCTTTGCCCCATCATATACAAAAGGTGTTATGGAACTATGATGTTATGACAACCTCCTACTGAGAAGTACATTATATTCTATCATATAGTAGTGTCAAAGGGTCAGACATTTCGCCCATATTTTATAATCCAGTCCCCATATCATGAATGTACTGTTGTTAACATAATAATGCCTAAATGGATAATATATTATGATCAGAAGTAACCATGTATAGGACAAGTTACATATACAAGCTGTTGTGTATCAATATATATATAACCGTATATTTTTCGATATAATTCTTACTGCTACTAATTGAAGTCTTGGGTTAAAGAGTAAAATCCAATATATATATATATTACATAAGAGATATTAAATATGAGAATGGTGGTATCCAGATTAATCTTTATTCAGATACCTGGTGGATTAAATGGACGTCATAGATGAGAGCATGATTACATTTATGTTTTTTATAATAGTCTTAAATGGAGAAATCTTTAATTAATTTTAATATACTGGTTAACCAAGAGGTGTCACCCTATGACATCACCAGTTAATGAATAAGATGTTCCAACCAATAGGAATAATGTTCCTCCCACTGGGTTTGGCTTATGATAATTTTTACTGCCCTTTTGTTCAACACAAAATAAAAAGGAATCAGAGATGTAATAGAAGACAACAGAACACAACACAACAGACACACACAAGACACAAGACACATCACACTTACAACATACACACTACTAACAGCCATGCATAGACTCATCTACACAGACGCCATCTTGGTCCACCCTGTATCTGAACCTTTGAGGGACGCCAAAAGAAGCTCCTCCCTAATTGGCCACCATCTTGGAAAAGCAGCCATCTTAAGGAACCTGGTAACTACTATTCTAAGCTAAGCGGCCATTTTAAATATGGTAATTATGCCTTGCTGTTATTTGATTATTATTCAATATTGTTTATGTACTTCCTTAAATGTTTTACATTTCGTATTTAAAGGGTAACGAAAGTACAATCCCAGCCGTATAAACCATATGTAGATTTTTCTCTAAAGAGATGATTTTTGTTTTTATAACATTTTTAATATCAGATTAAGCGCATTATTTGCGATTTCACGTCTTCCGTTTTGCATGGCTTATTCTCACTTCATCTGCAGTGGAATGACTTTCGGCCATGTGATTCGCAGACTATTGTGGTCTGATTATATAGAATATTAATTTATGGTTCATACTACACCTGGGAAATACATAATCTTGCTTTATTTTACTTTCATCGTTTAGCTAAATATCACATTGCATTTATCGTTTTAAGTTGGTATTTTATGTAAGGTTATCTCTTTGTGTCACTCAAGTATGATCATTTATGGTGAAAATATGTCTTGCGAATAAATATTCTTATATATATATTCCCTACTGTAGACTGTTTCACTAAGATTGGTATATGCTTTTAAAAAGAAATTAACTGATAAAAAAAGAACTCGGGAAAATTATTGTGGTATATTATTGGAGGTCTGAACAAAATTGATTGGGTTTTTCTTAGTTATTAAATTATTTGCCGTAATCGGCTGGAGGCACTGCGTCATAATTTTATTGATAGTTCAGACACCGCCTTTTAGTAATAAATTAAAAATAGTCAAATTTTATACCAAAACGCACAACAATATGCACTTTCCCCGATATACCTGTATCAGCCTCGGAGGTTACCGATATTACTGTATGTATTATTAGTGTATGTAAAAATCCTAGCATCCACTTAGTGTGTTTTTGTAATCTAATAGTGTGAAATACCTTCATTACATCGCTGCTTGGCCTTTCGGTGACCCCCAGCTGTCAGTGGGGGGAGGAGAGAAGGACAGCAGAGCAGGAGATGTAACAAAGGTATTTCACACTATTCTAATCTAATACTCGCGCTTCTGTGTACACTGCAGAGGGGAGGGGCTGAGATCCCTCTGTTCCAGCTATGAGAGGAGAAAGACAGCAGAGCGGGAGATTATCTGAGCCTAGAGCAGCGATGTAATGAAGGTATTTCACACTATTCTAACACTGACAGCTACCTGTATGAGGGGAGATTAGCTGAGCACAGAGCGGTGATGTAATGAACGTATTTCACACTATTCTATTAAAAAACACACACTGGACATTATATAAAACACTAATAAAGTGGATTCTAGGATTTTAATTACACTAAACTAGGTTCACACGGGATTCCTGGGAGGGAAGGGAAGACCGCACATTACAGCTAAAAGACCTACCCCACATGTTCAGTACCAGATTTGTGTCAAAAATTGTCTTTATAAAAACTTTAAATGTACAAAATTTTGGCCCATATCGATATGCAATGGCCAAAATATCGGTATCGACAATGAAAAAACAATATCTGTCGATCCCTACTGCAAAGTGCGATTGCCGGCAATAGGATGCGACCTATCATGCAATTTGACCTGTCAAATCACATGACAAGTCGCTCCAATGTGAACGAGGGCTAAATCCGACATTATCGAGACTTGCATATCACTTCTTTAACAGAAGTCAATCCAAGTTGTGTTGAAGTCCCACCAATGTAGTGCAGGAACCTTTTTCTAAGTCAGAGCGACTTAAGTCGTTCTGATTACAACAGTGCTATTGCTGTTAATGAGGGCACGACTTGTCATGCGACTTTGAACTCTCAGGTCGTGGCAGTGTGAACAGGGGCATAAATGGAACTAAACCTGACAATTTAATAGTTTCCACAAAGCAGTTACATTCAATGCAGGCAGATAATGATAACTGTCACAGTTGCTTGTGCTTTCAACTGAGTTATAAAGCCATCAAATGGCCGGTGTCACAACTGATCGCATGTGCTGCACCATGGCAACTGCAGATGAAACAGAAGCTAAGATGACCGCTCCCTTGGCTGTAAAGTACACCCCACCCAGCTGGATATTCAATGATTGGTACTACTGTAGGTTGACGCTCTGCTCTTTCAGTTTCCATGCTGCCTCCATGTAGGTGGTGATCTCAGTTTTCTGGCGCTGGTGATGTAGTCGTCTGTCTGTCCGGTCAATGCTTATCTGTGAAAGAAGGAAGACCTCAAGTGTCAGTATAAACAGTCAGAAATCACAAGCTGTGCTTTGAATCGAGACAAATACACACTTATAGAGGGAAATGCTTTGTTCATATTTCATTTCAGAGGTTTACAGCTACTTTAACC
This sequence comes from Pelophylax lessonae, assembly GCF_965119305.1. Classification (NCBI taxonomy): domain Eukaryota; kingdom Metazoa; phylum Chordata; class Amphibia; order Anura; family Ranidae; genus Pelophylax; species Pelophylax lessonae. The sequence goes on along the minus strand of NC_138775.1, from coordinate 288,484,355 downwards.
ACTTCTGGACCGGAAGGATTTTCCCCCTTAATGACCAGGCCATTTTTTGCGATTCGGCATTGCGTTATTTTAACGGACAATTGCGTGGTCGTGTGACGCTGTACCCAAATAAAATGCATGTCCTTTTTTCCCTACAAATAGAAAGCAATTTTCACTTTCTGCTATATAACATTGCCAAAAAAAAAAAATAAAATCAAAATTTAACATTTTAGGGAAATTTGTTTTCTGCTACATATTTTTGGTAAAAAAGAAAAAAAATCGCAATAAGCGTATTTTGATTGGTTTGTGCAAAAGTTATCGCATCTACTAACTACAGGAAAGATTTATATAGTTTTTTAATTTTTTGTTTTTTTACTAGTAATGGCAGCGATTTGCGATTTTTTGCGGGACTGCGACATTGCAGCGGACAGATCGGACCCCTAACTGACATTTTTTACACTTTTGGGGGGACCAGTGACATTACTACAGTAATCGGTGCTACAAATATGCACTGTTACTGTAATAATGACACTGGCAGGGAAGGGGTTAACAGTGTGGGTGATCAAGGGGTTAAATGTGAGCCTAGGAGTGATTCTAACTGTATGGGGGCGTGGCTTCTGAAATGACCATAGAAACCTGTGATCCTATATAGAAGGATCACAAGAGCTCTGTGATCATTCCAGGTAGGACGGTCGGCTGTGTTTACAACAGCAGACCGTCCTTCTCTCTGTGGGGAGCAATCGCGGGTGGCCAGCGGCAAATGCAGGCGCGCAAAAGATGTAGATCTACGTCTGTTCACGCAGAAGGGCCTGTCCTCTGCAGTAAATCGCTGGCAGTCGGTCCAGAACTGGTTAAAGTGGTTGTAAACATTTGTGGTTTTTTTTTTATAACACACATGTTATACTTACCTGCTCTGTGTAATGGTTTTGCACAGAGCCACCCTGATCCTCTTTTTCTGGGGTCCCCCTTGGCGTTCCAAACCCCTCCTCTTCATCCTGTGCCCCAATGGAAAGCCGCTTTTAATGGGGGCACCCGTGCAGGCTCACTCCCAAGTCCTGCTGCTGCGTCTATTGACACAGACAGCAGGACTCGGCCCCACAACCTGGGTCACAGCTTTTGATTGACTGCTATCAATCTGTGCAATGAGGAGAGACAGCGGCTAGAGCCGCTCCACTTGTGCACATCGCTGCATTAGATCAGGCTCAGATGAGAAAAAAAAAAATGGGGGGGGCTGCAAGCACAGAAGGTTTTTCACTTTAATGCATAGAATGTAATAGTTGTAAAGTCAGAAGGTTTTTATTATTAACGCATTCTATGAACGAAGATAAAAAGCCTTTTGTGTGTAGCAGCCTCCCTAATAATTATCTGAGCCCCATCTATGTCCAGCGATGTCTACGAGTCCCTCGGCCATCCCGGACTCTCCCTCCTGATTGGATGAGACACAGGAGTGGCGCCATTGGCCAAAGTCAGTTAGCCAATCAGAAGAGAGGGGGGGCAGGGCCAAAGGGCAGCTTCGTGTCTGAATGGACACACAAAGCTGCAGCTCGGCCCGGGTGCCCCCATAGCAAGCTGCTTACTGTGGGGCACTTGATAGGAGGGAGGGGCCAGGAGCAGTGAAGAGGGACCTGAGAAGAGGAGGATCTGGGCTGCCCGGTGCAAAACCAACAGCCAGTTGTTCCTTTTAAGATCTCCTGCTGGTGGTATAAAGTACCTACCAATGGCTGTGTGATCCAACCAATCTCCTGGCTGGTGGTTTGAGGTTCCGTGTATTTCTTGGTTGGCTCCAGAGCAGCGTGATGGAATATCTTCAGGAAGTTTGCTGTGCAAGTAAACAAAAATGTTCACTTTTCAATACATTTTTATTTTCATTCATCAGCATCATCCAGCCTTACTCAACTTATTGACCCTGAAAGAACCTTTGAAATAACTTTGTGTCTCAGGGGAACGCCTGCTCAAAATGATTGTATCTACAGCTTGAGGGACATTACCATTAGGTTCATTGTGGATAATACTGACCTGAAATGAAGTGTGCTTCTTAAATTGGTGGACAGTGGGAAGAATTGTGTGTTGGTAAAGTGGGGTCTTTGGACCACTGTTTGCTCCAGCGTCCCTTTAACATAGAGGTGTATAAAAGGGTGGGGAGGGCTCTAGGCATCCCCTTTCTCTATTGCATGAGTTATGCAGAGTGGGTGTACGGGGCATTCCTGACTTGCTGGGATTTTGATACACTCTTTCTAGTTAGTATAGTTATCTGTGACTTCATGTGGAATGTATGGTGCCAGATTACCCTGCGAAAGAAAGTCCTCCCTGTCGAGGTGGTGGTGAATGATATTCTGGGTGAGGTTGGGAAGATTTGGGGACTTGAGAAGGGCAGGGAGTCTTGGGCAGCCTGGATAAGGGCATGGAAGAATATCCGACCTGCCTTCAGTGAACTGTCCATCTCTGGGTGAGGAACTCTTTTCTTCTGCTATTCTTTTCACTCCCTTAGATTTTGTTGGTTAGTATCTTCTTTTTGAAGAAGAGCTGCATGCATAATGGGGGCGGGTGTTTCTTGGCCTCATAGGTTTGATGTCTGGTGTAGTGGTGTGAGCCTTAGGAAGATTTATCTTCCTCCAGTAATGACATGATTCGTTTTGGGATTTTTGCTTTTGCCAAGTCATCATTTAAAAACAGATTTTGGTATATTTATTTTCTTTTTTTTTTTTTGTGTAAATATGTATATATCTATGTATATTAATTTTCGGTTTATTGATTGCAAGACTTTAAATAAAGAAATATTGGGAAGAATGCTCCTTACATTGGGGGGTCAGTAGAATGAATGTCCCTTAAATTGGGGGTCAGTGGGAAGAGTGCTCCTCACACTGGGGGTCAGTGGGAAGAATGCTCCTTACATTGGAGGTCAGTGGGAAGAATGCTCCTTACATTGGGGGTCAGTGGGAAGAGTGACCCTTACACCGGAGGTCAGTGGGAAGAATGACCCTCACACTGGGGGTCAGTGGAATGAGTGACCCTCACACTGGGGGGTCAGTGGGAAGAGTGACCCTCACACTGGGGGTCAGTGGAATGAGTGACCCTCACACTGGGGGTCAGTGGAATGAGTGACCCTCACACTGGGGGTCAGTGGGAAGAGTGACCCTCACACCGGAGGTCAGTGGGAAGAGTGACCCTCACACTGGGGGTCAGTGGAATGAGTGACCCTCACACCGGAGGTCAGTGGGAAGAGTGACCCTCACACCGGAGGTCAGTGGGAAGAGTGACCCTCACACCGGAGGTCAGTGGGAAGAGTGACCCTCACACCGGAGGTCAGTGGGAAGAGTGACCCTCACACTGGGGGTCAGTGGAATGAGTGACCCTCACACTGGGGGTCAGTGGGATGAGTGACCCTCACACCGGGGGTCAGTGGGATGAGTGACCCTCACACTGGGGGGTCAGTGGGATGAGTGACCCTCACACTGGGGGGTCAGTGGGATGAGTGACCCTCACACTGGGGGGTCAGTGGGATGAGTGACCCTCACACTGGGGGGTCAGTGGGATGAGTGACCCTCACACCGGAGGTCAGTGGGAAGAGTGACCCTCACACCGGAGGTCAGTGGGAAGAGTGACCCTCACACCGGGGGTCAGTGGGAACAGTGACCCTTACATTGGGGGTCAGTGGGTAGAATGATCCTTATGCTGGTGGTCAGTGGGAAGAATGCCCATTGGGGGTCAGTGGTAATTTATCAGAGAGATAAGGAACCTCTGGAGGAACCCTGGTTGTAAATGGTGGACACAGTCAGTCAATCCATAACCCTCATTGACATTGCCTGCCCCCTACCCCCCCCCCCCCCCTACACACACACACACGCAGTTTTTGTTTATATCCTGGAGACTGGTAAACAAGGTTTGTAGGGGTGATGATTACACAATGACATTTTTTTTCAAGCTCATTTGAAAGGCAGGAAGGAATGACATTGAGTTTATGAGGAATACACATTTGCCCTAAACTGACAAACTGACGGATTTATTCTGACAAAGTCTATGGAAGCTGTGATTGGCCTTTGCTGTCGGCGGTGATCTTACCATCGGCGACCTCGTTCTGATTGTCGTGTCTTGCCATCGGCTTCCCGGTAACGGCATGAACTATGAAGAGGAAAAAAATGAACATCAGAACTGCCTTCAGCTTCATAGATTTCTGCTCAGCTCATGGAATGTTTTGGAGCTTTAAAGCAAACCTCCCACCTTAGCAGCAAAATCTGCTTTCTCACCATCCTAGAACGCTGCATTAACATACCTGTGTGGGGGGTATATAGAGAATATGCTCACCTTTCCCTGACTTCTGTAGTGGGGGGGGGGGGTATATAGAGAATATGCTCACCTTTCCCTGACTTCTGTAGTGGGGGGGGGGTATATAGAGAATATGCTCACCTTTCCCTGACTTCTGTAGTGGGGGGGGGGGTATATAGAGAATATGCTCACCTTTCCCTGACTTCTGTAGCGCTGATACATACCAGTTTAATTTATATAAAAGGTTTCCCCTTTTTTTTTTATCAGCAGCAGCCTTTTCTATTTATTATACGTCACAGGTTCCCTCGAATCTTTATACCTGTAGGGCTGTCCGTGGGAGCGATCCTGGGGGGGTGGGGGGCGCCCACTCGCCAGCGAGGAAGCCAATCCACAGACACCCGCGATCGCTCCCAATGAAGAGAGAACAGCGGTCTGCTGTTGTAAACACATCTGACCGTTCTTCTCTCTGCTATCAGCACAGAGTGCCTGTGATCCTTCTATATAGGACCACATGTCTCTGTATTGATTCCACAAGCCCATCCCCCCACAGTTAGAAAGCACCCCCCTAAGCTCACATTTAACCCTTTGATCGTCCCTGGTGTTAACCCCTTCCCTGCCAGTGTCATAATTACAGTAACAGTGCATATTTTTAGCACTGATTACTGTAGTAATGTCACTGGTCCCCCCAAAAGTGTCAAAAATGTCAGTTAGGGGGTCCGATCTGTCCGCCGCAATGTCGCAGTCCCGCTAAAAATCGCAGATCCCCGTCATTACTAGATAAAAAAATAATAATAATATTATAAATCTTTCCCCTAGTTTGTAGATGCAATAAACTTTTGCACAAACCAATCAAAATACGCTTTTTGTGATTTTTTTTTTTTTTTTACCAAATACAGTCCCGCTAAAAATCGCAGATCGCCGCCATTACTAGATAAAAAAAAATAATAATAATATTATAAATCTTTCCTGTAGTTTGTAGATGCAATAAACTTTTGCACAAACCAATCAAAATACGCTTATTGTGTTTTTTTTTTTTTTTTTACCAAATACAGTCCCGCTAAAAATCGCAGATCGCCACCATTACTAGTAAAGAATACAAATAAAAAAAAAAAAAAAAAGACAAATCTTTCCAATAGTTTGTAGATGCGATAACTTTTGCGCAAACCAATCAAAATAAACTTATTGCCATTTTTTTTTTTTTTTTTTAACCAAAAATATGTAGCAGAAAACAAATTGGCCTAAAATAATGAAACATTTTTGATTTTTACATTTTTTTTTGGGATTGTTATATAGCAGAACGTGAAAACAAAAATAATATATATATATTTTTTTTTTTTCAGAATTGTCGCTCTTTGGCCTAAAATGTTAAAATATTTAGATTTTTACATTTTTTTTTTTGAGAATTTTATATATAAAAATGTGAAAAATATTGTTATTTTTTCGAAATTCTCGCTCTTTTTTTATTTATAGCGCAAAAAAAATAAAAATCGCACAGGTGATCAAATACCACCAAAAGAAATCTCTATTTGTGGGAAAAAAAATCAATTTTATTTGGGTACAGCGTCGCACGACCGCGCAATTGTCAGTTAAAATAACGCAGTGCCGAATCGCAAAAAATGGCCTGGTCATTAAGGGGGGGAAAATCCTTCCGGTCCAGAAGTGGATAAAGAGAACCGGTCGCCTGCGTTATCCGGTCATGTCAGACCTCTTGTGACAGCAATAAAGTTACAAAAAAAAAAAAATGTTATAAAAAAAAAAAAAACCGTGGTGACACCGGGACAGGTAATGGGGGAGGGGAGGGGTTGTCACCGGTGCAGACATCATTGAACACACTGCGGTCGGTTCCCCGTGTTGTACAGAGGTCTCTGGTTGCCATGGTTACAGGCCTTACTCTGGTGGAAGGGGTTGATGGTGAACTCGGTGACCAGCCTCTGGCAGCGGTTCTCCTTCCGGATGGTCTCCCGGTGAATGGCGTTCTGTGTCACCTCATCCCGCACCGCTCTCTCCCGGCCTCCCGCCGCTGCAGCAGCCGCCGCCGCCATCTTCCTCCTCACGGAGATCTAGCGCGTCCCGTTACCATAGAGACTGCCAGGACCCTGCCGTGTGCCCTTAGAAGCGCCTGACAGAAAATTCGCAGCTCACAGGACCCCGGAGTGTGCCCATGCAGGTGCCTGACAGAAAACGTATTTATCTAAGGACCCCGCTGTGCGCACTTGGAGGTGCCTGACAGAAAGTCGCTAATCTCAGGACCCTCACTGTGTGCCTTTATAGGTGCGCCTTTAGATGTGCCTGTTTTACTTCCAAAAGTTACCATGGCAACACAAAACAGTCAGTTACCATGGCAGCCACAACGAACGAGTTGGAGTTGTCGGCAGAAGAACTGCAAATTTTCAAAGTGACCAATTCCATCATTTTTTTTTATTTTTAAAAGAACATTAATTATAACATGTTTAATAAAGTTTGGGATTGAAAAATAACAATTTGTTGAATAAAGACTTGTTACTAAAAATTAGCCAATTTTTATATAAAAATGTATATACAGCGTTTGATGAGTTAGTAAGATAAGTAAAATACTATGAAGACTTCTGCAGAGCTCCCGGCGGCTTTAAGAGAAGGTTTGCCCTCTCAGCCCTCAACCAAGATGGCGAGCGCAACTACATGTACAACCACGTGACGAAAACAACCCTGACGGCCAACGGTCCTGTGGGCGTGATTTCAGTGCCTGCCGATTGGCTATTTTTTTAAAGGTCTCACCGCTGATTGGCGGATGAGCCAAGCCGGCAGATTTAAACTTGCAGGCTGTGCAGAGAGAGGGGTGAAGCCGGATCGGAGCGGAGATCACACCGAGGAGAGAGCGGAGGAGGTGAGTGCCGGGGTCCGGCTACCAGGACTGCGACCGGGGGATCCTAGGTGCAGGGACCGTCCTCATACAGGGAGCTCTGCACTGGCAGACATGGAAGGGATCTGCCTGCAACTCTCTATTCACAGACATGCTGAACTCGGATATTTTTTTGTAAATTATTATTATTATTTTTTTACTTATAAAATTATTTATTATTTTAAAAAAATCTATTTTATTTACTTATAATTTTATTAATCCTTAAGGATTTTTTTTATAATTTTTATAAGTTTTAAAAAAAAATATATATATATATATATATATATATATATATATATATATATATATATATATATACACACACACTTTTTTTTTGTTTTGTTTTTTGTATATAAAGAACGACAGCCCAATGAAGTCACATTACTGAACCAGAACAAAACAAAACAGAAAAAAAAAAAAAAAATTATATATATATATATATATATATATATATATATATATATATATATATATATATATATATATATATATATATATATATATATATTATATAATTTTTTTTTTTTTTCTGTTTTGTTTTGTTCTGGTTCAGTAATGTGACTTCATTGGGCTGTCAGTAGTATGGTGTAATGCTGCGCTGCCTCTTTTCTAAGGTGCAAGGTGTAGAATCAATAAATATGAGGGAAAAAAAAACAATATTAAAAAAAAAAATAGTTGTGGTGTGTGTGTGTGTCTTTTTTATATTGTTTTTTTTCCTTATATTTATTGATTCTACACCTTGCAGTTTAGAAAAGAGGCAACGCAGCATTACACTATATACTATTAATTTCCCTACATACGCTAAGGATAAGCTTTTCAGTGCCAGCAGCAGCCTCGCCACCCCCCCCCCCCCCCCCCACACACGACAGCGTGAGAGTCCCTTCTTATATTATATGTATTGGGTTGTCGTTGTCCATATGTGCAAATAAGGAAACAAAAGGGGGAGTACAGACCCATAATAATAATAATATTTCTTTGATTTCATATTCTCTTTTGCTCTATCCATAAATTTAAAAACATTGCTTTTAAATATATCTTTTTAAATTACCATAATTTCTTATGACAAAGATTCCCTTTATATGAAAAGATGAAATTCATCCAAAGAACATAGTCTAGGTGTAAATCTCAGTAGCACAGGAGATTCCTGCGCTACTGAGATTTACACCATAAGACTGTGTTCTTTGGATGAATTTCATCTTTTCATATAATATCATTTATTAAGTAGCAGCAATTGTAATTTTCACTTTGACCTAGTGCAGAGGATCACTCAACTGTCTATATTGTATAGACTATCTATATCAGTGATGGCGAACCTTGGCACCCCAGATGTTTTGGAACTACATTTTCCATGATGCTCATGGACTCTGCAGTATAGTTGAGCATCATGGGAAATGTAGTTACAAAACATCTGGGGTGCCAAGGTTCCCCATCACTGATCTATAGTGTTATTATTATAAAAGATTCCCTTAGTTGCAATAATCTGACACAGAAATTGAAGACGGATGTAAGAAGAAAAGAGGGGAGAAGAGGGAAATGGGGGGGGGGGGGGCACTCTACTCACACAGCGGCCTCACATTAGAGGATTGTGTTTTATTGATTTATCTCCTATTATGGCGCAGCATTTCCTTAGATTGAGGAGTCGTACAGAAATGTGTCCTGGGACCCCAAACATCAGAATTTATTATATCCAAGTTTGGCTTTCTTTTAGTAAATTGCTGACTGGCTGAGGGACAGTGATGGTTGCTCTGGGAGGAGATGGATGGAGGGAGGAGAGGGAGGTGTGTTGTAGTTCTTTGCTGACTTCTCCAGGAATCTCCTGTCTGTTGGACCCTATTCACAGCTCTGCAATTTGAAGCCCAATTCACAAACCCCCAACATGAAGATTCCCGTTATATTCAATGGGGTCCATTCATACCTGAGTGTTTGTGTCACTTGAAGCTCAAAATAGTTGTTTTGGCTACTTATAGACTTCAACGTCTAACAAACCGCATGTTTTTTTGTACAGTTTCTTGCCTTTCCTTCTCCTGGTAACTAGCTTTCTATTAGCTAAAATAAAAATGTTCAAGTCTAAAAAAACATACCAACATCACCTGAAAACACTTGTATGTGCGTTTATTATTATTATTATTATTATTATTATTATTATTATTATTTTAACAAAGTAATAAAATATTTTATCAGCATAATTTTATAATAAAAATATTGTGGTATAGTTCTATTGTAGTTTTATTCATTTTTATTATATTTTAATTAATACTTTGAATTTATTATCGACATTTTATTCACTATTATTATTATTATTATTATTATGTGAATAAAATGTTGACAATAATAATAACATAGTTATTGTCAACATTTTATTCACATAATAATAATAATAATAATAACATAATGTGAATAAAATGTTGATAATAACTATGTTATTATTATTATTATGTGAATAAAATGTTGATAATAACTGTTATTATTAATAATAATAACATAGTTATTATCAACAATAACTATGTTATTATTATTAATAATAACAGTTATTATCAACATTTTATTCACATAATAATAATAATAATAATAATAATAATAACATAGTTATTATCAACATTTTATTCACATAATAATAATAATAATAATAATAATAATAATTAGTTACATAGTAGTTGAGGTTGAAAAAAGACAACAGTCCATCCAATTCAACCCGTGTAGGTGTGTGTAAAAATAATTACATTACAATTAACACTTTTTTTTTTTTTTTTTTTTCTTTAAATTTCTAAATCCTTATGATTTAAAAAAAGAGAAAAAAAATATATACTATTTCATTGTTTTTGGTATTAATATTTTTTGATTATCAATACATTTATATTTAAAAAAAAAAAATCACATTCTAACAAAGAATATATTTTTGCTATAAATCATGATTATGAGAAACTGGAAAATATCATTATATAATTTAACAAAATAATAAAATATTATATTTTTTTCTTCATAATCCTAATAATGATTTGGATTACAAAATGTTGTTAATATTTTTTTTATATTTGATAATATAATAATAAAATGTATTATCATTTATTTTTATTAATATACTACTCCAATAAGAAATTATTATTACATATTCAAATGGTATAATAATATTTTACAATTGTTAATAATTAAAAAAAAAAGTTTCATATACCATATTTGGGTATTTGTTGCAGCAGCTTGTCACTAATGCCTAGATTTAGGGAGCACAGGCCAAATTTAATATAGTTGCAAAAAAAAAAAAAAAAAAAAAAAAAGGCCTACTATAACTTTTCTTTAATAGCTAAAGGGATCTTTTAGGAACTCTGTGTAACAAAGCTCTGATTCCAGGCAGGTCCTAATAGGGGTTTTAGTCTCCCCCTCCCACAGATTTACAATACCTGTGTGGTTTATTCCAGCCAAAGTTCCCATCCAAGGACTGGCTTCACCTGGGACTCCAGGAAGATAGATCCAGGGTGGACATCGCAAATATTTATTATGCTTTCTACCTTGTCTTCCCCTCCCTGTTTTAGGACGATGATGAACCTGGCCGACCATTTATCTGCGGAGATCCAGAGCAGCGTCACCATAGAATATCTCAATGGGTCCGGCCAGGCGCTCAAGAGGAAAGTCATCCGCAACGCGCTGACCTCTCTGGGCCGTAACGAGTTTCGGGAGCTGTGCCTGAAGGTGAGCGATGGGAAACTCCCCCAAAACTTCATCCTCAAACAGATCCAACTCTTCACCCGCTTCGTCCGAGATGGGAAGAGCTCCATCGTCCTCCAACCAGACAACGTCCAGCTGCTGATCTCCAACTGCCCCTCGGACAAGCTGAAGCACTTCATGAGGACACTGATGATCAAACACGAAGCCGGAAAGAAGGAGAAGCCGGTCAATGACCGCATGCGGCTGTTGTCAGGGCTCCCCCGCTCATTTGAGACCATCAGCCCTGTGCAGAAAAAAGATGTGGAGCAAGCCAATGAGTTGCGGGCCAAAGCCAATACGGAGACTCCTGTGAAGACGAAGGGGCTGAGCAACCGAGGGCCCAATGTAGCCAATGGATGTGCGAAAAAACGGGCCAGGACAGAGTCTTCTGAGAACAGTCTGGTGAGTGTCTAATACAGGGTTCTTCATACTATGGCCCTCCAGTTCAAACAATGGTCAAACATTCCCATAGACACATTTCTAAACCTTGTGGACAGCCTTCCCAGAAGAGTTGAAGCTGTTATAGCTGCAAAGGGTGGGCCAACTCAATATTGAACCCTACGGACTAAGACTGGGATGCCATTAAAGTTCATGCCTGTGTAAAGGCAGGCGTCCCAATACTTTTGGCAATATAATGTATCTGCCCACATGACACGTTGTTATGGTAACTCTAATCCGCACCGAACGGCCGCCATTTTACCGGAGACCAGTGCTCAGTGAGTTGGTCTTCTTGTTCTTCTTTTTTTTTTTTTCTCCTATTTATGGTACTTTTGGAACCGATTCCATCCTTTACTGGTGGTGACTACTTACTGCTGTCTATATGCAGCACTGGTCTCTGGTAAAATGGTGTGTATGGATCTTACACTGTAATTGTAAATGGAAAAAAACAAACAGTATTGGGGGGACGGGGAAAAAAGTCATAGGTTTATATGTGACTGTGCACCAACATTTTCAGATTTCAGAGCTGCGTCCCAGCAAGAAGCCCACGCTCGGCATGCCACGCAAGATGAATCTCTCCACTGAACAGTCCATGGTTCTCAGCACCGTCCTCAGCGGGAAAAACGTCTTCTTCACTGGCAGTGCAGGTTGGTCAGAACCGCCTGAAATGGACCTGTCATCCAATATGATCATGAAAAACTTGAACACTAGATTTTTTTTTTTTTTTTTTTTTTAATTATTTATTTATTTATTTTTTTATTATTATTTATAGTTCTCTGCACTATACACTTTTTATTATTTATTTATAGTTCTCTCTGCATTATACACTTTTTTTTTATTATTATTTATTGTTCTCTCTGCACTATACACTTTTTTATTATTATTTATAGTTCTCTCTGCACTATACACTTTTTTTATTATTTTTATTTATTTATTGTTCTCTCTGCACTATACACTTTATTATTTTATTCTTTTTATTTATAGTTCTCTCTGCACTATACACTTTTATTTATTATTATTTATAGTTCTCTCTGCACTATACACTTTTTATTATTATTATTTATAGTTCTCTCTGCACTATACACTTTTATTTATTATTATTTATAGTTCTCTCTGCACTATACACTTTTTTATTATTTTTATTTATTTATAGTTCTCTGCACTCTACACTTTTTTTTTTTTTGTGACTGGAATGATGTTTTCGGGGTTGGCAGTTGACCTGTATAGTATGTAGTATTTTGTCCCTGTTCTCCATGTTGGTATTTTTGTTTCCCTCCCAGGCACAGGGAAGTCTTATCTGCTAAAGAGGATCATCGGCGCTCTTCCTCCAAAAAGCACTTACGCCACAGCGAGTACAGGAGTGGCGGCCTGTCATATCGGTGGCACCACATTACATGCATTTGCAGGTTAGTAAATATCCAGCTACATGCCAGGCCCAAAGGAATAAGATGAAATTAAACTTAATTAAAAATAAATAATGATAACCTGCTCTGTGCAATTATGTAGCACATAAACATCACTTTTCTCGTAGTGCTGTAGGCTTCTGCTGCGGGCGCCTTCTATAGCAAGCCAGGTGCACTTTAAAGAAGTTCAGTACCCATAGTGCTGGCCCCACTCCTCCCCATAGTGCTGGCCCCACTCCTCCCCATAGTGCTGGCCCCACTCCTCCCCATAGTGCTGGCCCCACTCCTCCCCATAGTGCTGGCCCCACTCCTCCCCATAGTGCTGGCCCCACTCCTCCCCATAGTGCTGGCCCCACTCCTCCCCATAGTGCTGGCCCCACTCCTCCCCATAGTGCTGGCCCCACTCCTCCCCATAGTGCTGGCCCCACTCCTCCCCATAGTGCTGGCCCCACTCCTCCCCATAGTGCTGGCCCCACTCCTCCCCATAGTGCTGGCCCCACTCCTCCCCATAGTGCTGGCCCCACTCCTCCCCATAGTGCTGGCCCCACTCCTCCCCATAGTGCTGGCCCCACTCCTCCCCCCATAGTGCTGGCCCCACTCCTTTTCCCATAGTGCTGGCCCCACTCCTTTTCCCATAGTGCTGGCCCCACTCCTTTTCCCATAGTGCTGGCCCCACTCCTTTCCCCATACTGCTGGCCCCACTCCTTTCCCCATACTGCTGGCCCCACTCCTTTCCCATACTGCTGGCCCCACTCTTTCCCATCTTTGATGGTCTGGTGCATGTGCAGATGAGCCAAAAACTCTGCCATTAGGACCTGGCAGAGCCCGGCAGCACATCTGCAGACATACTGAAGAGTCGGCGCGTGCACAGACCAGGACATCGGTCCTCATTGTTACCACCTTTGCATGTGTGCGCTGGCAAACCCAAGCATGTGCAGATGCCCAGAAGGTTTTTACTGTGTGCTTTTTGAGTCATTAGGTTTTAATTTGATGATCTCTTGTAACCTGCAATAAAGACTTTCTGGATTTGCAGAAGTCTTATGGTGCTCCCCATCCTTTTTACCTTTGGAAACCCCCAAAGTTACCCCAGCTGACAGAGAGGCGATTCTGTCATTTGGATTTCAGGCCCTTTTGTTCCTATCCCTGGGTCCAGTGCTCTGCTAACCCACAACTGACTGTTGTAAGCAGAACAGGTTTTTCAATTAGAAATTTCCCCTCTATTCCTGTTCTTGTGACAACTGTACATTTTTAGATTTCTCATCACATTGCCCATCCAGCTTGCTGACCCTGAGGGAGCCTGAGTGGAAAGGTGAGATCATTGATTGGATGTCTCCTTTAGAAGGGGAAGCCCCGTACGCCAATAATTAGTATTTGAGGTCTTGGGATGTTCTATTTCTTCTTTCGTCTGAATTTCTTGGAAATCCCTTTTTCATCTTCCAGGTATCGGCTCTGGAAAGTCTCCCGTGGAGCAGTGTATTGAATTGGCGATGCGGCCCGGAGTCCGCCAGCACTGGATAAGTTGCCGTCATCTGATCATCGATGAGATCTCCATGGTGGAGGGCGAGTTTTTTGACAAGCTGGAGGCCGTTGCTCGGTATGTATTGGCCTGGGTTGGGAGTTTGTAGACCCAATTACCAGTTGATGGGGATATTGAAGGGTGACTGCGTCTCTTACAGAGCTGTACGCCGCCGGGATGAGCCCTTCGGGGGGATCCAGCTCATTATCTGCGGAGACTTCCTACAGCTTCCGCCGGTCACTCAAGCCTCCAGCCAGACCAAGTTTTGTTTCCAGGTATGAAGTGTCCTCTGACTCCAAATGTGTCTATTAAGGGGTATCTGAACCCAGAAACAATAATTCCCAGGATTTGGTGGCTGGATCCGGGGGGGCAGAATTATAGTTGACCTCTGGCCTCTGCCCTACTGACCCACTGTACACTCCCCTGCTGACCCCTGTACACTGCCATACAAACTAATACCTTGTCCTCTGCCCTGCTGAACCCTCCACCACCCCCTGTACACTGCCATACAATCTAATACCTTGTCGACTGCCCTGCTGACCCCTCCTGTACACTGCCATACAGACTAATAGCCTTGTCCTCTGCCTTGCTGATCCCCTGTACACTGCCATACAAAGTAATACATTGTCCTCTCCCCTGCTGACTCCCCCCATCCTATAAAATAGTGTGTATGTGTGTGTGTGTGTATGTGTGTGTATATATATATATATATATATATATATATATATTAAAACATTTTTTGCTTTTCCCTTGCTGATTCTGCCATTAAAGTGATCCTAAGCACACACAGTTTAATTTTACATTGTCCCTTCTATCTCTGTATGTGGATAATGGCGCTGTAATTATTTTAATAGATTTTTTTTGTTTTTCTTCTTAAGTACCTTTTTTTCCTAATCGATATACAGCTGTCACATGATCTAGCTCTCTCCCAGCCTGTCTGCAGGGAAACATAAGCAGGAGTAGCTTCTAGTCCTCTGCTGCTGGTCACATGTTCAAAAATAAATCATCCTTTGGAATATAGAATAAAAATAAATAAATGATATCAAGGAATAGTTTTAAATTCTCATAAAAAAATCTATATTTGAAATCAAATCTTTATTTTAATTTTATTTATTTGTCAATAACATGGCGTGGGCGGATTTATGTCAGGCACAAGTTGTGTCATGCCCCTCCAGCCTGTGTCTTAGAATAACAGGGAGATGAAGCCCCCATTAATCTACATGTAATATCTTGCCCCCATTCCATTGTGTTTAGCTGGTTAGTGGGCATGGAGGGGAGGGGGGGGGGGGGTAGGCTGGTATTTTACCACCTGTGTATTTCCCACATGTGTGACTCCTATAGTCACATGGGCTGCTCAGATGTGATAGGGAGGAAATGCTCAGCATAGAATCACTGAAAACTGAGCATGTGCAGAGCTGCCACCACAGCTGCAAAATCCCCCAACTGCATTGGGGACATGGACAGAAGGGGGAGGTAGAGAGCTGCAGGATCAACCAGGTTTTATGCAAAAAACAAATTTCATAGTGACTGAGTATGAACAGCATGTAACACACCATTTATTTTTTTATGAAGTGGGTTAAGTGACACTTAACTTATTTCCAGCCCTAAGGTGCCAATCCTAAGGTGATCGATCCCCCGCTGAGATAAACAGAGTCCGTCCACCGGACAGGCTGTGTGAAAGAGCCCTTATACACACAATAATTACAAGCAAACAGATCACAGGTGAGGATGGTTACCTTTAATAGCCATTCAAACCCCTTTGTGTCAACTTGTGTGCATGTTATCAGGCCAAAATCACCGGGGTGTGTAAACTTTTGATCAGGGTAATTTGGGTAGTTTCTGTTGTCATTTGGATATAAAAAGAGTAAAACACAGTTGATTGATAATAAATGGCTTCAGCCAAACACTAACCATGAGAGAAAGAAAAGTTTTTGTGTTTATCATTCATATTCTCTGTATCTATTTATTTATATATATATATATATATATATATATATATATATATATATATATATATATATATATATATATATATATATATATATATAATCTCTATCCTTTTTTTTTTTTTTTTTTTTTTCTCCCACTAATTCCCCCTCCCCGGGTAAAACTTCTCTGACAATGATCAGCCCTCAGTGGCCAGACCTGGGCACCACCAAAGTTCTTTTCTAACTCTGTGCAGCTTTGTATTTCTCACAGGCGAAGAGCTGGAGGCGCTGCATCCATCTGACTA
Source organism: Pelophylax lessonae (assembly GCF_965119305.1). Lineage (NCBI taxonomy): Eukaryota > Metazoa > Chordata > Amphibia > Anura > Ranidae > Pelophylax > Pelophylax lessonae. The sequence goes on along the minus strand of NC_138775.1, from coordinate 288,467,946 downwards.
TGGAGCTGACCGAGGTCAGGAGACAGACGGATAAAACTTTTATTAACCTCCTACAGGCCATTCGGCTGGGCAGGTAAGTCATGGACACCTACAGTCTGCACTGAGCACACCATTCTGGTTATTTAGTCAGCAGATCTCCTAATAATAATGAGGGGGGGTGGGGGGGCGGCAATTAATTCACAAATGCTTTTGATGTGTATCTAAAACTTTGTATGGATAACATTTAGTTTTTTTTTTCACCTGATGATTCTGCCACTAACACACTTCCTGTCCTAGGGTGACAACGCTCATTTACTGTCTGTGTATATATGGAGGAGCAGCGTTGTCACCCTTGGACAGGAAGTGTACCACGACTACACAACACTGTCTTTATCCCAATAATGGGGAGACGGCTCTGTAGTTCAAAAGGAGAGCTGGAAATAATGTAACTAAGTGTAGCACTGGAAGGTATTAGGTGTGTGTGTGTGTGTGTGTGTGTGTGTCTTTTTAATCAGAATATAGCATCAAGTAAATTCAACTCCTGGGATATTAATCAGTTTCAGCTGCTTTGGTGTTAATGAAATTAAAAGGTGCACTAGATGGGCAACAATGAGAAGACCTCTAAAACAGGAAGGAATTTACACACTCCTCTTTTCTGACTGTTTTTCACTAGTTTGGCATTTGGTTAGGGTCAGTGTCACTGCTGGTAGTATGAGGTGATGCCTGGACCCTATAGAGCAGGGGTCTTCAATCTATGGCCCTCCAGTTGTTCAGGAACTACAATTCCCATCATGCCTGTGAATGTCAGAGTTTTACAATGTCTCATGGGACGTGTAGTTCAGCATCAGCTGGAGGGCCGTAGTTTGAGGATCCCTGCTATAGAGGTTGCACAGGCAGTCCAACTCCTCCAGGATGGCACTTCAATACGTCCCATTGCCAGAAGGTTTTCTGTGTCTCCCAGCACAGTCTCAAGAGCATGGAGGAGATTCCAGGAGACAGGCAGTTACTCTAGGAGAGCTGGAAAGGGCCAAAGAAGGTCCTTAACCCATCAGCAGGACCGGTATCTGCTCCTTTGTGCAAGGAGGAACGGGATGAGCACTGCCAGAGCCCTACAAAATGACCTCCAGCAGGACACTGGTGTGAATGTCTCTGACCAAACAATCAGAAACAGACTTCATGAGGATGGCCTGAGGGCCCGACGTCCTCTAGTGGGCGCTGTGCTCACTGCCCAGCACTGTGGATCTCAATTGGCATTTGCCATTGCACACCAGAATTGGAAGGTTAGCCACTGGCACCCTGTACTTCTCACAGATGAGAGAAGGTTCACCCTGAGCACATGTGACAGACGGGAAAGGGTCTGGAGAAGCCGTGGAGAACGTTACACTGCCTGTAACATCTTTAGCATGACTGGTTTGGTGGTGGGTCAGTGATGGTCTGGGGAGGAATATCCATGGAGGGACGCACAGACCTCTACAGGCTAGACAATGGCACCCTGACTGCCATTAGGTATTGGGATGAAATCCTTGGACCCATTGTCAGACCCTACGCTGGTGCAGTGGGTCCTGGGTTCCTCCTGGCAATGCCCGGCCTCATGTGGTGAGAGTATGCAGCCAGTTCCTGGAGGAGGAAGGAATTGATACCATTGAACGGCCCCCACGCTTGCCTGACCTAAATCCAATAGAACACTTCTGGGACATTATGTTTTGATCCGACACCGCCAGGTTGCACCTCAGTCTGTTCCAGAGCTCAGTGATGCCCTGGTCCATATCTGGGAGGAAATACCCCAGGACACCATCCGTCGTCTCATTAGGAGCATGCCCTGACATTGTCAGACATGCATACAAGCATGTGGGGGCCATACAAACTACTGAGGACCATTCTGAGGTCCTGCAATGAAATTTCAGTAAAATGGACTCGCCTGCTGCATCATTTTTCACTTTGATTTTCGGGGTGTCTGTGAATTCAGCCCTCTGTAGGGTGATAATTTTAATTTCCATCAAATGATGTGGCATCCTTTCCTTCCTAACACATTACCCAGTCCATACCAGTATAGATCCTAACACATTACCCAGCCCATACCAGTATAGATCCTAACACATTACCCAATCCATACCAGTATAGATCCTAACACATTACCCAGTCCATACCAGTAAAGATCCTAACATATTACCCAGCCCATACCAGTATATATCCTAACACTTTACCCAGTCCACACCAGTATAGATCCTAACACATTACCCAGTGCATACCAGTATAGATAGAGTGTGTGTGTGTGTGTGTGTGTGTGTGTGTGTGTGTGTGTGTGTGTTTTTTTTTTTTTTTTTTCCCCTGTGACTGGCAGAACATTTTATTATATTTTTGGTTCTTTATCTCTTCTCCCCTCCCACCCAGGTGTACAGAAGAGGTGACCAGGCAGCTTCTTCTGACCGCTGACCATAAAATTGAGCGGGATGGGATCCTGGCCACACGTCTGTGCACACACAAGGATGACGTGGACCTGACCAACGAGCGCCGACTACAGCAATTACCAGGTATGGTCTATCCACGGCTCCCAGAATCCTCTGCTTCCTTGTTAAGATGCTCTCCTCCATCCGCATCCTTCTTCTAATTTTCTCATGATCCTCTGTCCTGGGCCATCCATTACTTATGGCATGTCTTCTCGTGGGTTTTATCGCCATCACAGGTGACATGCACACGTACGAGGCGTTGGACAGCGACCCGATGCTTGTGAAGACGATGGACGCTCAGTGTCCGGTTGGCCAGCGGCTGCAGTTGAAGAAAGGTGCTCAGGTGAGAACGGATGGAGACAGATATTGGGTTTGTCTTCTCGTATTCAACAAATCCTGAATAAATGATGTCTGCTACACAGAGGGGAGGAAGCCATACTGTGGTGAATGAAAGCGGTATTAAACCCAAAACCAAAAATGTCCCCCTATTGCAGCTTGCCAATCATTAGATGTGGCAGCTGCATTGTGTGTGTGTGTGTGTGTGTGTGTGTGTATATATATATATATATATATATATATATATATATATATATATATATATATATATATATATATATATATATAAACACATTTTACAAAAAATATACATTTTTTTTTTTTTTTTTTCCCCAGCATTATAATTTTGTGTTCTCACAGAGCAAACCAAAGAAACAATTTCCCCGAATTTCCAGTATGAGCAAGTATATTCTGGTCATGTGCTCTGCTGACACAACTCACTCACAAGATTCATTGAGCCTGCATACTCTGCCGCGCATGTGTGCCCTGCTCTTCCTGGTGCTGCTGTTTCTCAAATAGCCTGCAGGGTGCGCTGTTATGAAATTGATGATCTTTGCATTGCAAAAAGCTTTTATGCAGCATGTAGAAATGTTGGTGTTGTGAATGAGGATGGTGGTACATACAGTGAGTGAGAACCTGTAAAGGCAGCATAGCCACTCTCCTAGATAATTAATTATTTCTTTCTTTTTCTCCCCCCCCCCCCCCCAGGTGATGTTGGCCAAGAACTTGGATGTGGCTCGCGGATTGGTGAACGGGGCTCGTGGCGTGGTGATTGGCTTTGAGGGTTCAGGAAAAGGTGCGTTGGATTATTCAAGGAGGCCGGGTATTGAGTCAATTGATGATCAGTTGCACATTATACATTGGATAAAGCCTCCCTTCCCCCACCCCTTGACTAGAGGAATACATTTCTAGCTTCATTTTAAACTAAAAGGGATACTAAAATCTCGGTGCTTTTTAAAAAAAAAAAAAAAACCTCTTTGGCGCTCCTGGCCTCTCCCTCCTGTTGAGTGCCCCTACAGAAATCAGCCTGCTATGGGGGCATCTGAACCGAGCCACAGCTCTGTGTATTCATTCAAACACAGAACTTCGGCCTGGCCCCACCCCTTCTCTCTTCTCATTGGCTCACTGCCTTTTGACAGCAGCGGGAGCCAATGGCACAGCGCTGCTGTCTCAGCCTATGAGGGAGAGTCCTGGACGGCCAAGACACTCCTGCAACATGGCTGGATCTAGATGGGCTCAGGTAAGTATGAGGGGGGGGGGGGGGGTGTACACAGAAGGATTTTTATCCTAATCCATAGAATGCACTTTCTGCTTTTACAACCACTTGAAGTTTCTAGTTTGAAAATGAGCTGTTCAATTACTCGATGCAACCAATTAGGACTTCATCTGAGGCTGGGTTCACACTGCCGCACGGGGGCTAGAACATGTGTGGTCAAACATTTGTAAAAACAGACTTGTTCCAGTTAAGCGAGAGCCTCTGTCAGCTCTGCGTCCCTGTTGCCCTAGCAACATCGGGGACATGCGCAGAGCTGACTGAGCGGCTCTCGTGTGACATCGCTCGCCCGCCGCCAGTTGTAACGCCCGCTGCCGCTTGGCAGTAAGTCCACGCGAGCGCGAACCCGCCGCTTCAACAGTTTCCCCTGGTATTCTATCAGATTTCCCTACCTCATCAGATTTCCCTACCTACGTAATTTCCGGTTGAGATCAGCTGTGGATTCGTCATGCAGCAGCTTGTACCTGCGTCACATGTCCTATTGGGCATGCGCAGAATAGGTAGGGAATTATGATAGCAGCGTAAAGGGTCAGACAAAAGTCCTAGTGTGCATGCGCACCAACGGGTCGGGCAGCGGGATCTCTTATAACAAACATCCATCCAATCTCCATGGCACACACTGCGCTGACCCGACACTGCACCGACCCGACAATCCAATCCCCATGCCCCACACTGTGCCGGCAATGAGACAGTGGGCGTGCGCGTGTGGGTAGGGAATAGGATTGTCCGATCGGCGCAGTGTGTGCCATGGAGATGGGATGCATGTTTGTTATAAGAGATGGCACTGCCCTATCCGTTGGTGCGCATGCGCCCGCTCATGCGCAGTAGGACTTGTGCCTCAGCCCTTACGATGTTATCAAAATTCCCTACTTATTCTGTGCATGCGCAGTAAGACGTGTGACGCGGCTACAGCTGGTGCATGACGAACCTGCACCGGAAATGAAGTAGGTAGGGAAATCTGATGGGGTAGGGTTTTCTGACAGAACACCGGCCGCCAATGCTCCCTCTAATTTTTTACTGTGCCAAGAAAATAAAACAATTTCTGAGCACAAACCTTTAGACTGAGCAATGGGGGGGGGGACGGCAATGCAGAGTGCCCACAGCGTTGCCCCCAATCAATTGCAGAGTGCCCACAGCGTTGCCCCCAATCAATGCAGAGTGCTCATTGGTGGCGACCTTCCCCTTGGCTCTCAGGCCCTTGGCTTGTAGGACGGTGACCTGACGTGTGTGGGGAACCAAGTCTATGACTGCTGGGCGAGAGCCATGGCGCCGATACCGGAGAGAAGTGTGTGAGAGGACTGGGGGGCGGGGGTGCTAATATAAACTCCGCACACCGGGTGGGGGGGAAACCTCCTGTATCTCCTCCCACCCACAAACAGGTGACTGCCCACTCTAGGCATGGCACCTGTCACCTAGCAATGTCACCCGTACTCGCTGAGCACGTGATCGTAACGCCAGCCAATCCTGAGGAGGATGCTGAAAGGTGGGCGGGGATCCGCTCCTGTACACGCCCACCCAGTGCCGGCCGGCCGCCCGCCCGAGGTCTCTGCGCCCCAACCGTTGTCCATGGGGCACATACGCAGTAGCGCAATCCCACGGACACTGGACGCAGAGACACTTGGTATCTATCTATCTATCTATCTATCTATCTATCTATCTATCTATCTATCTATCTATCTATCTATCTATCTATCTATCTATCTAAAAATCCAAGTGTCTCTGCATCTGTATGTAAGGTAAAGGGTTATATAATGAATAAACTGACTGATCAAAATATGACATGGATGGTACTAGCAGGAGGTCAAAAATGGGGGGGGAAAAGGCAATCTCTGATTTGGTGGGGTGGTGTCGTCATGATCACGTTGTCCAATCAAAGTCTTGTGTTCATTGGAAAGTTACAAGGCATTCTGTAAAAGGCAGCAGTACAGAGCGAGCAAAACCCTCCCCCCCATGGCCCCTAAGCAGATGAGAAGTCGTTTGGCACAAAACCCTAAAGATTTAGGCAGCTACGACAGCGACTCTCCTTCCTCAGCAGCCCCTCATGTATGAGATATTCATACCTTTTACTTACCTTGGACCAGTGTAAGTTTGCAATAAAGGTCATTCCTGGAGTCTAGCTTGAAGTGCACCAAACCCCCACTTGAAAAATCAACTTCTGGGTATATGGAGGCAAGGCTGGTGACGTCAGGGTCATGCCCCTCTCTATTATATTACATGGCTGGTGATGTCAGGGTCATGCCCCTCTCTATTATATTACAAGGCTGGTGATGTCAGGGTCATGCCCCTCTCTATTATATTACAAGGCTGGTGATGTCAGGGTCATGCCCCTCTCTATTATATTACAAGGCTGGTGATGTCAGGGTCATGCCCCTCTCTATTGTATTACAGGGCGAGACCATAACAATCGTGCAGGAGGAGAGCAATGAATGCTCAGTGCATCATGGGAGCCGACCTTCCCACCCTTCTATTGATACGGCATAATGTTCTTTAAGAATAAAAGTGATAGTAAATCTCCCAGACATGAAATATGATCAAAGCCTATCCCTCTATAATATGTACTTAGCTCTGTACAGCTCTGTTCCTGTGTAAAGGGGGGGGGGGTGTCTCTTCCCCCTCCAATCAGCTCTCAGAGAGTTCCTTCCTTCCTTCCTTCCTTCCTTCCTTCCTTCCTTCCTTCCTTCCTTCCTTCCTTCCTTCCTTCCTTCCTTCCTTCCTTCCTTCCTTCCTTCCTTCCTTCCTTCCTTCCTTCCTTCCTTCCTTCCTTCCTTCCTTCCTTCCTTCCTTCCTTCCTTCCTTCCTTCCTTCCTTCCTTCCTTCCTTCCTTCCTTCCTTCCTTCCTTCCTTCCTTCCTTCCTTCCTTCCTCCTCCCTCCCTCCCTCCCTCCCTCCCTCCCTCCCTCCCTCCCTCCCTCCCTCCCTCCCCGGTACAATGTATGTAGGAGGATTTGTTTTATCGGTGTATCACCTGAGGCCAGTCACTTCACTGGGTATACGTACGGGTTTACAACCACTTTAGGTAAGACCCATTTCCCAAGTAAGCATCTTTTTATTTTTTTGGTTTCCAGCCCTTCCCAAGGTGCGCTTCCTCTGCGGTGTCACAGAGGTGATGAAGATGGAGCGCTGGGTCATCAAAGCTCAGGGCGGAGTCTATCTGAGCCGCCAGCAGTTACCACTGAAGTTGGCCTGGGCAATCTCTATACACAAGAGTCAGGTGAGTCCAATTTCCCATCGGGGAAGGGGGTGCCGGGCCGGTGGTGATGTAATGGAGCGTCCATAATTTATTAATTGACGTTTGCCTTCCCGCAGGGGATGACCCTGGACTGTGTGGAGATCTCCTTATCACGCGTGTTTGAGAGCGGTCAGGCGTACGTGGCCCTTTCCAGAGCTCGCAGCCTCGAGGGCCTCAGGATGATGGATTTCGATGCCAAGGCTGTGACCGCCAATCCGTATGTGCTGCAATTCTACGCCAGGATGAAGAAGGAAAGGGCGCTGCAGCAGGTGAGAGGAAATCTGGTCCGCTATTGTTTGATGGCACCCATGAAGTGAGGTTGTGTTCTGGGGAACTGCAGGTACTGTGTACTATCACAGCTTACCGGAGGATTGTGTCCAATCACAGGCTGGGGGTGGGGAGGTGACCAAGCTGTATCTCTTAACTGCAGAAAAGAAAAGACAGGTCGCCAACCTTGCTTAACCCCCTTGGAGCCTAAAGGATCGTACACACTATAAGAGAATCTGGCGAACATTTTCGTCCAAAGAATTTTCACTCGATTTTCGTATTGTGTATAATATAAAAAAAAAAAAAATATATATATATATATATATATAACAAATTATATATCATTCATTTTATAATACATATATATAAATCTTTTTTTTTAATTACATAAATATATATATTTATGTAATTAAAAAAAAAAAAAAGATTTATATATATATATTATAAAATGAATGATATATAATTTGTTTATTTATGTAATTAATTAAAAAAAAAAGATATATATTTATTTATGTAATTAAAAAAAAGATAAATATTTATGTAATTAAAAAATATATATATTTATTTATGTAATTAAAAAATATATATATTTATGTAATTAAAAAAAAGATATATATATTTATTTATGTAATTAAAAAAAAGATATATATATTTATTTATGTAATTAAAAAAAAAATATATATATATATATATATATATATATATATATATATATATATATATATATATCCTCATACAATCTGCTGGCGAGCTTGTTCTTTTAAAAACAGACTTACTGGCTGGATCACCAGTTGATAGCCTAAGGCTGGGTTCACATGTATGTATGTGTGTGTGTGTATATGTGTGTATATATATCTTTCGACAGCCGATTCCGAATTTTTGTATGAAAATTCTCGAAGGGACAAACTCCAAAATTTTTTCTCGCACTGGGAAAAGAAACAAATGATTTTCATTTAATGTGTACAATTTTTGTACAAGAATAATCAGAAAAGAGACTGCTCAGCAACAAAAAAAAAAACAACCTTTTTCGTTCATCGGTTCAAATTTGCTGTGAAACCATGAGGAAAATCGGACGATCGTTCCCACAATTTTCTTACAGTGTGTATCCCACTTAAGCCTTTTTCTGACATATGTTGCTTTCAAGTTTATCAGTATTTTTTGCTAGAAAATTTACTCAGAACCCCCAACCAAACTTATATATAATTATTTTAAGCAGAGGAGAATAAAATGGTGATCTTTGCAATATTTTATGTCATACGGAATTTGCGCAACGGTCTTTCAAATATAATTTTTGGGGAAGAAAATAGTTTCATAAAAAAAAAAAAACGTAAATTTAGCCCAATTTTTTTGTTTTTTTGTTTTGTATAACGTGAAAGATGTTACGCTGAGTAAATAGATACCCAACCTGTCACACTTTAAAATTGCATACACTCGTGGAATGGCGACAAACTTCAGTACTTAATCTTCATAGGCGACACTTTAAAACATTTTAATGGTTACCAGTTTAGCGTTAGAGGAGGTCTTGTGCTAGAATTATTGCTCTCGCTCTAACAATCTCGGCGATACTTCAGTTGTGTGGTTTGAACACCGTTTACATATGCTGGTGCAATTTTTTTATTTTTTTTTTATTTTTTTGTGGATCACTTTTATTGCGGTCGCAAAGAATGTAAACATCCCTTGTGACAGTAATAGGCAATGACAGGTACTCTTTATGGGGGGATCGGGGTTCTAAAAAGACCCCAAATCCCTCCTTAGCATCTTAAATGCTTTTAAGTGCAAAGTTTGGCTGTTTGAATGCTGTCATTTTTTTTATTTATTATTATTATTATTGATATTCAATTTTTTTTTTTTTTTTTAATTTTATTTATTTTTCTTAAATCTGGTGCCCTTAAGGCTTCAGTACATAGAAGTGATGTTATGACATCGCTTCGGGGTTTTTGCATCAGAGACCCGATCAGAGCCGAATCCGGCTTTGTTCAGGTCTTCAGCCAGTCGGCTGACATGCCAGCTGGTTGCTCATGTCTCCCGCTGGCTGTGTCAATGGACACGGCAGCAGGACTCAGGAGCGAGGCTGCACAGGTGCCCCCAGGGGAAGGGAAAGGGGGGACACTGGAACGGGCAAGTATTTTACAACATAGAAAGGGACAAAAGGCACAAGCACTAGGTTATAGATCATGCCTTAAACTTTAAGGCTTAAAGAAACAGAAGCTTTTTCCTTTTTTAGGATTACAGCCGCTTTAAAGCAGTTGTTAAATATGTGTAAATAGGACTTCATAGCCCAAAAGGCACCAGAGTTATACCCAGTGCTCTTAGTAACAGAATTGGTTAGATACGCCCCCCCCCCCCCCCGCCCGTTGCCTGTGAGGATACTTGTAGTTGGGGGTGTGGACATTACTCAGCTGTGCCAGCACAGAGCACTGCAGGGTGAGAGCAGAAAGCTAGGATGAGGCATTTTAAAGCGCTTCCCAGCACTTAGTACAGCACTATAGGGAGATACAAAGATGGGAGACTTCCATTTAGGATTATGCTGTTCTAATAGTACAACCTTGTATGTCAGATTGCTGTGTGTGCTACTTAATCACTTGTACTCAACTTGGCAAATCCACCCCCCTCCCCTCCCCCAAGCGGGACTGCCGCCCAGCAGGCAAATACACCCACCCACCCCCCCTCCCAGCGGAAAGGAGGACGGCCAGCATTCTTGCCTCCTCCGGCCGTGCATCTCCTCCCTCTTCCTGGCCTATGGCCAGTAAAATTGCTTCTCTCTTCAGCCAATCAGGAAAGGGAATCACGACCTGCTTCCTGATTGGCTGGTGGGCTCGGGGTGCATTGCTCTGCGCCCTGAGCCCACTTCTTTTTTTTTTTTCTTTTTTTTTCTTTTTTTTTAAAGCCTATTAGAGCCTCTGGCTCTAATCGCATGCTTAAAAAAAAAAAAGAAAAAAAAAAAACCCATTGGAATCCATGCGTCCGGCTCCCTGCATGTAGATTAGGGGGCCGGACGCATGGGGGGGGGGGGGGGGGGGTACCACTGCCCGGCAATGTCCTAGAACTAGCACTGCTTATGCATGGTCAGTACAGACTGCCTTCAGTGCTGCAAGAGATACATGGCCCCATTAAAGTTCTAAACTCAAGGTGTATGGGTTTTTTTTTTTTATTTTTTTTTTTTTTTTAAAAAACCTTAAGCTGGTTATACATTTTTATACAATTTTTTTTTTTTTTTTTTTTTTTTTTTTTCCTTATTCAAATTTCTTTAGATTTATACCTTCATCTATGTAGTACAAGGGCCTGCCTGATTGCATACAAATTTTATAGTATTTAGGTTTGACCTCCCATATTATATGGTTTTGGTAAATCTAAAGGAACATTGTACAATAAAACTGTATATATAGAGCCAGTCCTAATGAATTCTCTGCAAAAGGTTAAAAAAAAAAAAAAAAACCTGTTCAAGCGCCCCAGTCTCCCCACTTACCTGGCTCCATCACTGTCCCGTCTGCAGCACTGCTGCTCCCCAGTCCTGGTCTCACAGGAGACACTGAAAACAAAGGGAGGCAGAGGCTCCTGATGCTGTCAATCAAATGCTGTGAGAGGGGTTGTGGTGGTGTGAGTCTATGGAAGCACACAGCCCAGCTTCAGAGTTAGTCCACACTGAGTCCCCCCCTCAACACACGGCTTTCTGAGGGGACACTCATGGGCAGGGCTGCTAATAAGGCAGTAGAACCAGGCTGGCTGTTGTACTGGGCCCAGTCCCAATTGGCTAAACAGGGGGGGGGGGGGGTAGGGCAGCATTATTCATTTCTGGCTAAATTAAGTTTACTAGACCACACCCCTACCCCCTACCCCTATTTGCTTACCAGGCCTTTAAATTACGTTTCCCTAGGCCCCATTCAGTTAATAGAGGGGCCCAGAAGGTGGGAGCAGAGGAGGGTTGTTTTTTTTGGTTTTCCCCCCTCCCATTTTTGAGGTCTGTGCAATATCATTGCACAGAGCAGTCGTGTATAACATCCTTTTTTTTTTTTTTTTCTTAAATATATAGCCTTTACAATCCCTTTAAATGCAAAATTAAAGGGGAGGGGGGGGGGGGAGAGAATAAGCATTTTAGAAAGGGGAGGGAGGGGGGAGAATAAGCATTTTAGAAGATTAAAGTAAAAAAACTTTCCAGGGAAGGATGTGGAGCATAGATTTTGCAGATTGCCACCCTCCTACAGGATTGATCAGAAACCAGCTGTTTTATTTTTATAATGTCCTTTCTTTCTTCTGTTCATTTTCTTTCACATGGGGTTTCTTAATGTGAAGGGGAGGAAAATAAGCTTTTCCTATAAAGTCTGCTTTTAATACCTTTCTATGCTACACAATCCTCCGTTACCCTGGCGTTAAGATTTGACTATTATTTTTTTCTTTCCCTTCCAGAGCTGTATGGATGATTTCCTGCTGGGCAAGGAAAATTGATGTCTTGATGCTGGTTGTCTCTTTACCTGTAAATATTAGTGTACAGAACCAATTTTTTATATTTTTTTAAATAAAGCTTTTTAAGAACAGCATTGAAGGGTCTGCCTTTTATTTACAGTAAGTAGAATTTTGGATTTTCTAAATTTAGATGGTGTCCCCCCCTCTATTTTATTATTATATACAGTGGGTACGGAAAGTATTCAGACCCCCTTAAATTTTTCACTCTTTGTTATATTGCAGCCATTTGCTAAAATCATTTAAGTTCATTCTTCTTCCTCATGAATGTACACATAGCACCCCATACTGACAGAAAAACACAGAATTGTTGACATTGTTGCAGATTTATTAAAAAAGAAAAACTGAAATATCACATGGTCCTAAGTATTCAGACCCTTTGCTCAGTATTTAGTAGAAGCCCCCTTTTGATCTAATACAGCCAGGAGTCTTTTTGGGAAAGATGCAACAAGTCTTTCACACCTGGATTTGGGGATCCTCTGCCATTCCTCCTTGCAGATCCTCTCCAGTTCTGTCAGGTTGGATGGTAAACGTTGGTGGACAGCCATTTTTAGGTCTCTCCAGAGATGCTCAATTGGGTTTAAGTCAGAGCTCTGGCTGGGCCATTCAAGAACAGTCACGGAGTTGTTGTGAAGCCACTCCTTCGTTATTTTAGCTGTGTGCTTAGGGTCATTGTCTTGTTGGAAGGTAAACCTTCGGCCCAGTCTGAGGTCCAGAGCACTCTGGAGAAGGTTTTTGTCCAGGATATCCCTGTACTTGGCCGCATTCATCTTTCCCTCGATTGCAACCAGTCGTCCTGTCCCTGCAGCTGAAAAACACCCCCACAGCATGATGCTGCCACCACCATGCTTCACTGTTGGGACTGTATTGGACAGGTGATGAGCAGTGCCTGGTTTTCTCCACACATACCGCTTAGAATTAAGGCCAAAAAGTTCTATTTTGGTCTCATCAGACCAGAGAATCTTATTTCTCACCATCTTGGAGTCCTTCAGGTGTTTTTTTTAGCAAACTCCATGCGGGCTTTCATGTGTATTACACTGAGGAGAGGCTTCCGTCGGGCCACTCTGCCATAAAGCCCCGACTGGTGGAGGGCTGCAGTGATGGTTGACTTTCTACAACTTTCTCCCATCTCCTGACTGCATCTCTGGAGCTCAGCCACAGTGATCTCTGGGTTCTTCTTTACCTCTCTCACCAAGGCTCTTCTCCCCCCGAAAGCTCAGTTTGGCCGGACAGCCAGTTCTAGGAAGGGTTCTGGTCGTCCCAAACGTCTTCCATTTGAGGATTATGGAGGCCACTGTGCTCTTAGGAACCTTAAGTGCAACAGAAATCTTTTTGTAACCTTGGCCAGATCTGTGCCTTGCCACAATTCTGTCTCTGAGCTCTTCAGGCAGTTCCTTTGACCTCATGATTCTCATTTGCTCTGACATGCCATGTGATCTGGAAGGTCTTATATAGACAGGTGTGTGGCTTTCCTAATCAAGTCCAATCAGTATAATCAAACACAGCTGGACTCAAATGAAGGCGTAGAACCATCTCAAGGATGATCAGAAGAAATGGAAAGCACCTGAGTTAAATATATGAGTGTCACAGCAAAGGGTCTGAATACTTAGGACCATGTGATATTTCAGTTTTTCTTTTTTAATAAATCTGCAACAATGTCAACAATTCTGTGTTTTTCTGTCAGTATGGGGTGCTATGTGTACATTCATGAGGAAGAAGAATGAACTTATATTGCAGCCATTTGCTAAAATCATTTAACAAAGAATGAAAAATTTAAGGGGGTCTGAATACTTTCCGTACCCACTGTATATATTTTTTTTTTTTTATTAATATAATAGAACAAATATATACTTTTTTTTTTTTTTTTTTTTTTTCCTTTCCTTTTCTTTCTGAAGAAAATACCTTTTAGTAACCGTGCATATTGATTATATGGACACATGTGAAGTACTTTATCAAAAGCCTCAATTGTTTCTGCAACATTGGCTTCCAGGTGTTCATAAAAGGTTGCCCATTACAGTAAACCAACATCTAGAAATGTTAATTGACTTTATACAGTGAATCCGGAAAGTATTCACAGCGATTCACTTTTTTCTACAATTTATATTACAGCCTTATTCCAAAATTGATTTAATTCGTTATTTCTCTTTCGTTCATTGATGGACACAGCTCCTGTCATTCTTGACAATTGGGTTATACTGCCGCCTACAGGAGTAGGACACTAGGCAGAAAATTATGGCTACACTCATGAGCAGCTCCGGGGGGGGGGGGGGGGGGGTATACTTCCTCTCTCTGCTATAGTCACTCAGTTTTTTTTCTGCCTAGTTAGGAGTAAGGACCTAGTTCCTTGCTGGGATCTTTGGTCCTGGCAAAATTTTTTAGATAGTAGATCTCACAAAACATTTTTTCCTCCAACTGGGCGACAGGCTGCATAATCTAGATCCAGTGGTCCCCCACAGTCTGGCCAACGAGCCGCGACATAGCCCCACTGGACGGGGACTGGCCCTGCGAGTTGAACGTCTCGCAAGGTCATGTACGACCTGGCCTTGGCCTGAGTTGCTGCGTTTTTCCTTGCTGACAGCCCCCCCCCCCCCATTTTGATGGAAGAGGATCATCTGTCTGGAGTGGTGCCTACCCGGTTCCTGGTATGGTGAGTAGCTATACCCCTGGAGGGTTTTGGGGTGGACGTGGGCTGCTCCTTGGGACGGTAAGGCCCCCGAGTTCCACTCCTTCTGGCAGGCGTCCCTCATCCTGCCCCCCCCCCCCCCCTACACATACGCTGGGATGTATTTATTTATTTTTTTTGGGTGGTCTGGCCACTTTCCTGGGATGGGGGCAGGGCACTAACTGGCAATGGGGGCCAGGGGGTGCGCTGCCGGTGCTCGGATGATCAATCGTGCGGGGGGGGGTTGTTGTACCTGGTGGGGGCTCCTGCCAGGGCCCCCTGTCCTGCCTGGATTTGTCCTGAGGCCTGCTCTCCCAATTCTGGGCCCCTGTATAACTCATGGTGCCACCATTTAGTTGTAGCCTGTGTGTTTCTATACACAGTGGCCATATATATTTGTGGTTTGCCAATGTAAATAGTGGCAGCTGTCAGTGGAGCCCTGTGGGCAGTGATTTCGGCAGTGGGAGCCCCTCCTTATCCCCTGGTGCTGACTCCTACATCATTTAGCTTCTGATCACCGAACATGTAGTGCAGATTCTCCTGGTGGTTGCAGGTGCCTGTGTCGGCAGGTGAGTCTGGTGGGGTCCTCTCCCTCTCTGCTGAGGATAGCTCTGTGCCTTATGCTTGGTGACCAGGTGGTGCTGCCTGCGCAGTGGGGGTTGTCCCTTAGCAGTGTGTTACACTTTTTTTGTGGGGCTCCCCCTGGTGACCCATGGAGTCTTTGGAGCATGTTTCCCCCACCTGATCCCCCTCCTTGAGGCTGCGGGGTTGTCCTGGTCCCAACCAGTCATCCATGCACTGACGGCTCCCTTGTGTCCCGGGGTGGAGGTAGCTTGTGGGCGACGGGCTAGCAAAAAACTGAATTTTTGTAAAATTCCTTTCTCTGAGTCCTCCGACAGTCGCCGCCTCTTCATATTCGTCACATATGGGGACGTCCCAAAGCAGTGCAAACATGAGGGGTGGGAAACGCATCCACGCCGAAAGGCAACGCAGTCTCCGCATCAAAGAAAGGAACCTTACCAAAGGAAGGAAACCAGCTGGGCTACAGGAAAAATAATTGCTCAACAGGAGCAACAACCCAGGAAAAGACAAATAACCAGGGGATAAAAAAAACTTATCCCAACAGCCAGAGGTCCCCAACAAGGGACCCTAGGGAATTGCCGCACTAAGAACCTTGCGGCCAAAGGAAGCATCCGCCGATGCCTGAACATCTACTTTGTAGAATTTCGTGAAAGTGTGCACGGTCGACCAAGTCGCCGCCTTACACACCTGGGCTACAGAAGCCCCATGACGACAGGCCCAAGACGTACTCAGAGATCGAGTAGAGTGCGCCTTCACAGGCACAGGGGGAACCTTCCCCTGCAAAGCATAGGCCTGTTCAATGGTCTGCCTGATCCATTTGGCGATGGTAGAGGCCGACGCCGCCATGCCCTTCCGAGGACCCTCTGGAAGAACAAACAAGGAGTCCGTCTTTCGAAAAGACTCAGTCGATTTAAGGTAAACCCTTATCGGCCGAACAACATCCAAAGAATGTAATCTCACCTCCTTTGGATGTTTAGGCTTCGCGCACAGCGAAGGCAAGACAATATCCCCATTAAGATGGAATTCCGAAACTCGCTTCGGAAGAAAAGAAGGATTAGGTCGCAAGACCACCTTATCCAAATGAACAACCAGATACGGAGACTTGCAGGACAAAGCCGCCAGCTCCGACACTCTGCGAGCCGAAGTGATCGCAACCAAAAAGGCGACCTTTTTGGACAACATAGACAACGAGATCTCCCTGATCTGTTCAAAAGGAGCACGTTGTAACACAGATAGAACGAGATTCAAGTCCCAAGGGGGCAGAGGATCCCTCCTAGGAGGAACCAGATGCCGCACTCCCTGAACAAAAGTGCCAACCAAGGAGTTGGAAGCCACGGGACGTTGAAACAGAACGGCCAGCGCAGACACCTGACCCTTTATCGTAGCCAGCGCCAAACGCTGATCGACACCCGTTTGAAGGAAGGACAGCACTCGGGAAACAGAGTACGTGCGGGGTGAAAACCCCCTGGACTCACACCAGGCAAAATAGGCCTTCCAAGTACGGTAATAAACCTTCCCAGAGGAAGACTTCCTCGCGTTGATCAAGGTATGAACGACCTCTGGGGAGAGACCCTTCTCCTTCAGGACCTCGGTCTCAACAGCCAGGCCGTCAAAGCCAGCGACTAAAGCAGGATGGTATATCGGTCCTTGAGACAGGAGATCGTCTCGAAGAGGCAGACGCCACGGGGCGTCGACCGCCAGATTCACGAGGTCTGCGTACCAGGACCGGCGAGGCCAGTCCGGTGCCACAAGAATCACCGTGCTGCGTTCCGAGTGTAACCTGCGAAGGAACCTGGACAGCAACTGAATCGGTGGAAACGCGTACATCAGCCTGTACTGGGGCCACTAACACGTCCGACGCGTCTGCCCGAGGGTCGCGCGTCCTTGCCACAAACCTTCTCACCTTGTTGTTGAGACGAGACGCGAACAGGTCCACATCTGGAAGACCCCACTTCGTGCACAACATCTGGAAGACAGCCGGGTGGAGAGACCATTCCCCCTGATCCAGGGTCTGGCGACCCAGATAGTCCGCCTGCCAGTTCTCCACCCCCGGAATGTGAATCGCCGTTATCGCCGGGACATGAGTCTCGGCCCAAGACAGAACGTCGGCCACTTCTCGAGCCGCTCGGGCACTCCTGGTGCCCCCTTGGTGGTTGATGTAGGCCACCGCCGTGGCATTGTCCGTCTGCACCCGAACCGGGCAGCCCTGCAGCCGGTCCGTCCAGCGATGAAGACAGAGATTTATCGCACGCAATTCCAGAATGTTGATCGGAAGGGAAGACTCCCCCTCCGACCAAGTTCCCTGGGCGGACAGAACGCCCAGAACACCACCCCAGCCCGACAGGCTGGCATCCGTGGTGATCACCGTCCACGAGATAGGACGAAACGACTTGCCCCCGGACACCATCGGGGACTGGAGCCACCACAGAAGGTCTCTTCTGGTGCGATGACTCAACGAGATTTGGAGATCCAGAGATTGAGGTCGCCCGTCCCACATGGACAGGATCTCCGCTTGGAGACCCCGCGTGTGAAACTGGGCGAATGGAATCACCTCAAAGGCCGAGACCATCAATCCCAGACATCTCATGCACGTCCGCAGAGACGAGTGCTGAACGTCCCTGAGGGACCTGACTTCCTCCTGAAGAGTCCTGAGTTTGTCTTCCGGCAGGAAGACCTTCGCCTGCACCGAGTCCAGAATCATTCCCAGGTAGGGAAGACGAACCGACGGACTCAGTGTCGACTTTGGAAAATTTATCGTCCAACCAAACTCCTGCAGAGTTTGCATCGTGACAGACAGGTCCTTCTCCAGACCCTGGCTGGTCGCAGACCGAACCAGAATGTCGTCCAGATACCCCAGGACAGAAATGCCCTGGGCCCTCAATAATGCCAGAACCGGTGCAAGCACCTTGGTGAAGACCCGCGGAGCCGAGGCGAGACCAAAAGGCAACGCCACGAACTGGTAGTGATCCTCCGCAATGGCAAATCGAAGGTACCTCTGGTGACCCTCGAAAATGGGGATGTGAAGATACGCATCCTTCAAATCGATGGAGGCCATGAATTCCCCCGGAACCAGGGCAGCCACCACCGACCGCAGGGATTCCATGCGGAACTTGCGAACCCGCACAGAGCGGTTCAGAGCCTTCAAGTCCAGAATTGGACGAACCTTGCCCTCCTTTCTGGGCACGGTGAACAGATTGGAATAAAACCCCCAAAATCTGTCCCGATGAGGCACCGGAACTACCACTCCCTGAGCCCTCAGGTCCCGCACCGCCAGGTGCAGGTCCCGTAAACGCTCTGGAGACAGTTGAAGATTTGAGGGAAAAAATCTGCTCTCCGGCCGAGAGAGAAACTCGATCTTGTAACCAGATCGAACGATCTCCTGAACCCATCTGTCCTGCACGCGGGCCAACCAGGGCTGAAGAAAACCGAGCAAGCGTCCCCCCACCCCAAAACTGGGTGAGGGCGCCCCTTCAGGCCGCACTGTTATGGGCTGCGGATCCGGATTGACCGGACTTCTGTTTTCCAGACCAGGGCTTCTTCTGAGAGCCTTGACCTTTGAACGGTTTGCCCTTGTAGTGCGACCGAAAGGCACGAAAGGACCCCTGAGGGGGCCGAAAATTAGCATGCTTCTTCCCAGAAGCCCCCTTAGCCTTGGGGAAATGGGGCAAGAGAGTGCTCTTACCTCCGGTGATCCCCTTAATCAACACATCCAAGGACTCCCCAAAAAGGCGAGACCCATCATAAGGCAGATTGGCTAAGGTCTTACGTGAAGACTGGTCCACCGACCAACATTTTAACCAAACCAGGCGGCGAGACAACACCGCCACGCTGTGCACACGTGCAGCCAACGGGACTAAGTCCAAGTCCGCATCACACAGATACATGACACCCTGGTGGATTTGATCCACCATATCCAGGGTCGCCGGCGAGGCCGAATCGGCCACTAGGACGCGCCTAAGCATCTGCGTCCAACTTGCGACCGCCTGGGCCGCCATGAGAGAGGCAAACAGAGCCTTAAGCATAGAACCCGTAACAGAATAAGTATGACGGGCAAGAGACTCCAATCTCCTATCCGTGGCATCACGGAACACAGGGGAATCCTCTGCAGGAATCCCAGTGGATTTGTTTAAAACCGCAATTGCGTGATCCACTGGGGGTGGCACACACCACCTTTCATCAGTGGAAGGCGAGAAAGGATAACGCAGCTTGAACCTACTTGGTACAGCAAAAGGTTTGCGCAGATTGCGCCATTGTTCCTTAACAGCGCGCTGAAAATCATCATTGCAGGGAAAAACCTGCGGCGTCCTGCGTTTTCTCTACGTCCCATAAGCCGCCAAGGCAGCGGGGGGACACACTTCATCCTGCAAACGCAGCGTTTGTTTTATGGAAGCAATCAATTCATCCATGATTGCAAGCTCTTCAGGCGAGCCAGGGGGAGAATTATCAACCCCTTCAACTTCAGCCTCCACCTCGGACCCCACTAGATCCAGGGAGGAGCGGGACCCCGATAAGGAGGCCCCCGCCATAACAGCCCCATCACCTTCACCCTCAGAATCAGAGGAAAGAGAAACTCTGGGTCTTTTAGTAGATTGAGCAGCCACCAGCATCTGCACCTGAGCAGCAAGGCCAGCCACAATAGTGGCTAAATCCCCCACTGGGGGGGAAACAGCGGTCCCCTGGCTTTCCACCAAGGCGGTAGGAAATTTGCCCTCCTGAGAATCCATTGCCCCTATTACAAATGCCGGATAAGAAAGGGTTAACTGCCCCTTTAACAAGCGCGGCGAGCGCAGCCCACCGCACCACACACAAGCACAATGAGACCCCCACAGGGACAATAAAACTGACACAGGCAATGGATAGGAAGGATATAACCTGAGGAGACCCTCGCTGCTGCCTCGATCGGTGTTCCTGGAGAAGAGGAAGTGATGCTGCCAGGGCGCTCTATGAAAGCCTATGGGAGGCTACAAGAAAATGGCCGCCCTGCATGTAGAACATGCGGCCGGAGCGAGTGTAGGCAAAATGGCGCAGTTTGGCGCCGAAACCGCCGCTCCACAGTACAGTAATGCACACGTCATCCATGTATAAAAAAACATGTCAGATCGCCGCAGCGATCGCTGTATAGTGCCCAAACATGCCACAAAACATGCCCCACAGCACACAGCTTCTCACACTGACAAGGCTGACACACACAGTGTCACACAGCTCCCCCCCCCCCCTTGCAGCCCACAGCATGCAGCCGAGTGATAGGGAGACAAACAGTGTGAATAGAGGCAGGTTACACAGTCCCAGACTGACACCCCCCCAGACAGACAGGTCCCCACATAGATACACTTACCTCACAATGGCGTGGGGGACCCGCACAGGCGAACAAGCCGCTGCACATGAGGCAGGGAGAGTCGCATACAAGACGCACAGAATGGGGGTTAAGAAACCGCACAGCGTCCAGTGAGGTAGCCACCTCACCAATCATCCCTGCACCGAACAGGGATGGGTCGTTCACTGTGCCAGGAGCGTTACCTGGCTGAACGCTCGATGGCAGGCTGGGAAGCCACTGACCCACGACCTGCGACCAGGGGGATCAGCCCGAGACCCAGCCCGCATGATCCTCTTCATCCGAAGAACTAACGCTGACAAAAAGAACAGCTAAGTAAAGGTAGAGAGAAAACTCAAACAAAAAATCAAAAAAGAAGAAAGAGTCTGGGGCACAAAGCCCCAGCACAGAGAGAGCCAGCCACTCCTGACAAGCTAGACATTGAAACTGAGATATGGTTGCAGGAAGTAGGAGGGTATTGACTGAGGGGACCACCCCTTGAGGGTGGGATATGTTAAAAGCTTTAATGTTAACATATTCTGTTGCCTAGCTACTCCTTCGGAGCAAAGTCTAATACCCCATATGTGACGAATATGAAGAGGCGGCGACTGTCGGAGGACGTAAGAGAAAAAGCACCCACCGCATCATCGGTCTCATCAGATCCTGAATCTGATTCGGCTGCCGTGGACGTGGGTCACCCTTCTGGGTCTGACCACGCGCCTGGAATCCTGATAGTGAGGATGTCTCCACATCTGCGACCATGCATGAAAAGGCGCTGGTAGATGCACCGATTGTATCTGTGGGTGAGACCCTGAAGATAAAGGACACAGCTGAAGCTGCGACGGCGGCGCAGGTACCTTTTTTTGCACTCGCAAGCCATCCAGAATTGCAAAGGTGGTTCCTTTCCCCACCTATTTTGACAGCATTGTCGCTAAAGAGTGGGGATGACCAAAGCGCTTTACTAGGCGTTACCCCTGTGACAGGAGTCACTTTGGTTGGTTGGGGGGGCCTGTTTAACCTAGCTTGCCTTCGAGAGGTTGCGAAATCCCCTCTCTCAGCTCCCTGGGCCTCTCTTATGTGTAAGTCACCCTGTGTCTATCAGGGGCACAGGGTGACCAAGAAAATGATGGGATAACTACTTGGTGGACACTAAGAATATGGTTTGGATTACTTCAAATGGGACAGCAAAAATGTATCAAAAATATACCTGAAGAAATATAAAGATATCCCTGGTGTGTCCTACAGGCTTCCCTGTTTTCTAAAGCCCCGTACACACGCGTAGAAAATTGGCAGGGAATTTTCGTCCGACGACCGATCTGCCGATTTCCGGCTTGTTAGTATGATGCGTCCGACAACCAACTCCGACTTTTCGGCTGAAAAAAAATCTGGTGTGCAGACTATAAAATTTTTGTTGGCCGTCAACACAACGGTCGATTTTTGTGCAGTCAGTACAGATTTAGACAGGGAAAAATCTGATTAGCAAGTCTGGGCATGCTCAGTGAAGAAAGAACACAAAGAAAGCAAACCAACACATAACATCACTTCTGAAGTAGAATTTTGTTGGGCGAGAAAATTCGTGTGCAGTCTAGGCACATTCCAACCAACAAAACACAACTCTGGACAAAAGACGGACGATCGGTCGGCCGATAATCATTGTGTGTGCACGGGGCTTAAGAATCACTCTACCTACAATCGCGGGGATCCACTAGTGGTCTAATTCAGCTTCATGTTCTCATATGCTGTCATGTTCCTAAAGGACGCTTCAATTTTGGATCCACTGTTTATTACTCTGTTCTTAGACATTGTACATCGTACAGATTTGTTGTATGCCTTTCTTTTACTAAATAAAGAATTTATAAAAAAAAAAAAAAAAAGCCTTGACAATAAAAGCTTGAAGCTCATTGGTTACTATGCACAGCTGCACCAGTTTTAGTATATCTCTCCCTATGAGTCCAATTCTGCATTGGCCCAATCCTCATTAATATATGCCAGGCTCAGCAGGACTCATGGGTGCAGGGGACTTGGTGATTGAGAGCTGCGATTCCTCTGATGTCCAGCCTGGAGCTTCAGGTAAGTTGGCTGTTCTGTAACATTTGGGCAGCCTGCTCGAGTGTCATCCGAACCAGATTTGGTTGGACAATGCTATGGCAGTGGTGTACATCAGCTACCAGGAAGAAACTAGAAGTTTGCTGCATTAAGAGGTAGAACAGATCAGGTCTTTGAAAGACTGTGAAGTTCCAGCCATGTACATTCCAAGTGTAGGACATTTGGCAGGCATGGTTCCTCAGCTGGCAGGATTTGCTCTATTGCATTACAAATTGATTCTACAACAAACTGGGGAGATTTGTAATATCCAGGGCCATGGATGCTCTGGTAGCTCCATTGGACTTGTACACACTAATCTATACATTTCTAACCCTGAAACTTCAAATAAATAGGATTGAGATTTGGACACAGATTGTTCAAACAGCAAAAGAACGGCAGGCACGACGCGTTTCTGAGCATGCGCGGGGTCGATGTACCCGGCGCGCTCTTTCCTCAGGTGCTCCCCGCGCATGCTCAGAAACGAGTCGTGCCTGCCGTTCCTTTGCTGTTTGAACACACCACCCCTGGTGACGGGAGAGCGTCCATCCATCCACGGAACCTTGCAGCCGCTAGTCACCTCCATCTGACCGCTTATCGTACACTGAGGCAGGAGGCTGCCGGCTTTCCTTCCTCCCAGTAACATCGACTCAGCTACGGACGGCGCTTTGGAGTGGATATCACTATCCCCCTCCCCCCAGAGGATGTCTTAAAGATCTAATGATGTTACACAGCCTGACCTTCACTTATGTCTTGTGAGTTATCACACACATTGCTTTATATGTATCAATAAACTGTCTGCACTTAGAGCGCTTCTCCTTTTTTGTTTTTTTATAAGCCTAAATTATGGTCTGTCCAAGCCACCTTGATATCGTTCAGGCAGCATATCAAAAAGGTAACGTCTTCTGAAAGCAGTAGTGGTAGAGAGAGCAACTTGCAAAGCCCAAGCTGCATCTACCTTATCCCTATACAAGATTGAAAATGGTTAATGGCAAAGATAAGGCTGCCTGCTTATACACTCATCTTGCAGAGTTGATGGCTACATGAAAAAAAAAAAAGAAGAGGCTTGTGAGAGAGGGAGAAGGGAATGTTCCTTGGGGGAGGGCCAAATGGCAGTTTCTGAAGTACAGAGAACCAAATTAAAGTCCCATGGACTGGTAGAGCCTCTGTATAATGGTCTTAATAAAGAGTGAGAAGCCACCTACTCGGAAACTGAAAAGTTGACAGATGCAGCTCCATATTCTTCTTAACCATTGGGTTATGCTGCCCCCTACAGGAGTAGGACACTAGGCAGGAAAAAACTTTACCATGCCTATGGGGCAGTCCCTGCAGGCATACACTCGCTCACTCTGCTAAAGGGACTCTGAAAGCGTCCAGACTTCTGATCAATATTCTGGAAAGCAGAGCGATAAAGCTTTGCTTGAGTCACTGGACAAATTGTCTGCGGGGTTGTCTAGTTCAAGGTCAATCAGACAATACCACAGCCATGGTTTACTTCAATCATCAACAGGGCAGCAAGAGTGTCCTGGCAGCCCGGGAGGTGGCTGAGATCTTAATATGGGCAGAACATTTTGTTCCAGCTCTCTCTGCCATGCATATACCCGGAGTGGAGAACTGGCAGGCCGATTACTTGAGTTGATGGGTGTTGGATCAAGGGGAATGGTCCCTGCACCCGGAGGTATTTCACCTGTTAGGTCTACATCAGGTGTCCCCCCACTGGACACACGTTAGTTTCTCAGCTCAACGATAAGGGAGAGGTTTGTAGCCAGATCTCGGGATCCTCTAGCCGACGCCATAGATGCACTGGTAGCTTCTTGGGGGGGGGTCAGTATCGGCTGATCTATGCATTTCCTCTGCTGAAACTTCTGTGCTGAAGAGTGGTGGAAGGGATTCCATTTATTCTGATGGCCCCAGACTGGCCTTGCCGGTCTTGGTATGCAGATCTGGTAAGGTTGGTCGCCGATGCTTTTTGGAGGCTTCCTCTCAGGGAAGATCTGTTATCTCAACGGCCGATCTTCGATCCTGCTTTACAGTCGCTGGCTTTAACGGCGTGGTCGTTGAAAGCCAGGTATTAAAGGATAGGGGTCTTTCTTACTCAGTGATTCCTACACTGTTGAAGGCTAGAAAATCTAACTCTAGAAAGAATTATCGTACGTGGAAATCATACATCTCATGGTGTTAATCAATTAGGGTGCATCCACACTCCTTTTCAGTGGCTAGGATATTGGCTTTCCTCCAAAGAGGGGTTGAGCAGTGGTTGGCCTTGGGTACTATTAAAGGCCAGGTGTTGGCTTTTGGCAGTTTTTTTTTTTTTTCAACACCCTTTAACTACGCATTCTTTGATTCATACTTTTATCCAGGACGTTTGTCATGTGGCTCCTCCGATACGGTCCCCGTTACCTCTGTGGGATCTTAACTTGGTACTGTCTGTTCTTCAAAAACCTCCCTTTGAAAACTTAGGGACATTCCTCTGCTTCCACTGTCACAGAAGGTAGCCTTTTTTGGAGAGTCTGAATTGGCGGCGCTGTCCTGCCATTTTTCTCTGGTGGTCCACAGAGATTAAAGCCTCGTACACACGCACGTCGTCCGTTTTTTTGTCCAGAGTGGTGTCTGTTGGTTGGAATGTGCTCTAGACTGCACACAAATTTTCCCGCACGACAGAATTCTACTTCAGAAGTGATGTCATGTGTTGGATTGCTTTGTATGCGTACTTTCATCTCTGAGCATGCCTAGTATTGCTCATGATATTTTTATATTATTTATATTTTTAATATATAAATTAAATATATATATTAATATTTTTATATTATTTATATTTTTTTCCCCATCGAAATCTGTACTAATGAGACAAAAATCGGACGTGTTTTGATGGTCGACAAAAATTATATAGCCTGCACACCAGGATTTTTTTTTCGGCCGAAAAGTCGGAGTCGGTTGCCGGAAGCACCATACTAACAAGCCAAAAATCGGCAGATCGGTCGGACGAAAATTCCCGGCCAAATTTCGACTCGTGTGTACGGGGCTTAAGTTGTACTTCAACCTAATCAGTCGTTGCTTCCTAAGGTGGTTTCTGATTTCCATTGATTGAAGACATTGTGCTGCCTTTACTCTGTCCTAAGCCCATGTATCCCAAGGACTATAGGGACTCCGTTTTGTTGCAAGCAGTAGCAGAAGAAAGACAAATCCAGAGGGGTGGGTGCTGTGTCCGTCAATGGACATCAGAGAAATGGATTTTAGGGTAAGTCAAAAGTCCCATTTTCTCTTTCGTTCATTGACAGACACAGCTCCTTATCTTCTTGACCAATGGGATGTCCCAAAGCAGTGTCAAACATGAGGGGGTAAGATCAATAAGAAAAAATTCCCAAGGCTAAAGCGTAGCCAACCAGGTAACATGGCGCTCAACCATAAACAACTGGAACTCATGAGGAAAAAAAATAATACACCCTCAAAGAGGACCAGGTCCTCTAAACAGCAGCCTACAAAACCTTGCAGCCAAGGAAGCATCCGCAAATACCAACACATCCACCTTATAAAAACTTTGTGAAAGGATGCACAGACGACCAGGTGGCCAACTTACAAACCTGCATCACTGACTCCTGATGACGGAAGGCCCAGGAAGCACTAAGCGCCCAAGTAGAGAGCACCTTAACAGGGAAAGGAGGAACCTGACCCTTAAATGAAATAGGCAGGAACCACTGTCTATCTGATCCATCTGGAAATGGTCACAGCAGAAGGAGCCAACCTTTTTCAATGTCCATCCGTGAGTACAAATATTGAGTCTGACTTCCTAAAAGACTCCATAGCTGCCAGGTACACCTTGATTGCCCGAACCACATCCAGGGAATGCAAGGCAATTTCCTTAGGATGTTTAGGCCTGGACATAGGGAAGGCAACACAATGTCTTCATTTAAATGGAAATCCGAGACGATCTTTGGAAGGAACGACAGACAGGGACGAAGAACCACCACCTTCTATCTGTGAACCATCAGGTAAGGTGAGCAAGACAACACCGCCAGCTCCAACACCCTGCGTGCAGAAGTAATAGCCACCAAAAAGGCCACCTTCTGGGACAACCCAAGCAGGGGAACCTCCCGAAGACTTTCGAAAGGAGGTTTCTGAAGAACTGGCAGCACCAAATTGAGGTCCCACAGCAGCAATGGAGACCGCACTGGAGGAGCCAGGTGTCAAACTCCCTGGATAAAAGTACACAACAAAAAATGTGTGGCCAATGGACGTTGAAAGAAAACAGCTAAGGCTGAAACCTGGCCCTTGAAGGTACTCAAGGCCAAGCGCTGCTCAATCCCCCCCCCCCCCCGTTGGAGGAAAACCAATATCTGAGCCACCAAAAAGGAGCGAGGGTGAACCCCAAGAGACTGACACCACGCAATGTACGTCTTCCAAGTACAATGGGAGATCCTTCTAGAGGTAGATTTTCTAGCCTTTAACAGCGCAGTAATCAGAGATTCAGACAAACCTCTATCCTTCAGCACCTGGCTTTTAACAGCCAAGCCGTTAAAGCCAGCTACTGTAAAGCAGGATGGAAGATTGTTGGCCCTTGGGACAGCAGATCTTCCCTGAGAGGACGTCTCAAATGAGCATTGGTGACCAGCCATACCAGATCTGCGTACCAAGACTGGCAAGACCAATCTGGAGCCACTAGAATGACCAGAAACCCTTCTGCCTCGATCCTGCTCAGGAGACTTGGCAGAAGTTTGAGGGGGGAAAAGGGGTAAATCGGACGATACTGACTCCAAGGAGTCTCTGTGGCATTGGCTAGAGGATCCTGAGACCATGCCACAAACCTCTACCTTCCTGTAGAGACAAGAGACCAACAGGTCCACCTCGGGAGTACCCCACCGGAGACACAACTGATGGAAACACCTCCGGATGAAGCGACCATTCCCCCTGGTCCAATGCCTGTCGACTGAGGTAATCTGCTTGCCAATTTTCCACCCCTGGAATGTGTACAGCAGAGAGGGGTGGAACAAATCGTTCGGCCCACTTTAGAATACCGGCTTCTTCCTGAGCCACCAGGGCACTTCTTGTGCCCCCTTGGTGATTGATATAGTCCATGGCATTGTCTGATTAAAGGCGTACCGGACACCCCTGAAGATGAATTGTCCAATGATCCAGACAGATCGCTCGGAGTTCCAGTACATTGGTCGGCAGTCTAGACTCCCAGACCCCCTGAGCACAAGATCTGGAAAACAGCAAAGACGTCCCCCCCCCACCCCAGATGCGGGTGAAGGCGCCCCTTCATGCAGAGGAAGCATTTTCCGCAGTTCTGGAAGAGCCCACTCGTGGCTTGCCGGAAACCAGGTCCTCTTGGAAACTCCGGTGGAGGCCCTGAAGTGCTTAGATCCCTTGTCTTGAGACCCTGAGGGACGAAAAGGACTCTTATGAGCCAAGAAGAACGGCCCCCGTCTATGAAGGGGTTCCTAGTCCTTGGAAGCCTGTAGAAGAAGAGTACCCTTCCCCCCTGTGAGGCCCTAATAATGTCATCCAAGGAAGCTCCAAACAGGCGATCTGATCCGCCAGCTCCGCAAGGCAGGGGAAGCCGTTACCCCTCTAGGTCCCGGTGTAAAGGTTTAGCCCACTCGGTCAGAGTTTGCGACACCAGGGCAATATTAAATACTGACCCAAGTGCCGAACCAGCCACACTGAACATATGGCGGGCAAGAGCCTCAGATCCCCCATCACCCGGTTCTTTAAAAGCCAGGGACTCCTCAGCCAGAATTAAGTTGGCTTTATTTAATCTGGAAACCAGCGAGTCCACTACAGGGGGGGCTGCCCTCTTTTTAAGCAGGGAATCCTAAGGATACCGCGAATCGCAAAACGCTTAGGGACCGCAAAAGTGCGTTTTTGGCAACCCAACTGTTTTGTGACAATATTATCAAAGTAAGCGGGAAAGGGGAACACCTTCGCTGCCTTGGAGGGCCTGTGGGTGCCAAAAGGGACTGGCGTCTCCGACGCAGCATCAGCCGCATCGTCCATCTTTAAAGTTTCACGCGCAGCTAGAGGAGCAGAGGAATCATCTTCACTATCTGAACACGCAGGGTGCGTGGACGCAGACCCAGAAGGGTAACTAGCATTCATGGTGGCCGAATCAGAATGATCTGAATAGACAGATGAAGCAGGTGAAGACGGGGGATGCTTTTTGCTAACCTGTTTTCCCAAGACCAAATCCACCTTGGACACTAAGGACTCCAGGACTGCCGTCAGTGCAGTCAGGGATTGTTGGGAGCCGGAAGGCCTGGTCGCCTCAGAGGGGATCAGGTGGGGAAATGTGCTCCAGGGACTCCATTAGTGAAGAGGGGGACCCACACACACACAAAAAAAAAAAAAGTGTATAACACTGCTAGGGACACTCCCACCGTGCTGGTGGCATCGCAGGGCCCAGCACAGAGCACTACCGCTGCTATAGCAGAGAGAGAGAACACCACAAAAAGACTCACCACTACCGATCAGGCACTTACAGCACCAGGCTAAACTGCACACAATAGCGATCAGGAAAAGAAAAATCCAGGAGTCAGCACTAGGGGGTGAGGAGGGGCTCCCACCACCGAATCCCCAGCCTATAGCTTCAAAAACATGGCCGCCGCTATCTTCAATGAGAAAACCACAAGAAAATGGCCGCTGAGGCTACACAAACATGGCCGCCAATCTACAGCACAAAAGGCTACAAGAAAATGGTGGCACCACACGGCACCCGAGGGACCCCAGGAGCTCCGAACATGATGCCAGCAGGAAGGGGGGCCCTGGCAAGAGCCCCCACCAGGTACAGCCCCCTTTTAAAAGTCGATCGTATGGTCACCAGTGGCACACTCCGCCCACCCCCATTGTCAGCTAGACACCCCAGACCAACCTAAAAGGTATGGCCACTCCATGGGAGGGGAGGGGTGCAGATGGGGGTAACAAGTCCACAGAGGACAACCGAGAAAGGGGGAGGGGAGGCTACATGGGAAGGAGGGGAACTGGGGGGGTCCAACCATCCCAGGGAGGGTCCATGTCCACTCCAAAACTCCAGGGGTAGAGGGGGGACAGCTACTTACCATACCAGGAACATGGTGGGCACCGCTTCCGACACACCACAGCTCCATCGGAATGGGGCCAATGTTGCCCAGAAGGAACGCTGGGACTCAGGCTGATACCAGGTTGTATGCGCCCTCGCGAGACATTTAACTCGCAACCAACCCCGTCCAGTGGAGCTATGTCACGGCTGACCTAGCGCAGAGCTGTGGCTTGCGTGCTTGCTGGCCAGAATGGTGGGAACCCTCTGGATCTAGATTATCCAGTCCGTCGCCCAGTCCGGCAGTTGGTTGCAGATTCTCACAGGAACAAAATAAAGATAGGAAAAATTTATTTTAAAAAAGAAAAAATTGCCAGGACCAGAGTTTCCAGCAAGGAACTAGGTCCTTACTCTTGACTTGGCAGAAAAAAAAACAGTGCCTATAGCTGAGAGTGGGAGTATACCCCCCTGGGACTGTCCCATAGGCGTTGTCAAACTTTCTTCTTGCCTAGTGTCCTACTGCTGTAGGGGGCAGCCTAACCCAATGGTCAAGAAGATAAGGAGCTGTGCCCGTCAAGAAACAAAAAATAAATAGTCTTTAACTTGTAAGCAGCAAGTGTCAGAAACCGGCTTCGTTTTTAAGTGGTTAAACTGACCTCATTTACAGATTGAAGTTCATCCCTTTGATCTGTAAATGAACTGAAAGATACAATGTTTCTTTTTATCTCTCGTTCAGCGCTGATAAATAATGTCGGCTGTTTTTTTTTTCGTTTTCTTGACAGCTGTAAGCAGGGAACAGCTCTGCGCTTGTTACATGAATCGTGAAAATGCTGGATTAAGATTGTGTGGGGGGTTGAATCGAGATCGTGATTTTTTTTAACGATCAATCATGCAGCTCTAGCTCACATTTGCATGGAACATGTAGTACCTGAAGTTTGAAGCTTCCGAACTGGCCATGCCCCCCTCTAAAGTGATGGGGCCGGGCCCCCTATAGGAGGCCCAGAGGTACCCCCTTATTTGCGGCCCTGTGCATATATCTTCCCAGTTAGTGGTCTGCTAAGTAGTGAAGCCACAATATGAGAGTGACAGACAAACTATAGCATCTGTGACAAGTTAGTAAGCAGAGGCTACCATCCCCAGCAAATTGAGTTAAAAGTCTACAAGCGTGAATGTGTTATACAAAGCCCTAATGCAGAAGCAGTTCAGCCCTCAGATTTCCGTACATTAGCTCTTACGACACAAAGGATAGGAAGTCACAGTGCACAGAGGCTTATGAGGTGATAAAGCAGCATAACAGGAAAAGTTAGCGAGTGGAAGAACACATGGAAGCCCCAGGGCCCTGAGAGTTGGTTTTATGATATGGTGCATTTATTTGGGGGGGAAAGAAAAATAAAATATCAGTGCAACAAATCAAGAAAATATACAACACAATGAATAAAAATCAATTGGCACAAAAACATAAAAAAATAATTTCTTGGCCCCCCCTTATCAATGAGTACCTGAGCCCAAAAGAGCCAAAGTGCAGCCATTTTGTAACCAAGACTAATGTCAAACAAAGCAGCCAATCAAGTCTCTAGCGTGACATCCCCATGGCAGGAGAAAGGGTGGCTCTGTGTCTCATGCCGCAGTATTAGAGCTACGTAAATAGGTTGGCCGAGTGTTGGGTCAACATACAAAATGGCTACCTTCAGATGACTGACAAGTACATAAAACTTCATGATAAAGGGATTCCTTTAAATTCCAGTTATCTCCAAGCTAGACTTTTTTCTCTGTATATATTACCATAAATCAATTTTTTTTCTCTGCACAAATTAAACATTCATATAGTGCAGGTAGCAATGACAGCGTCCCTGACGTAGCATCCTAAAACCTGTGGGACAAACCATTTTTATTCAACATGTCTCCATATAATTGTGGCAAGGCTTGATAAAGTTTTTAAAAAACTACAATCAGGTTTAAAGAAACATTTGGTAGATACATTGGATTTAAACAGATTTTAGGAAAATATTAGGTGCAGTTTGTAAATATGAACAATTGAACCCTCAAAAGTAAAAAATCTTGCCTAAGAACATAGATCAGCCAGGAAAGCTGCTGTGCACCAGCCAGCCAGCCAGGAAAGCCGCTGTGCACCAGCCAGCCAGCCAGCCAGGAAAGCCGCTGTGCACCCGTCTGATAAGGGTTTCAATGGTAAAGGCTTGACTTTTTTTTTGGACTCTGGGACTAAGCCCCACCTATCTGCCATCTCCACACCGAATGACAATGCCTCAATGGCTAATAAGCGCCAACTCCCTGACAAGGGAGGATGGTGACCATGTGGAGCCCAACTCCAAAATGAGACATAAAGGCATTACTACCACCATACAAGAGAAATGGCCACACACCAAGTGTTGGCTCACGATGAAAGGCTTTATTGAACAAGGATGCAAGGTACAGCAAAATGGATGGTAGACATGTTTCACACGGCTCACAGCGTGCTTGTTCACTACCTAGTGAACAAGCACGCTGTGAGTCGTGTCAAAATGTCTATCACCCATTTTGCTCTACTTTTCATCCTTGTCCAATAAAGCCTTTCATCGTGGGCCAACGCTTGGTGTGCGGCCATTTCTCTTGTATCCTGTTTGCGGTGGCGATCCGAGGTCCTGAACCCATGGCTGACTGTGAAGTTCCAACTGCCTGAGTGGTGTATATCTTTTTCTCTGTCATTACCACCACCATGAAACTAGCGTCAGAGAGGTGCACAGAGTATAAGCACTAATAGACACTTTGGGGTACTTGCTCTTGGACAAGACTTTTAAAATGGCTGACTGATTCGGATTAAAGATTTATTTTTTGTAAAAAAAATTCTCCCCAGAATTATTCAAAGCATCTACTTTACAAGTGAATACCCTACTGCCATTATCCTTAAATCACTCAAAACACAAAGCAAGACACCGACCAATCAGTGTAGCTGGCCACATACGAATAGCTGGCTGTCCTACAAACTGTCCCACCATGAATGCAGTCGTTCCACATACATTTTTTTTTTTTGCACGTTTAGCTCAATAAGCTGCTTATTCAGTGAAGTCCCTAAACAGATCTGACTGAGGCTGGGTTCACATATGTGAGAATTGGATGTAGGTTTTCCCGCATCCAATTGGCATGACAGACAAGTGTGCCCGGCTCGCAATGGAACCCGTTCACAAAAGGTCTGGGGTGGCCGCAGTCCGCATTCCAAAACGGTCCTGTCCGTCTTTGGGTCCAGTTCAGGTGCGAATTCAGGCAAAAAGTTTGACCTGATTCGCCCCTGGACCGGTGAACAGGGATGCACCAGACCCCATGCTGGGAACCGCGCCCGCACATATGTGAACCCGACCTTAGGGAACAGATTGCGGTGGGGAACACTCTAAATATTTCCATCCAGCTGATCCAAAATTTGCTTCCACCAGCTGGAATTTTATGTGCCACATATACAACTGCTGTACTGATGATCCCAAAGTAGTTTGCAGCGGACAACAAGCGGTCTCCACATATGGCCAGCTCTTTGCATACAGATCATTTAGAATTACATCAGAACACCCCAAGATGTTTTGGTTACAAAGGCCTGAAAATAAAGCATAAAAATGTACAAAGAGGAAACAAAATGTAACATATTTTGAACACTGACAGGTTCTTTAGTCTATTTCCATTAGCAATTTTTTGTTTTTGAGGGTAACTCCTCCCCTTTTGACAGGTTTGATCTTTAATTCCAAGGCAGAGATATCAGCTTTAAAAACGGGATTTATTTCAGTCTTTTCTTTTGAGGCCTTACCGACTTTAAATATTGATTGAAGCCAGACTTGTATACAGCTCCGTATTCTAACCCCTTGGGGGGAAATCTGAGAAGTCTAGGGAATACGGCTTCCTAAAGTGGAAGTACATTTATTAAAAGTTTGCTGACAGGCACGGTATTTATGACAGAAGAGACCCTGTTGTTCTCCTTGGCCATAAATGCATCTTCCTGCCCGTCAGCCATCATTACACTGAGCCGTGCATGCGCAGCTCAGTGAACATTTACAGACCCGATCTGTGAACCAGCAATGTGACTTCCGTGCGCATGCGCAGGAGTGACATCGTGGCCTGGCCGGTGGCACAGAACCTGGAAGGAAGACCGGGTGAAGATGTAAGCGCCAGGGGCTCGCTGGATTGATTGCACCGCAGCGCTGGAGGGCACCGTTTCACAGGTTAGTCTGCCATAATGTACGAATATGCTGTGCATATTAGCACATTATAGCATAACCCACCTGGGGGGCCCTAAAAACAAAACTACATAGAGTTACCTACTGCTTTAAGGCGGATCTTCCACCTCTTAATGAACTTCTCTTCTGCACCCCTCCTCCCGTCCATGAATATGGCTGCCCAGTGCCCACCCCCATACACGCCACTCGCCTAGGCGCATGACGTGCTCAGTGCCTCCTGGGATATGCCCATTACATGTCCCAGGAGGCACAGTGTTTACAATTCACAAGGGAGGGGGGGGGGGGCTAGTGGTGTGTCATTGAGAGGCATGCCTGCTGAACCTGGAAGAGTTGGTGGTAGGCCTTTTGATGAAGTCAGAAACATGGCACTGCAGAACCGAGCGATGGCAGAGGATCTCAGCAGGACAACGCTGGATTGACTGGGTGGGTAAATATCTAAAATGTTCAGAATCCCCGTCCTGGAAAGCTAGCCAAATGGCGCATCATTGAGAGGCAGGCCCACTGAACACAGAAGAACCAGCGGGCCTCTCGAGGACCTCACAAACATGGCGGCACCAAAATCAAGTGATGGCAGTGGATCTCAGCGGGACAACGCTGGATCCACTGAGTGGGTAAATATCTTAAATGTTCAGAATCCACGTCCTGGTAAGCTAGCCTAAAGGCGCATCATTAAGAGGCAGGCCCACTGAACACAGAAGAATCAGCGGGCCTCTCGATGACCTCACAAACATGGTGGCACCGAAACCAAGCGATAGAGGATCTCAGCAGGACAACGCTGGATTGACTGGGTGGGTAAATATCTAAAATGTTCAGAATCCACGTCCTTGTAAGCTAGCCTAATGGCGCATCATAGAGAGGCAGGCCCACTGAACACAGAAGAACCAGCGGGCCTCTCGAGGACCTCCCAAACATGGCGGCACCGAAGCCAAGCGATGGCAGAGGATCTCAGCAGGACAACGCTGCATCCACTGAGTGGGTAAATATCTAAAATGTTCAGAATCCACATCCATGGTGAGCTAGGATAAGAAAAGAAAAAAAAAAAAAAACGGGTTGGGGTGAAGGTCCACTTTAAACTCTGGATAAGGGGGAAACTTATTCAAAATATATTACTGTGGATTAATAATGATGTCTCGTTCACATGGGCATACCACCCATGCTAGCACCAGGTTTACCCCCACAGGGATGCACAGGCGTTCTGAGCATCCCCCCATGCAGGCAGTCCCATTCATGTTAATAGGAACACAGGGACTGCACTTACACAGCTGCAATTCCTAATCTGACATCCGTGTGGGTGTACTGCCCCGAATGTACACTGTCTGCGCTCGGGGCTGTGCGCCCACATAGGCACGGATGTCTAATTGGGAACAGCAACTGTGTCCGTGCAGGTGCTTCGTCCCGGTCCACGTGAATGAGACTGCCTGCAAGGGGGTGGAACCCTGTGAGGGTAAACATGGACCTAACGCTGTAGTACGCCCATATGAACAACACCTTAATTGCCATAATTATGTTTCTTTTATTTTTGTATGGCATGATCTTTTTATGATATATGCACTATGTATTGATGACCGTGATCGACCAATAGGTTTTTTTTTTTTGCCGATAACGATATTTTGGTCATCGCATTTCGGTATTTATTGTACATTAAAAAAAAATATATTTTTTGACAGGTACTGTTGTAGAGGGCTCTGAAAGACCCCAAACCCCTCCTCTGCATTTAAAAGCATTCAAAATGCCAATTTTGGCTGTTTTGAATGCTGTAATTTTTTTGAATTTGGCGCCAGTACCCGGAAGTGATGTCATGACATCACTTCCGGGTTTTTACATGGAGACCCGATCAGAGCCAAATGCGGCTTTGATCGGGTCTTCTCTTTGGCGGCCGTGCAGGCTGGTTGCCCGGGTCTCCCGGTGGGACGGGAGTCCTGGGCGAGCTGCGGAAGGCGGCGGGAGGACGTCCCGTCCCGCTCCTTGTAATGACAGCCGAGCGGCTTCTCATCGGCATCGGTTGTCATTACAAGACAGCCGACCGTCGGCTATGGACGCCAGTACCGGGGTGATGCCTTTAGCTGCAGGCACTTTCCCGAAATATCGGCAACCTCCGGGGGCGATTCTGATATATCGGGGAAAGTGCATATCAGCACCCGATATATCGGCTTTGCCAATAATCAGTTGATCCCTAATAGAGGATTGTATTATATGCAATTGTTGTATTTGTTTTGCATAAAGCAACATTTGGCTGTACTGTATATGAAAAATGGGGGAAGCGATATACTTATGAGACGCATCGATCCAAAACGCCAAACAGGAAATGATTGCATATACTCAAGCTTTGTACACAATAATGCCGGCACATAATGCCGGCACATAATGCCGGCACATAATGCCGGCACATAATGCCGGCACCAGCTCCCAAACCGAAATACAATGCTTTATTTCATCGGGGTAAAATATGACCTGATCGCCTCTACACTTACATGTTTCAGCCCGGTAGCTTGTATACTCAAGCTTTGTACATAACCCAGCAATTCAAACTACGTAAAGTTTTAATCATTGTATCTTTGTATAATAAAGATTTCTAATGTTTTAACTGTATATACGGATATTACCTTTCTGTGGCACATTTAAAGTCCCACCATTTTTTTCTCCTAATGCCCTTATAAGGACGGGAGTTATATTGTTATTGAGACCTTAAAGTGGTTGTAAAGGTTTATTTTTTATTATTAAAATAACAAACATGTCATACTAACCTGCTTTGTGTAATGGTTTAGCACAAAAGCCCCAATCCTCCTCTTTTGGCCCCTCCCCCCCCACTGAGTGCCCCCATAGCAAGCTTCTTGCTATAGGGGCACTCATGCGTGCTCGCTTACACAGACA
The DNA here is from genome assembly GCF_965119305.1 of Pelophylax lessonae. Taxonomy (NCBI): domain Eukaryota; kingdom Metazoa; phylum Chordata; class Amphibia; order Anura; family Ranidae; genus Pelophylax; species Pelophylax lessonae. The sequence goes on along the minus strand of NC_138775.1, from coordinate 288,431,227 downwards.
CACAGAGCGCAGCTCAGCCTCAACCCTTCCTCACTGACTTGACAGCAGCAGGAGCCAATGGTTTTGCACAAAGAAGCCCCAATCCTCCTCTTCTTGGCCCCTCCCCCCCCACTGAGTGCCCCTCCCTATGGCAAGCTTCTTGCTATAGGGGCACTCATGCGTGCTCGCTAACACAGACATGCAGAGGGCGGCTCAGCCTCACCCCATCCTCACTGACTGACAGAAGCAGGAGCCAATGGCTCCCCCGCTGCTGTGTTTGAGCCAATGAGGATGGAGAGAGCCGCTGCTCTTGTGCACATTGCTGGATTGAGATCGGGCTCAGCCAAGTATTGGGGGGGGGGGGGGGGGGAGGCTGCATACTGAAGGTAAAAAATATAGGGGCACTCATGCGTGCTCGCTCACACAGACACGCAGAGCGCGGCTCAGCCTCACCCCTTCCTCACTGACTGACAGCGGAAGGAGCCAATGGTTTTGCACAAAGAAGCCCCAATCCTACTCTTCTTGCCCCCCCCCCCCCTGCTGATTGCCCCCATGGCAAGCTTCTTGCTATAGGGGCACTCATGCGTGCTCGCTAACACAGACACGCAGAGGGCGGCTCAGCCTCACCCCATCCTCACTGACTGACAGAAGCAGGAGCCAATGGCTCCCCCGCTGCTGTGTTTGAGCCAATGAGGATGGAGAGAGCCGCTGCTCTTGTGCATATTGCTGGATTGAGATTGGGCTCAGCTACGTATCTAGGGGGGGGGGGGGGGCTGCATACTGAAAGTATAAAAACCTTCAGCCTTTAGAACCACTTTACGAGAGTCGCTCCTACCAATGGGCTAAACCAGACTCTATCCTTAGCATTTACTTTGATACAATTTAAATAACAGGGAACGATACTGTTAATAAAGACCGTTAACAAAGCTGAATTTCTGGCTGCCATCATTTGCAATATCAAATATGCCAAAAGGATGGAGCTACACTTCAACTTGTAGCTATATTTTATCATAGGTACCATATCAAGCCTGTCATTTGCTCACTAACTAGTAAATTCCATAGAACTTTGTGCCTTGGTAAAACCATCCCCGCTTGGTGAATTGATGGGGCTCCGCCTGGTACGCGCAACACGGCTGCCCCCCTGAGCGCATTGGCAAAAATAAATTATAAAAACGACGTACGAAAACAGCGGCTTGTTTAATTGTCGCATGATCTGATGGCACAAACATAGCAAATGACTATACAAACTGTTGGGAGACAAATTAAATACAAAGTGTCTTCGATTTTGTTTGCTTTTTTTTTTTCTTCTTCTTCTTTAAAAGTTCAATTTCCAAACTAAATTTGTACAAGATTAAGTTTTACATGATCATTTTTCTTTACATCATTTTAAGATTCCTAGGTAATATCGTAAGATTAAAAAGTTGCCGTGTGCACCTAAACGCAGTCAAGATTTGTTTTTTTTCTTCTTCTCGATAGTTTGTATAAAACCAAATGAAATCTCCGCAGCATTACAGAAAAAGCCACAATTGTACATTCACTCCTTGAATTCTGACAAATTAAAAAAAAAAAAAAATTCAACCACTTGTTAGGTTTCTTGTTTTGCAATAAAATTGACAAAAATATTCTTTTCTTCTTTTTTTTTTTTGCAGCAGTAAGGTTGACCTCCGCCTCGGTGCTACAGTTCTTCAGAAAAAGAGCCTTGGCTGCAGCGTTTGGATTAGCTCTGCGAGTTCCGCCAGGTTGGCCTTCGGGTAGTCCGGCGGGACGACAACCAGACTCCGTTGTGGTTCTCGAAGGGCGTTTCACAGCGCGACAAAGACTCTCTCATCTTTTGTACCTGGGAAATGTAGTCAAGGATCGACGTCGTCAAGGTCACTTTTTGGGTCTCCAATTATCATTGGAGAGTCGGGACCCTGAAAGATATGAAAAATTATAATTGGAATTCTGGCTTAAATCACATCAGAACCAGTGGCGTATCATCCCATGTGAGCAGGGTGTTCACTGTGATCCACACTGCACATGGATGGTCCCTCGGTTCACAGCCAGGGATGATCGGTGTGTCAGAAGGACAGCTGTTAGCACCGATCTCCCTGCATGGCTTTACGGCTGGCAGCCGCTTCTCCTCCTCTCCCTCCTGCGGCTTTCAGCTGAAAAGCCATGCTGGGAAATTGGTGCTCTCCCACCACACCGATCTCCAGCTCCCCCCGCGTCCTCCTCCAGGCTCCCCCCGTGTCCTCCTCCATTCTCCAGGCTCCCCCACCCCGTGTCCTCCTCAATCTTCAGGCTCCCCCGTGTCCTCCTCCATCTCCGGGCACCCCCCCGTCCTCCATCTCCAGGCTACCCCCCTCCATCTCCAGGCTACCCCCCCGTGCCCTCCTCCATCTCCAGGCTCCCCCCCGTGCCCTCCTCCATTCTCCAGGCTCCCCTCCATGCCCTCATCCATTCTCCAGGCTCCCACCCCCCTCCAGGCTCCCCCCTGTGTTCTCCTCCATCACCAGGCTCCCCACCGTGTTCTCCTCCAAGCCCCCCCCCCCCCCTGTCCTCCTCCATCTCCACGCTCCCCCCCGGTGTCCTCCATCTCCAGGCTATCCCCCCCCCCCCCGTGTCCTCCACCATCTCCAGGCTACCCCCCCGTGTCCTCCTCCATCTCCAGGCTACCCCCCCCCCCCCGTGTCCTCCTCCATCTCCAGGCTACCCCCCCCCCGTGTCCTCCTCCATCTCCAGGCTACCCCCCCCCCCCGTGTCCTCCTCCATCTCCAGGCTACCCCCCCCCCGTGTCCTCCTCCATCTCCAGGCTACCCCCCCCCCCCGTGTCCTCCTCCATCTCCAGGCTCCCCCCCGTGTCTTCCTCCATCACCAGGCTCCCCACCGTGTCCTCCTCCAAGCCCCCCCCCCCGTCCTCCTCCATCTCCAGGCCCCCCCTCCCCCCCCCCCCGTGTCCTCCTCCATCTCCACGCTCCCCCCCTCCGTGTCCTCCACCATCTCCACGCTCCCCCCCTCCGTGTCCTCCTCCATCTCCACGCTCCCCCCCTCCGTGTCCTCCTCCATCTCCAGGCTACCCCCCGTGTCCTCCTCCATCTCCAGGCTCCCCCCCATGTCCTCCATCTCCAGGCTCCCCGCCGTGTCCTCCTCCATCTCTAAGCTTCCCCCCCCCAGTCCTCCTCCATCTCCAAGCTCCCCCCCCCCAGTCCTCCTCCATCTCCAAGCTCCCCCCCCCCCCCCAGTCCTCCTCCATCTCCAAGCCCCCCCCCCCCCAGTCCTCCTCCATCTCCAAGCTCCCCCCCCCCCAGTCCTCCTCCATCTCCAAGCTCTCCCCCCCCCCCCAGTCCTCCTCCATCTCCAAGCTCCCCCCCCCAGTCCTCCTCCATCTCCAAGCTCCCCCCCCCCCCCAGTCCTCCTCCATCTCCAGGCTACCCCGTGTCCTCCTCCATCTAGGGACAACCACACTAGATAGTGGCTACAATCCAGGAGTAAAATCTTCAGTAGCAACGTAAAGAAGGAAAAAAAATCAAATCAAAAGAGCTAGGAGAAATTAGATTAGTCTTCTACACAGTAGAGCTGAAGAGAAGAAGTCCATCTTCTCGGGAAACTATCAAAAAACTAAGGTGTTGCTGGTAGTATCCTGGGCTACCCAACACTTTTTTTTGACAGTGTCCAATTTTCCAGTAGCTGGCAATGTAACCCAAAAGGTTAAAGACTTCCTGTGTCTCTCAATGAGTTTGAAAGATATATGAACTACAGCTTCCCCCGCACCATTTAAAGTATTGAAGGAAGCCAAAGCTTCTTCTACCTACAATTCTTCTCACCTGTTGCATACTTCTGTCTCCATTCTCATTGGCTGGGCTGCTTTCAGATCCGTTGCTGCTTCCAGATTGGTCCTTTTCATTCAGCAACGCGGTGGCATAGGCCAAAGTGTCCTGGAGCAAAATTATTATGTTACTCACCCATAGTACATCAATCAATGCTAAAAACCTCAGATACGACCTGAAGTCATTTTTCTCACTCTACAATCTGAAATTTCCTCACAATATTCCTTATCTTTATCATTTCTTCTTCTTTCCTCTCTTTCTTACCTTCTTTAGGTTGGTCTTTCCCAACACAATTTCTTTGAGGTTTCCTTTATGGCTTACATTTGTTTTAAAGACTAAAAATTACAATGCTTTAGAGTTAATGGGTTGGGGACAATGGGGGGACTTGTTTGCATCGTCTACTAATGCTTACCCCAGTCGAAGTCCACCCATCCCATGTATGTTCCTTCAGAGCTACTGACAATGTTTAGTTATATGACTGGTTTGGTTTATTTGCCACATTGTCTGTGTGTCTGAGGTTTTTCTCTTTCAATGTTTTTATTGAATTTTCAACAAAGAAAAACAGATGAGCAATATTATACAAAGTGTAAGACCGCATTCACACTGGTCCGACTTGGACCGCGACTTGTCATCCTGACTTGTCGCGGTCCGTCACGCTCCCATTGTGTAGTACAGGACCTGTTCTAATAGGAGCGACACAATTCGCTCCGACTTAGAAAAAGGGTCCTGTACTACTTCGGGGCGACCTGGAGGCGACTTGCATAGACATTCATTGTATGAAGTCTGTGCAAGTCGCGCCAAAGTCACGCTGCACGCAACTTCACAGGTCGCCCCCTTATGTCGGAGGGACGTAGTGTGAACCGAGCCTTAAGGATCAGCCATGCCCTTTACTCTACCTGTGCAGAGATGGTTCTCTGGAAGGTCTTGGCTGTGGACGTTTCATTGGACACGTTACTCTGTGGAGCCCAGCAATGCTCGGACATCTGTGAGGGACATAAAAATGATAAATCACACTTCATAATAACATTATTAGCAGGCACATTCTCATTCTATAACAATTTGGAATGGCTAATACTATACTATAGAATTGTGATTTTTTTTTCCTAGAAGCAGATTTCTGTTACTACATATAGTCCAGAAATATGAATGTCCTACCTTCTTCTGCAACCATTGCACAGCCCAGCTCCAGTGGTGAGAATTCTCTTTGAAATACTCCTTTGCAGCAGCACACCTGTCATCAATACAAAACACCGTGAAACCTTTCCAGCCACTGTTTACATGGGCATTGCGGCAGTTCATTTTTGACCCATAATTACCTGGATCTAAAAAACGGACTGCAGTGTATTCCAATGGGCAGCTGGATGTAACCAGACATACACGATATTACCAAAAGTATTGGGACGCCTGCCTTTACACGCACATAAAATTTAATGGCATCCAAGTCTTAAGCTGGATACACACTATACAATTTCCTTTAGATTTTTTAGATTTACCAAAACCTTATAATATGAGCTCAAACCTAAACACTTTCAATTTGTATGCAATCAGGCAGGCCCTTGCACTACATAGCTGAAGGTAAATCTAAAGGAACAAAAGTTGTATAGTGTGTATCCAGCTTTAGTCCGTAGGGTTCAATATTGAGTTGGCCCACCCTTTGCAGCTATAACAGCTTCAACTCTTCTGGGAAGGTTGTCCACGGGAGTGGGACTATTCTTTCAGAAGCGCATTTGTGAGGTCAGGCACTGATATTGGATGGGAAGGCCTGGCTCACAGTCTCGGGTCTAATTCATCCCAAAAGTGTTCTAATGGGTTGAGGTCAGGACTCTGTGCAGCCCAGTCAAGTTCCTCCACTCCAAACTCGCTCATCCATGTCTTTATGGACCTTGCTTTGTGCACTGGTGCGCAGTCATGTTGGAATAGGAAGGGGCCATCCCCAAACTGTCCCCACAAAGTTGGGAGCATGAAATTGTCCAAAATATTTTTGTATGCCGACGCCTTAAGAGTTCTCTTCACTGGAACTAAGGGGCCAAGCTCATCCCCACACCATAATCCCTCCTCCACCAAAAGATTTGAACCAAGGCACTAAGAAAGATCCAAAAAGACATGGATGAGTTTGGGGTGGAGGAACATGACTGGTCTGCACTGAGTCCTGACCTCAACCCAATAGAACACCTTTGATATGAATTATTGTGGAGACTGTGAGCCAGGCCTTCTCTCCAAAATCAGTGCCTGACCTCACAAATTCAGATTCGTTGGATCAAACAGAAAAAGTTTCCATCCTGGTCCTCTTTTTCTGACCTAACTGAATGTGGGCAGATATAGGCAGGAATACAATGGAGAGATGTGAAAGTAATCAGAGGCCGGGTGCATGTCTGATCCGTAGTCCAAACAGTAGATTCACAAAAGAAGGTAGACCGCACTCCGACATGAAAGAATTAATCGATTTATTCAAATGAAGAAAATTCCAAAGTGACAATCATGAAGACATCATGGACAAGTTGTGATTATCAGTTATGATTAGGCGAATGTAATTTGTGAAACGCATCAACTTCTCCTTTGTTTGTTGACTTGTCCATGTCGTCTTCATGATTGTCACTTTGGAATTTTCTTCATTTGAATAAATCGATTGATTCTTTCATGTCGGATTGCGGTCTATCTTCTTTTGTGAATCTACATTGTTTGGACTACGGATATAGGCAGACACATATCTGCTTACATCCGGGCACCAACAGGGATTATATGGGTCCACTTTTAACTCCATCACAGGATGTAGGAAGAATTGGATACATGAGACATCCATTTCTGTTCTGACTCAGCATTGGATCAGTCTAGGACCACCTTGAGATGGAATGGAGGGCGCCATGTGAAAGGTGTCTAACACCACAGAGATGAGACAGACCCCCATTATCTGACAAAAAGATCTCTGACCTATGGATCTTACAATCTATAGATCGCCGATACTTACTTCTGAGCCAAAGTAACCAGGAACTTCACACACTGGTAGCAGCGGCTGCTGTCTATGTGATTGCTGTGGTGCATCAAAGCTGAAGAAATAAGAAAAAAGTAATCATTAGTTCTGAAGATATGGCAAACTTTCACGCACTTGAAAAAAACTGTTACGTTGTATTTTTTCTTATACTGTAATAGTTATTGGCAATGTTACACTATTTAAGTCCGCAATCATTGCTGACCAAATCTAGATTGCCAAAGGCACCTCTACTCAGTCCTCCTTGTCCGATAAACATACTGTACTGTGCAAACAAGAAGACGTTGGACAAAGGATCCCCTAATGTGATTTATGGCCAACATACTTATAACATGATGCAATGATAGTTAAAGTCAGGGGCCGTAACCTGGCAGTTCACACAGGGTGTCCTGTCCAACTCAGAAGTAGGTTTGAGAGGGAGAGCTTTTAATGAATAGGATTAATTTTTAAAAGCGGAACTAAACTCCCCACTATACTCGCCTCCATCGGCCTCTCATCTTCTCCGCAGGTGCTGGTATCTCAGCCTCTTCATTGGCTGGCGGGGAATGAAGTCATCCAACACATGAAAGTTATTCATTCTAGCACAGCCACAGCTGGGCCGGCAACCCACACAGAGCAGGGCCGGCAACCCACACAGAGCAGGGCCGGCAACCCACACTGACCTGGGCCGGCAACCCACACTGACCTGGGCCGGCAACCCACACTGACCTGGGCCGGCAACCCACACTGACCTGGGCCGGCAACCCACACTGACCTGGGCCGGCAACCCACACTGACCTGGGCCGGCAACCCACACTGACCTGGGCCGGCAACCCACACTGACCTGGGCCGGCAACCCACACTGACCTGGGCCGGCAACCCACACTGACCTGGGCCGGCAACCCACACTGACATGGGCTGGCAACCCACACTGACATGGGCCGGCAACCCACACTGACATGGGCCGGCAACCCACACTGACATGGGCCGGCAACCCACACTGACATGGGCCGGCAACCCACACTGACATGGGCCGGCAACCCACACTGACATGGGCCGGCAACCCACACTGACATGGGCCGGCAACCCACACTGACATGGGCCGGCAACCCACACTGACATGGGCCGGCAACCCACACTGATATGGGCCGGCAACCCACACTGACATGGGCCGGCAACCCACACTGAGCTGTAAACGTGCAGCTCATTGTACATTTAGTAGAAAAGCAGGTGTGAAGAATGGTGAAACATTCCCATAGACACTCCTAAACCTTGTGGACAGCCTTCCCAGAAGAGTTGAAGCTGTTATAGCTGCAAAGGGTGGGCCAACTCAATATTGAACCCTACGGACTAAGACTAGGATGCCATTAAAGTTCATGTGCGTGTAAAGGCAGGCGTCCCAATACTTTTGGTAATTAGGTGTATAGAGCTGCATGATTCTGAATAAAACATGAATCACGTTTTTTTTTGTGTAGAACAAAGATCACGATTCTCTCACGATTTTTGGCGTAACATCTTTCACTTTCTACAAAAAAATTTGGTAAATTACTGGTTTGTTTTTTTAAATTCATTATAGTGTATTTAAACTTGTGAACAACAAGTGTCAGAAAAAGGCCTGGTCTTTAAGTGGTTAAACTGACCTCATTTACAGACTAAAGATCATCCCTTTGATCTAAAAGAACCAAATGATACAATGTTTCTTTTTATCTCAGCGCTGAGCAATGTTGTGATAAACTTTGCTGGCTGCCCTTTTTTTTTCCCCTTGACAGCTCTGAGCAGAGAACGGCTCTGCATGGTTACATGAATTGTGGAAATGCCGGATTAAGATCGTGAGGGGGGTTGAATCGAGATTGCGGTTTTTAACAATTAATCGGTCAGCTCTAGTATAGATGTATAAATAATCGCTGTTATGGAGTGAGATTTAACAGAACTGTATTAATGGTTTTGGCACTTGCTCTCTGCTTTCTGGGTATGGCTCCTAGATTGTGGAAATATTCGTTTATCCTTCCATGCAACAAAAAACGCCCACAAAGAATTGTGAATGCCATCAAGAATCAGCATGGAAGGCAATGGATAGAAAAAGGAGGGTATTCTGGAAGATTGAGTATCAGAGAAAAGGATTTTGCTGGGGAGAAGGGGAAAGGGGAGAGATTGAGAGGTACATGAGACCCCAGCAAATAGAGGGTGCAGATACCGTGGTAGGTGCAGGGCTGCTGTCAGAAATCCCGGGGCCCCGTACAGCCTGACAGAGCCCCCCCCCCCCCCCCCCCCAAAATGTATCAAAACGATATTTCCGCTAAAAATACACTAAACTCATTATATAATTTTTTTTTTTTACAGGACAGGGAAGCCTGCAGCGCTGGGGGGGGGGGGGTGCACACAGTGAAAGTGGGCACATGAGGAGGGGGGTCAGAGGCAGGCAGAATAGGAGGGGGTCGGTAGCAGAGAAGCAACTAAAACGATGCCCTGTGTTGGTGTCTCTCCTTGCAGCAGCTGAAAGCTGGCAGGAGGTGGGAGAAACTGGCTTTCAGTTGCTAACAGAGAGCCGTACAGGGCTACCATCTGTAATTTCTCCTCCGCACTGATTCCCTGTGCTGTTGGGGCCCCCTACAGGATGACTGGTGGTCCCCCCGCCCTATCAGCAGCCCTGGGTAGGTGATGTTGGGACCACGATCACATTTTAAATGCTAGTTGTAAGACCATCAGGTACTATAGACAAGGTGACAATGCATTCACCCCTATACTTTCAACCAACCTCTTTTGCTACCGAGACCACAACATTATTTTTTTAACGTAATCTTTCAATTTTACCTAAAAGCCCGTCTGACTCAAAGGCAAACTTCAGCCTCTGCATCTGAATGGGGTCTTCAATCACCTGCAGAAGAAAAAATAAGAATTTACTTCTCAGTACAGTACAAAAGACAAAACACTGGACACCCCGCAGACTTTTAAAGCACTCATATATGAAAAATACTTTTTATTGGTATAGACCAGGGAATCCCAAACTACGGCCCTGCAGTTGTTCAGGAACTACAATTCCCATCATTCCTAGTCATGTATGTGAATGTCAGAGTTTTACAATGCCTCATGGGATGTGTATTTCTGCAACAGCTGCAGGGCCGTAGTTTGGAAATCCCTGGTATATACATGAAAAACTATTTTGTATACAGAGATTAAGAAAATATACAAGACCTTACAGATCCAGAAGAGTTAAGTAGCAGTCCTGGTGGTTGGACAAAAATATGGAAACTTTACATGATTTGCAGGTGTCACAGTGAGGATATGTTTGGCGCTGAAAGTGGAAGCGATATAACACTGCTTTGCTTCCGATGTGTGATGAGACACCGAGCCAACAGTTGGGAGGCCTCACTTTCATCATTCACTGCTATTAATATGGAGTGATGTCCGAGCTTATGGAGATTCAAAGAGGGCAAACTGTTGGTGCCGCTTAGCTGATGCCTCTGTGACTGAAGTTGCCAATTTGCCGTGTCGCAAAGTATATTATCAAAGGTTATAATGGCTGTGACGGTACTCACCGTCACTGGGAGTGAAAGACAGATACTTAAGGGACACAGAGAATATGGTTTGGATAACTTCAAATGGGAGAGTAATATTTATCAACAATATCTCTCAAGAACTATGAAGATTTAATCCCACTTTGCACTGTGAGACCTATAGCCTGTTGCCATGAAGTCTGTGACACCTAGATGTGTATTCCATGTACTTCAATGAAGGAGACGGACAGACTGTCATTGGCAGTCTTGGCCTATTGTCTATCTATTGAGGTGGGATGTGTATTGTGTGAAGTCTGCCTGTCCCAATGTTCTGTCCAGATGGCTAGATAATTAGTTCAGTTTAATTCAGTTTCTGTATACAATTTCATATTCATATGATAATGTAATCAGGCAAAAGGGAGAGATTGTGTATACTGTATGGGAGTGTAAAACTCTTTTTATTGGATTGTTAATTTCATGTCCTGTTCCCCACAAGGTCCACTTGGGCAGTAACCTTGTGGGGGAAAACTGTATAAAAGAGCAGCCGTACCATTAAACCTAGAGTTCTACTTCACCCTCGAGTCCTGACTCTTATTGGGGGAATCTGCTACAAGGGATTGCTATGCTCTTCATAATTCCTTGAATAATCACTAAGCTCTTGCAAGAGCTTGTTCTTGTTCCTGCTTCACTCTCTGGGGAAAGAGGTTCACCCACTGGAACCTGAAGCCTTGTCGTAGGTCCAGGGTGGGTAGGAGACGGCGAGACCCCAACTAAGCTGCGGCGGTTCGTGGGGTCTGCGGTGGTTATGGTGTCTAGTAGAGTGCTTGGAGCCCTCCGGAAGCACAAGGAGCATTAGTCAACGGAGGTACCCAGTCGAGGTACCAGTTGATCCGTTACAATGGCATATACAGTTTCTGGGAAACAGTCGTCTGATAAGCATAAGCACGGTCGACATGGTCAACTGACCAAAAGGAGACAACGGACATTACACAGGATTGTGACCCAGAATAGGAAAATTGCTGCTGACAGCAGAGCTCAGTCGTCCAAAATCCATGTCCACAAAAACTGTGCGGAGGGAACTCCATAAGCAAAACATTCACAGACGAGCTGCAAGTGCCAAATTACTAGTGACCGATAATAATGCTAAGAGGAGGAGAGAGTGGTGGAATACCCATAAATCGTGGACTATCGATCAATGTAAGCCTGTAATATGGTCTGATGAATCGAGCTTCGCACTGTTCCCAACTACGGAACGTGTGGCAAACACCATCCCAAGCTTACAAGCAGGACTGTCTTGTGCCAATGGTAAAGCACGGTGGAGGAACAATTATGGTATGGTCAAGCCATATCCTGGTATTTTGCATCACTTTGAAAGGTAGAGTCACTGCCAAATGTACAAATTTTGGCTGACAAAATGCACCCTATGTTGTAGGCATTTTTTCCCCTGAAGACAGCGCCATTTACAAAGACCATAATGTTCAAATTCACGCTTCGAAGAGCATGCAGACAAAGTCTCACACCTTCCCTGGGTGCCGCAGTCGCCGGACCTCAAAACGAGCCACTATGGTCAATATTGGCGCACAAAGTTCGGGCTCGTTTTCCGGCTCTGCCATCTCTGCGGGAACTGGAACGATTTTGCATGAAGAGCAGTATCAGATTCCATTAATCCAGCATCCAAGACTTACATTTGTCAATTTCCAGGAGAATTCAGGGCCGTCCTGGATGCCAAAAGGCATTAGGTAACAATTCTTTTACCTGGTTTTTCCATAATTTTGTCCAACCCCTGTATACAGTGGGGAAAATATTTACTTGATCCACTGCAGATTTTGTGAATTTGCCCACGACAAGAGGACAGAATATACACCAAAATCCAGAAAAAAACACATGATACAAATGTTATAAACTGAGTTGCAGTTCAGTGAGTAAAATAAGTATTTAATTACCAAGCAAAACATGACTTAGTACTTGGTGGAGGAACCCTTGTTGGCAGGCAAAGAGGTAAGATGCTTCTTGTAGTTGGTTACCAGGTTCGCACACATCTCAGGAAGGATTTTGGTCCACTCTTTACAGATCTTCTCTAAATCCTTAACGTTTCTTGGCAACTTGAAGTTTCAGCTCCTTCCATACTTTTTTTTTTTTTATAGGATTAGGGTCTGGAGACTGGCCAGGCCACTCTTTGACCTTAATGTGCTTATTCTTAGGCCACTCCTTTGTTGCCTTGGTGGTATGTTTTGGGTAATTGTCATGCTGGAAGACCCATCTTCAGAGTTCTGGCTGAGGATTTCTCATACAATATTTTAAAATACATGGCCCCGTCCATTGGCCTCCACCTCAGTGCTTGACTGTGGGGATGGTTGGTGTTCTTAGGGTTACAGACAGCATTTTTCTTCCAAACATGGCGAGTCAAGTTAATGCCAAAGAGCTCAATTCTGGTCTCATCTGACCACAGCACTTTCTCTCAATCCTTCTCTGAATCATTTAGATGTTCATTGGCAAACTTCAGATGGGCCTGTACATGTGCCTTTTTGAGGAGGGGGACCTTGCGGGCGCTGCAGGATTTGTGTTACCAATGGTTTGTTTGGTGACTGTGGTCCCAACTGCCTTGAGATCATTCACAAGCTCCTCCCGTGTAGTTCTGGGCTGATCCCTCACTTTTCTTATGATCATCCCTACCCCATGAGGCAAAATGTTGCATGGAGCTCCAGACCAAAGGCTATTGATGGTTATTTTGTATTTCTTCCATTTGCAAATAATTGCTCCAAAAGTTTGACAACATCCTTTGACAACTCTTTGGTCTTGTCCATGATGGTGAAGTTTAAATGGAAGAAAGATTCTGTGGATAGGGGCCTTTTATACACATAACAAGTTGTCGTTAGGAGCACCTTCTTAGGCCCCTTTCACACATGCTGTCCGTTTGTCATCCATCCGTTGACGGATGAAAAATGGACATCAATGTATCTCTATGTAAAAACGGATGGCAACGGATGATCATCAGTTAACATCCGTTTTCATCCACTTCCGTCAATGTCCATTTTTTTGAACGGATGAATGCCCTATTTTTCATCCGTCAAAAAAATGAATCGGACGAAAAACGCACGACAACGGACGAAAAACGCACGACAACGGACGAAAAACGGACGACAACGGACGAAAAACGGACGAAAAACGGACGACAACGGATGAAAAACGGACAACAACGGATGAAAAACGGACAACGGATGAAAAACGGACGACAACGGATGAAAAACGGACGACAACGGATGAAAAACGGACGACAACGGATGAAAAACGGACGACAACGGATGAAAAACGGACGACAACGGATGAAAAACGGACGACAACGGATGAAAAACGGACGACAACGGATGAAAAACGGACGACAACGGATGAAAAACGGACGACAACGGATGAAAAACGGACGACAACGGACGAAAAACGGACGACAACGGACGAAAAACGGACGACAACGGACGAAAAACGGACGACAACGGACGGAAAACGGATGACAACTGACGAAAAACGGATGACAACTGACGAAAAACGGATGACAACTGACGAAAAACGGATGACAACTGACGAAAAACGGACGACAACTGACGAAAAACGGATGACAACTGACGAAAAACGGATGACAACTGACGAAAAACGGATGACAACTGACGAAAAACAGATGACAACTGATACATTTTGACGTGACTGAACTGAACGGACCGTATGTGTGAAAGGGGCCTTAAATTGACAGGACTAATCTGTGTACCACATGAGCACATATTGTAGCCAGTCTGTGGGGGCCAGAATTAGGGAATCAAATATTTTACTCACTAAACTGACAAACTCAATTCATAACATTTGTATTATGTGTTTTTTTCTGGATTTTTTGGTTGATATTCTGTCTCTATCTTTAAAAATAGACCTATGATAAAAATTATAGACCCTTCATTTCTTTGTAAGTGGACAAATCTGCAGGGGATCAAATTATTATTTCCCCACTGTATACCATACATCACAAATAATCAACCAATATGAAATTACAGGTAAGATGTATTTATTCAACACATTTTTGCCGGGGGTGAGACTGGACCAAATGTCAACACATTTTCCAGAACTGAAGTTCACTTCTTCAGGAGACCGGATGAGGAAATACATCCTCTAAAGCAGGGATATGCAAATTTTGGCCCTCCAGCTGTTGCAAAACTACAAGTCCCATCATGCCTCTGTGTGTCATGCTTGTGGCTGTCAGAGTCTTGCTTTGCCTCATGGGACTTGTAGTTCTGCAACAGCTGGAGGTCCACAGTTTGCATATCCCTGCTCTAAAGGTTCTCAGTACGGTAACAGTTATAGCCATTTAGGCTTAAATTAAATAGTCTATAATATTAGAGTAGTGAACTTTTCAAATTAATATAAAAACCCCACAAGCATTACTGATTACATTAAATATGTAGCGCTGATTCTACTGTGAAGCACCTTCGAGAGTACATGGAGTCGATCACCTGTTCGGACATGACCGGTGACCAGGAGGTGTTAAATCTAAGCAGGAACACTATCACATGTATGGACCGGTATAAAGCCCCGTACACACGCAACGATTATCGGCCGACCGATCGTCTGTCTTTTGTCCAGAGTTGTGTTTTGTTGGTTGGAATGTGCCTAGACTGCACACAAATTTTCTCGGCCAACAAAATTCTACTTCAGAAGTGATGTCATGTGTTAGTTTGCTTTCTTTGTGTTCTTTCTTCTCTGAGCATGCCCAGTCTTGCTCATTAGATTTTTCCCTGTCGAAATCTGCACTGACTGCACGAAAATCGGCAGTGTTTTGATGGCGGACAAAAATTTTATAGCCTGCACACCAGATTTTTTTCGGCCGAAAAGTCGGAGTCGGTTGTCGGAAGCATCATACTAACAAGCCGAAAATCGGCAGATTGGTCGTCGGGCGAAAATTCCCTGCCGATTTTCAACGCGTGTGTACGAGGCTTTAGGATTGGAAAGCAGGAAAGCTGAATGCCAGTGCAGATATTGTTTTTTTCCAGCGTACGTACCAGAATGTCAAGCAGGAGGGTGAACATATTCTTCAGTTCATGAGGTGGAGCCGTCTCCAGCTGGTTCTGTGGGGTAAATACAGAAGAAAGCAAAAGAGTTGAACTGGAGGGCCAGAGTTTGAAGACCCCTGAGTTATACAGTTAGTTACACCCCCCAACAAAGCTAAACACAGCTAATTCATGGATTTTCAACTTTCACTGGAGACTTGAGAAACTATTTTTGCTGCAAAGTCTGTTCACTGTTAAAGCGTAGTTCCGGGCACAAAATCAATCTTTTTTTTTGTGCCCGTCCGCTTGTTCACCTTCACCTGAAACAGAATTGGTTAGGTTTTTTTTTTTTTTGTACTCCCCTTGTAATTGTAGATCGAAGATACTCACCTATTCTTCACTTCCTCCCTCTGTGCCGTGGCTCCGCCGTCACTTCCGGGCTTGCACTGATTCCTGGGAGCTGAACGTCATTGCTCCCAGGAATCAATGCAACGGCACCGGCCCCGCTTGTCACTTCCGAGGCTAAACAGCTTCTGGGCATGCCCAGAAGCTGTGGAGGAATGCGGCGCCGCCCCGGAAGTGACGAGAGGGGCCGGTGCAGGCGCATTTTGGGAGAAGAGGACGCGGAAGAAGACGCGGAAGAGGATCGCGCCGGCTTCAGCTGCCCACAAGAGAGATGGAAACGCTGTGGAAGAAAGTATTTCTTCTTGCAGGTAAGTGCGAACCGGGACAGATCAGAGGCTAGCCATTGTGGAATGTGCTAGCCCTGACTGTCCCGGGGGTATGTTTATTGAAAAATGGTTTCTGTGCCCGGAACTCCGCTTTAAAGACCTCAGAGCTGGCAGGATTTCTAAACTTCCCTCCAACACTGGTATCGGAAACACACCGATTTAAAAGTAAAAAATATTATTCAAGCTAGCCATTCTTAACCTAGGATTCCATCAATATTGCTAGGGGTTTGCTGGAGCTGTGGCTGATTTACGTCCCATTTTATGGTGCCTGCAAAGTTTTAGGGCCATTGTAAAATACCAGACAAAAAATGAATTGTAATGGTCCCCTGCGCTCAAAAGAGAAAGCGGACCACCTATCTGGGATATCCACACTTGAATTCCCAATTTAAGGTGGATTGCTGCTACTTGAAGTAAAACCAATAATATTGCAACACCAACTAATCTTAATAGAAAAACTGGCATCAGTAGCGCAATCATGTGTTCCTTGGGAGTGCTTTCTGTTTGGGGGAGGTGCTTTGACTGGGGAAGACAGAGGTCTGTGTTCTTGCTTAGCAGAAACACAAAATCTCCATCTTCCCCTCTCACAGAACGGCGGCCTGCCTGGTTTACATACACAGACCACCATTCTGCCTCTCTCCTGAACAATCGCGAGGTCCCAGTGAACATCAAACCCGTTGATTGGCTCCCGCTGTGTCCATTCACAGCGGGAGAGGGTCGCCGGTGACATGCGCGCCCCAGACCCATTGCACGAAACCACGTACAGGTACCTCATTTCGCGCAGGATGGCCGCCCTGCTGCAGTATTTATGTGTAGGGCGGTCCAGAAGAAGTTAACTATGTGGCTCAGGACTAAAAGACGACTGATCTTAAATGAGATCAAGATATGTAAATTCAGAAACAAGGATATAAACCAACAGAATCAAAGAATGATCAACTTTGTACCTTAATGAAGTGCAGTGCGGTGAGCGAGAAACGTTCGTTACAGAAACAACAATAAACCAGCATCTCAATCAGTACAGAGAGCGGCCCGGGGAGCTCCCGCATCGCAAACATCACCTGAGAAACAGAGAAGGTAGAAATGTTATTGTAGATATAAAACAATCGTATTATGCTTCTAATGCGGTCAATAAAGGGAATTATAGGACACCTCACTAAGATAAGGTGAGCATTTAAGGAATTTTCATGCGCATATACACAATATTCATGTCTTAATTAGATTCTGTTGCTAAAATAAATATGTAATATAGAATCCTTTCTGCAAAAATGATAATCCACCCCAAACTCGCTCATCCATGTCTATATGGACCTTGCTTTGTGCACTGGTCCAAATCAATTGGTGGAGGGGAGATTATGGTGTGGGGTTGTTTTTCAGGGGTTGGGCTTGGCCTCTTCGTTCCAGTGAAGGAAACTCTTAAGGTGTCAGCATACCAAGACATTTTGGACAATTTCATGCTCCCAGTTTTGTGGGAACAGTTTGGGGATGGCCCCTTCCTGTTCCAACATGACTGCACACCAGTGCACAAAGCAAGGTCCATAAAGACATGGATTAGCGAGTTTGGGGTGGAGGAACTTGGCCTGCACCTCAACCTGATAGAACACCTTTGGGATGAATTAGAGCGGAGACTGCGAGCCAGGCCTTCTGGTCCAACATTAATGCCTGACGTCATAAATGCACTTCGGGAAGAAAAGTCAAACATTTCATAGACACACTCCTAAACCTTGTGGACAGCCTTCCCATTCATCCATCATGCACTGACTTGCTGACCACTGACTGTTTCGGATTCCTATTTCAGAGGGAACTTCACGTTTTGAGTCAGCTGGCTTTCTCTACATGTCAGTGCACCTCTTGAAGCAAACAACCATTCCTCCATAATTATTATTGTAGACAACCCAGTGACACCATCCTTGCAATATTGCAGTGTGGTGGAAGCCTGTGCCCCTCGTGGAGGCCTGTCTGCGATTCCATGTGGGACATCTATTGAGGCGAATGCCGGCCCTATTTGGTGATGACTCAAGATGCAGCTTTATATTGTGGTTGTAGACCCCTGATGAAGAAATAAACTTTTTATTTCAAAACCCGTTGGGTTCCTTGCTGTGCCCATGTGAACAGTTTCATGAATGCTGGTCTTACAGATTGAGAGGTTGTAAACTCATAATTTTCACTTTAGCTTATTTTAATCTGCAGAAACAAAGCAGTTGATAGATGCCTGTAAAAGATTTCTTACTTGTTTATTCTTCCTGTAATCCTTCCTGTAATTTTTTCTGACGTCATCTGCGCATGCCCAGTGTGTTATCTAATCCACGGCACGTCTGCATGCCGTTTCTGAACTCTCCCTGTTCTGTCAGGGCACAGCTAAGTCTCGCGATTAGCTATGCCGTTCTTTCCAGCTTCCTGTCATCTCACAGGGGGAGTGAGCATGACAGTTTACACAAGGGGAGGGGGGAGGGGGGAGGAGGGAGCGAGTGAGTGAAAATTCCAAGCATTCCAAGACAGTGTGAGAGACTGAGAGAGCACGTCTTACACAGAGAGTCTTACAACTACAGTAAGGGCGGAAATGACGGCAGCAGGGGGAGCATAAAACAGGACTAGACATGGCGCTGCCTACACCAAGGAAGAGGAAAAAGATAAACTTTAAAATAAAGGTATTTCTAGACAGTTATGATGTGAATATTTAATGTGAAATGTAATTATATTGCATGTACGTTTAATACATTGTAAAAGTTTGATTTTCATAGCTGAGTTTACTTCCTCTTTAAACTGCTTGTATTTATGTATTTTTTAGGTGTTTGTGTATTTGTAACTTTTTGGAATAAGGCTCCTTTCACACGGCCGCTCCGTGTGTCCGCAAATCATCCCATCCGTTTGCGGATGATTTGCGGACATAATGTAAGTGAATGGCACTGCGGGTGTCAGTGGAATACCATCCGCTGACACCCGATTTTCCTCCTTTCAGTTCTGTTCCGTTTTTACAAATGGAACAGAACCCCATTTTTCCTTCCGTGTAAAAAACGGAAAGGAAGGAAAATCGGATGTCAGCGGTGTCATCCGCTGACATCCGCAGTGCCATATACTTACATTATGTCCGCATATCATCCGCAAACGGATAGGATGATATGCGGGCACACGGAGCGGATGACAGAAATGTCATCCACTCCGTGGAAAAAAAAAAAAAAAGTCCCGCAGCGGACCTTTCACACGGAGCGGCCGTGTGAAAGGAGCCTTATTCTTTGTAATACATTTTGATATATATATATCACTTTCATTGATATTTACTCATCGGTTACTTCTGCCCCTAAAAATCCCATTCAGGA
Organism: Pelophylax lessonae; assembly: GCF_965119305.1. NCBI lineage: Eukaryota > Metazoa > Chordata > Amphibia > Anura > Ranidae > Pelophylax > Pelophylax lessonae. Next base: position 288,411,914 of record NC_138775.1, on the reverse strand, counting down.
GGAAAATTCTGTTTGTAGCCTTCTCAGAAGAGTTGAAGCTGTTAAAGGGTGGGCCAATTCAATACTGACCCTACAGACTAAGACTGGGATGCCATTAAAGTTCATGTGGGTGTAAAGGCAGGCGTCCCAATACTTTTGGTAATAAAGTGTGTGACGGTAGCACAGTCACTGGGAGTGAAAGACCGATACTTAATGGTTTGGATTGCTTCAAGTGGGACAGTAATATTTGTCAGCAATATCTCTCAAGAATTATTAAGATTTAATCCCACTTTACACTGTCAGACCTATAGCCTGCTGCCATGAAGTCTGACTCCTAAATAATCATAGCAATACGTAGATGTGTATTCCATGTACTTCAATGTAGGAGACGGACAGACTGTCATTGGCAGTCTTGTCCTATTGTCTATCTATTGAGGTGGAATGTGGATTGTGTTAAGTCTGCCTGTCCCATTGTTAAATGTTAATGACCTCACATGGTTATATCCAGATGGCTAGATAATTAGTTCAGGTTAATTCGGTTTCTGTATACAATTTCATCTGCATATGATAATGTAATCAGGCAACCCCTGACCTGTGTGTGGTAATATGATCAGGAGGGGGAGGTCCATGCTGTATATAAATTCTGTGTGACTGTTCAATAAAGAGTGATTCCAGTACAAGATACGTTGATGGCTAGCTTTGTATGAGGGTGGCTGGGAAAATCTGGTATATACATTCCTGACTGCAAGGAAGCCGTATACTGACGGAAGACCACAAACACAGTGTGGGTCGGCGGTTCTGTTATATAGTGTATATCAGACAAACTTATGAAGACAAATACTGCCACATATCAACACATAATCCATACAAGTATATATATATATATATATATATATATATATATATATATATATATATATATATATATATATACACACACTGACACATGGAGCAGCTCACCTCTAGCAAATAAGGCTTTCCTTCTGGCATAAACATCAAAGCTTCAACTTCTGGATGAAGCGCCAGTGGGGAACTCTGTGTGCTTGGAGGGTGAGGCTTGAACAGACCAGGAGCTGGGAAAAAAAGAAAAAAAACACAAAGGACAGGTCAGAATTCTACATGAATGTTTTTTTTTTTTTTTTTTTAATATTCGTTACATGTGACATTACATTTTAGTTTTAGAATGGAATTTTACTGCCTAGACTTTACAACTCGTCCAATCAAAGCATACACTGAATGGCGCCCGAGCTGAGCTCCTGCATTTGCAATGCACCATGCCGGCTGCTCAGCACGGGACGCAGAAGCAAGTGGAGATCACTGAAGAAGCGATGTAGTAGTGGTGTGATTTTCAGCTTCCATCAGGAGGGGGATGTCCATGCTGTATATTAACTGTGTGAGTTGTTCAATAAAGGAGAAGGTTCCAGAATTTGAACAAGCTAAGTTGTCGGCTAGCTTTGTATGGGGGCGGTTAGGATATTTGATATCTATTTTCAAGACTGGGGTATACTGATGGAGGTCCAAAAGCACAGTGTGGATCTCAGGTTCAGTTACATTGGTGGCAAGCGGTGAGATGATTCCTGCAGTCTGGGACATCCAAACCTCCACCGGGATCCAAGGTCCGGTTAGCAGGAGAGGAGAGGTACAGATACCAGCCGCCATGGAAAAGGAATTCGGAAGGAGGTTGTGAGAGATGCGGATACAACAGGGGACCAGTGTCAGAGCAGGTCCTGCTAGGATGGCATGATTCTGTGTGCTTGGATCTCTGGAAAGAAAATGCTAGCCTTTGAGCAACGCCACCAGGGAAAAATCCTCCCTTCCATCCAGAAAAGGTACTGGTCGTGGTATGGATTGCGGGAACGATTTTTGGGACATCGATCAGGTATGGTATAAATATAGTTACATTGGTCCAAGCTGGAACAATGAAACTATGAAAAATATACAATGCCTGGAACTCTTCTTCAACTGCTTGCTGACCACCCTACAGCACTTTTACTGCTACAGGGCGGAAGCTGTGTGCCGGTGTTATAAAATATTCCTCGACCGCGTCATGAACAGCTGGTGTCACAACAATGCGCAGAGGATATTCATGGGTCAAGGAAAATTATAGAATTGAGCTGCTAAGCTGTAGGAAAGGAAAGGGAGGTGGAGATACATCAGTGCTGGCAGCAGTGGGAGGGGCCTAAATCTGTGCTTGGAGAGGGGGTAGGAGTCAGCTGTTCATAAAATTGTATGGGAGGTCGTAGAAAATTATAGAGCCCCGTCTCCTCCAATCAGGGGCCAAAGAGTCCAAGTTTCCACGCAGCCCTCGCACTGGAGACTTGCTAAACACAACTAAAGTGAATTAACCCCTTACATGCCGAGTGATCGGCTAGATCTGGATGACAGCGGGACACGGCCAGACACAGGCTGGATGACAACAATCCGGCACATGTCCGGTTCAGTTCTCTCCTCACGCTGTACACACAACGATCGGCATCATCCCTGCCTCATCAGTGCCACATCAGTGTGTCCCTCCCATTGTCCAGCCTGTGTCCCGTCCCCCCCCCCCCCCCCCTCATCGGCCAAGCCTGTGTCCTCCCATCAACCAGCCCGGGTCCCTCCTCCCAACCAGCCTGTGTCTGGCCATGTCCCGCTGTCATCCAGATCCAGCCGATCACTCAGTATGTAAGAGTTTAATTCACTTAAGTTGTGTTCGTAAAGTCTCCAGCACGAGGGCTGTCCCCCCTTCATCCAGCCTGTGCCCCCCTCCCCCCTTCATCCAGCCTGTGTCTCTCCCCCGTCATCCAGCCTGTGTCTCCCCCCCCCCCCGTCATCCGGCCTGTGTCCCCCTCCCCCCCCCATCATCCAGCCTGTGTCCCCCCGTCATCCGGCCTGTGTCCCCCCCCCCCCCCATCATCCAGCCTGTGTCCCCCTCCCCCCGTCATCCAGCCTGTGTCCCCCTCCCCCCCGTCATCCAGCCTGTGTCCCCCCCCACGTCATCCAGCCTTTGTCCCCCTCCCCCCGTCATCCAGCCTTTGCCCCCCTCCCCCCGTCATCCAGCCTGTGTCCCCCTCCCCCCGTCATCCAGCCTGTGTCCCCCTCCCCCCGTCATTCAGCCTGTGTCCCCCTCCCCCCGTCATCCAGCCTGTGTCCCCCTCCCCCCGTCATCCAGCCTGTGTCCCCCTCCCCCCGTCATCCAGCCTGTGTCACCCCATAAGTGGTAATTAAATTATGTTGTGTTTGACAAATCTCCAGTGTAAGGGCTGCAGGGAAAATCAGACTCTATTCCTCTGATTGGAGGAGACGCGGTTCTATAATTTTCCTCGACCTCCCATACAATGTTATGAACAGCCGACCCCCAGCCCCCCTCTACAAGCACAGACCTAGGCCCCTCCCGCTGCTGCCAGCACCAATGTATCGCCGTCTCCATATCAAGTGTGAGATTAAAAGCAAACAAGTCACTGTACCTGAGGCTTCAAAGCATTGATCGACAGGTTCCCATTAATAAACTAGATATAATATTACCAAACCCATAAACAAGCTCTATTATTATGCACTCCAATGAAGACAGAAGGAATATAGTTCAGATTTAGCCTTTTCTTACCGACCGTCCTGTGGGAGGAGATATCAGAATTAAGGACCAGCAATGCGATCGTATTGTGCAGATAACTAAACTCCCGAGCTTGTGCTGAACTCCACCGCCGATTCTGGGAAGGAGGAAATAAAAAAATCATAGAGTGTAAAAAAAACACAACTACTACTAAATACATAGAACATAAAACTACTGGGGGCAAAGCAAATCCTGCTGGCTTGGTGTCTGCATATTAGTCTCAGTTTAATAACATAGTAGAATGTCCTTCAATACAGGAGGGCCAAAGTCCCCAGTGTGTGAGGCTCCAATAGGAAGGTTTCCAGCAGAAAAAAGGATTTGCTGGGGAGGAGAACCCTACCCTAGGTATATATGGGCAGCTAAAGGTTAAACAACATATGCTTTGTATATTTGGGGGAAACAAGAGATCAGCAACTCAACCAATAGGTATGATAAGGTGACCGAGTGGTGAAGGGGATGGCCTGCTAATCAACTGTGCTCTGCACTCATGGGTTCAAATCCCGTCCTCATTGAAGCAGGTTTCTCAGTAAGTTGCTTTTCATACCTGCCAGGTGGAGGTTATCATATCCAAGCCTGAACGGCCTATGAAAAAACCAAACAAGCCGCTAGTCTTCAAAAAAATTAGGTAGGTACAACATCATTCACTTACCTGGTTATTTTTCCGGTTGGGTCCGAGTAGAAAATTGATAAAGTGACGCAAAGCAGAATACTTCAGTAAGAGTTCAACAGCGCGAACTCCTTGCTGTGTAATATAAAAAAAAAGAAGCGTCATACACTGTTTAAAGCTAGCCCCGACAGCTATAGTGCAACCAGCCCCCCCTCCTCGACAGCTATAGTGCCCCCGCCCCCCCTCAAAAGCTATAGTGTGTGTAGCTCCCCCCCCCCCGGCCGCTATAGTGCATGGAGCGCCCAAGCCCCCCTTCCCCGACAGCTATGGTGCACCCAGTCCCCCCCCCCCCCCCCCCGACAGCTATAACGTGCGTGCAGCGCCCAGGCCCCCCACCCGACAGCTATAACGTGCGTGCAGCACCCAGCCCCCCCCCGCCGACGGCTTTAGAGCGTGCAGCGCCCAGCCTCCCCCCAACCCGACAGCTATAGTGCCTTCAGCGCCCAGCCACCCCCCCGACAGCTATAGTGCGTGCAGTCCCCCCCCCCCCCCCCCCGACAGCTACAGTGCGTGCAGCACCCAGCCCACCCCCCCCCCCCCGACAGCTACAGCGCGTGCAGCACCCAGCCCACACCCCCCCCCCCCCGACAGCTATAGTACGCCCAGCCCCCCCCCCACATGCTAGAGTGTGCCCAGTCTCCCCCCCGACAGCTATAGTGCATGCAGCGTCCAAACTCCCCTTCCCCGACAGCTATAGTGCACCCAGCCCCCCCGACAGCTATAACGTGCGTGCAGCGCCCAGCCCCACCCGATAGCTATAGTGCGTGCAGCGCCCAGCCTCCCCCCACCCGACAGCTATAGTGCGTGCAGTGCCCAGCCACCCCCCCCTGCCCGACAGCTATAGTGCGTGCAGCGCCCAGCCCCCCCCCCCCCCCGCCCCGACAGCTATAGTGCGCCCAGCCCTCCCCGACAGCTAGCTAGAGTACGCCCCCCCCCACATGCTAGAGTGCACCCAGCACCCCCCCCCCCCACATGCTACAGCACGCCCAGCCCCCCCCCCGCCGACAGCTAGAGTGCAACCAGCCCCCCCCCACAGCTAAAGTGCACCTATCCTTGGCAAGCAAAAAATTCAGTTTGAGTATTGGGGAGAGTTATTATAGCACTGCTGTCTGTGACCCGGCTACTGAGATGCACACATTTTTGCCTCATTAAAAGTCAAAGAATTGAAAGGGAATCCAGAATCTGGACAAAATCTTCCAACATAGGCACTTGTTCTGGTGGCAACTGTCTAATAACTATTAATTAAAAAAAACAAAAATCGTCAGCTTTTTTTTAAGCTTTGTAACCTATCATTATGAGTGACATGTTGACTTGGAAAGATGAGGAGTGAGCTGGCAGGAGATGTGTAAGGGGCTGATGTTCATGTCAGAGATGTTTTGTCTTCCCATTCAAGTCTATAGGAATGCAATCAGGTCAGCTGCAGCTCGTAAGAAGATGAACTGCAGGTCAACGTATGTTTCGTCAGTCCGTGCCAACGTCATGACGATGATCCCCCTGATGACGTCAGCACGGACTGACGAAACGTACGTCGGGAACGTGAGACCGTAACTTCCGGGTTGGTGGATCGCAGCGTGGATAGCGGCGTCCCCATGCTCTGGAACTGAGATTTCTGCTTACAAGGCGCTTTTACTGATGGATTGTAGCAAGTGTGATTTTATTCAATAAATGCTTTTTATCACAAACTACTGCACCATGAGAGCCCTTTTGTTTCCTTCCACTTATGACTTGATCCTATATTGATCCCTGGTCTGGCTATACACTCTTGATGGAGGGAGAGTATATGGTTAATATCACGATTCATTGGTGAAGTGATAAATCGGACTGTGTGAGGATTTTATATGCTTTTGTGACCCCCTATAATCAAGGGGTCCTGTACTTCTGGTAAGCAGTTTATACTACCACTGGGTGAACGTGTGGAGGCTTTGAGAAATTCACTCCTATCAAGTCTGCGATTTTCCATTGATTACTGTTATCTGGCTTAACACCTTGATGATTGGAACACTAGAGACTTTTTTGAATTTCTAATTTATTTTGGAGCACATTCCACCATTTGATTTATTATTATTATTATTGTGATTTATCTGTTGAGCGCCATACTTTGTTCAATTTTTAGTTTATCACGTTATGTTTATGTTGCAGCTCACAGAGTGAAAGCAATTTCACCATACATATATATATATATATATATATATATATATATATATATATATATATAATACATATATATATATATATATATATATATATATATATATATATATATATATATTCACGTATATTTATACTAAATATAATTGTTCACATTCATATGCACAGGTTTTGTTGGTGACCCACACCAATCCCTTCCCCGCATATACTATATTATGCTAAAAAAGTAGGCATCCAAACACAGAAATTAGATGGGGTCATGGCATGTGATTTGCACCTTTTGTAGAAAGCTGTTGAAGAGGAAGAAGTATTGTGCGCAGTTCTTGCAGCTCTCCGGCACGTCTTTATCCAGCAAGCTGAGCAGCATCTCGATGAGGAGGTGGATGCCATTCACCTGTGGTAGGACATTACACATCGATATCAGGCTGGGACTGAGTACCTCTGTACAGTACAAGGGGAGGAGTGGGGGGCCTTTACCTTGTCTTTGTGCAGTAATGCTCCATCCAGGGTCTTCTCCAGTACGGTGGCCACTGCACACCTCACCTCCCGAACACCGCACTCCAGCAGAAAGACTCTGATGGGGGTTTAAAAAGTAAAATGTTGGATATATGAACGCCCTTACATAAGAAGGACAGAAAAAAAGAGCCTTATTTCACCTTATTGTATGCACAGTGGGTTCACTTCAAACCTGGCTATGTATGTCCTACAAGAACTGTTTGAAACCCAGAGCAGTCATTATTTTAAAGTATTGCTTTTATCAGAGAGAGAGAGAGAGATTGCTCCAAGCACACAGCTTTTCCCATTTATTAAACTTTTGGAAACGTGTAGCTACCTCCAAGGTAGGTGCTAGTGAGAAAGTATAGTTTTGAACTCTGTCTGCTTACCAGAGGTGCTGCAGGTAAATCTATATTGTTCTCTGACGTCATATCAACGAAACGCGTAGAGCGCCATCGCGTCATTTACGCTGGGTTGGAACGCATCGCGTTCCGGAAGTGTGCCGCGATATTGGAACACAGCGGCTCTTGCACTGCTGACTCTGCTCGATTTTTTTGTGAGTACCATTCTTTATATTAATAAAAGGCTTATACTTTAACAATAATTCACTATATGAGCCCTTTCCTTCCTTCATATGGTCTGGATCGCCATACATATATAATATCCAATGATGCCATTGATTGAGTGAGATATATCCCTGTGAGCATTACTTCGCTTATCACCCTTGGGGGGGGGGGGGGGGGAGATATATTTGGATTCCTATATTTACCATTACTGATGTCCATGATCCGATGGGAAAACCCCTTTGAGCAGTACTACGCTTATTACCCCTGTGGGGGTACATACCTCTGGTAAGTGCGGTCTTTACTGAGAGGGGAGCACTTAGTTTCCTCACCTGCACAAGTCACCTTTTTGGATCACTTCAAGATTTACATCTCTGGGACTCCATTTATAATTTATTATATTTATTCACTTATATGGACGATTGTCTGACGTGCATCTGGTCACTTTATATCATTTTTGTGACTTGTATCCAGTCACTTTACACCAGCATCTTTGTTTACATTCATGTGTACTGTATAATGGATAGATTTATTGCACTCATTTATTGTTTATCTGTAGTAATTTATTCACTTTATACCACTTAATTTTACACATTGTATCACTTCTGGCTTTTTAGATACTATTTATGTTCAAGTGAGGAATTCATATTTCACCATTCCACTTTTTTAGCACTTATGTCACTTTACTATTTATTGTTCATTATTTATTTGCATTTTTTTACTGAAGTGGTTTATTATTGGGCAATTTGCATACACCCTTACCATTTACCTTTACCTCTTTTTCAATCACACTTTATATACCTCCCTAGTGGGGTTATATATAGAAAGTAGGCTGCAGCCAGATTAGTTTATCCACAGTGCGGATTTCTTCTTCCTAATTTACTATATAGTTCTCTGCCTACCAGAGAGCAGGATCGGTTAGTAAGGTCTGCTGATTGTGCTTAATATGCGATTCATTGTGCCTAGAGAGAGTTTCACAGTGGTCCAATAAGGATGCATGTTGGACAGTGGAAGAAAACCTGACGAACAGATGCATAGGCTTTGATACGGTCCTGGTGATTGGCAGAAGGCAGGTCGTCTCAGTGCATTCTGGGATGCTGTATAAAAGCCAGGAGCACATGTGCTCGGGGTCTTTGGCTGGAGAGCAGAGTCCTGGAGGGAGGAGGTGGCTGCCGCCTCCTCTATTGCAGGAGGTGGTCCTGAGGACCGGAGGAACGGATGAGAGGAGCTGAACCCAGAGGTCCAGGAGAGCCAACTGAGGCCGAGACACTGGAGACCCTGAGACCACAGTATTGCAAGTGCAGGGACTCACGTCAAGGAGTCTGACCTGAGGGGGGCCACCCAACGTGTAGGATAGTCAGTGGATGGGTGTCAGCGGTGGATAGAAAGGAGGATGCTAGAGAGTGTGTCCTGAAGATAATTACAAGCTCACCAAGTCATCTTAGGAAAGAGATTTCATTCCAAAATTCACATATAGTGGCAGGGTGAACCAACAGCCTGGCTGTACCTGAAGATAGGAGTCCTCAACAAATTGTGCATAGTTAATTTGGAGTATCCCACTATTCTCTTCTCCTATGCCTAATTTAAATAAAACAGAAAACAACCAAATACTCCTGGACTGATTATTGAAGCGAGCCAAGAAGGAACTAGAAACTCATTACTGAAGCCTGGTAACTCAGGGGGACCCGAGAGGTGTACATCTGGCAGTCCTTACGGGGGCAGTGCTACAAACGTTTAAAGGAAACTCATCATTTTGTCAATGCGAAGCTCCCCTGAAAATGCATATTATTTGTGGGAATATCAGGGGTCAGACTCCTGATGGCTCCTCTGCTCCAAACAGTGCAGATCAGGACGCAGAGGGATTGATTTATTAAAACTGGGGAGAGCAAAATCTGGAGCAGCTCTAGATGGAAACAAATCAGCCTCTGTTTTTTTTTTTTACAAAGCTTAAAGGGGTAGTAAAGTCAGAAGGTTTTTCTCTTTTTTTTTTATCTTAATGCATTGTATGAGCCCCTTTTCGATCCAGCAATGTCCACGATTGTCTCTGCCATCTGGAACTCCCCTTCTCATTGGCTAAGACACCGCAGCAGCGCCATTGGCTCCCGCTGCGATCGAAGTCAGTTAGCCAACGAGGAGAGAGGGGGGGCCAAGTCGAACGGCAGCACCGTGTCTGAAAGAATACACGGAGCTGTGACTCGGCTCCGGTGCCCCTATATCAAGCTGCTTGCAGTGTAGGCACTCAAAGGGAGGGAGGGGCCAGGAGACCCAGAAAGAGGAGGATCCTAGCTGCTCTGTGCAAAACCAGCTGCTAAGAGGTGGTAAGTAGAACATGTTTATTTTTATTGAAATCATCTTTAATTGAACAAGCTGAAGTTAGAACTGGATTGGCTACCATGTACAGATGGACCAGATTTTGCACTCTTCAGTTTTAGTGAATTAACCCCAGAGTCTTGCAGTGATTCTGACAGCTCTAAACCTGGAAATGCTAGGAGGTGAGAGCTTCCAGTTCCTCTAGGAAGGGGGAGTCAGCTCAGGAAAGAATTACTGTTAGATGAATCTACTGTGTTTAGGTGGAACTTTAGTCAGAAAATGAAGTTCAGCAGGCTGCCCCCTTTTATAGCTATGTAAAACATTAAAAATAAGTGTCTATACGGTGTAAAATCCAGTAATACACTGTCTCACCCTACTCTGCACATGCGCAGTTGCTCTCCTTTTTTAGGCACTGCCGAATTTGTAAAGGCCGATCTGCTGACAGTCTTAAAGCGTAACTCCACTTTTGTTGAGAAAAAAGCATTCTGCTCTGGATGATCTCTGTACATTGCAGGGATTTTAACAAACTTTTCAGATTCCTACCTTTTGTTACAACAGCAGCTGACCATCCTCTCTCAGCAGGGAGCGATCGAGGCACCGGCCCTGTGGATCGGCGTCCGCGCTGCCTGGTGGAGGTTGGGAGCGCGCCCCCCAGCACACGACCGACGAAGAGCTACGTCGGTTCATGCCGGAGAGCCAGCCTGCCGCAGTAAAACTGCGCCGGGCAGTTGGGAACTGGTTAATAATGTGGAATGTAGGTTCCTTGCTACAGATCATTACCGTATTTATCGGCGTATATAACACGCACCTCAATTTTGAGAGGGCAATTTCAGAAAAAGACTTATTTTTCAAATGAAGAAGCAAAATAAGGGTGGCTCAGAACTTTTTTTTATTAATATTACCACTTATAAAAGGTAAATAATGTAAAATTACTGTCAGCTAGTGTATCTCTTAGTTCCCATCCCCCTATCAGGAAGTGTTTCTTGGCTCCCCCCGGCAGACTTTTCATACTCTGGTCCCCTTTAAAATCAGTGCACACTGCTGCCTTTGCAGGGAGGATGGGCTGTCAGCTAGTCTGTGTCTCTTATGGCACTTTTCCACTGCAAGTACCGGCTCGGCTCTACTCGGCCCGGTTTGCTTTTCCACTGCTGTTACCGCATGGTACGGTGTTGGAACGGTTTGGTATGGTTTGCTTTTCCACTAAAGTAGTACTAAAGTTAAGTGGGTGGGATAACAACGATTCTCTGACCAATCAGTGGCTAGTAGTGACTGCATGCAAAGAATTGTGTGGTACTGTTTTAGAGAGCCGTACCGTTCGGTTCCATGTAGTAGAAAAGCGCCGCCGTACCGTACCGTTCCTACACGGTACCATGCGGTACCAGCAGTGGAAAAGCACAAAAGTGAGCCGAACCATCCGGTTCCATGCAGTGGAAAAGCGCCATTAGCTCTCCCTTCCCGTCAGGCAGTGTCTCTGTGTTCAAAACTCCCATCTTTGTCACATTTTTTACTTCATTAAATTACTTGTACCTGACGGGTACAAGTTCTGTAACTTTCTCTCATCAGCCAGCAAACTCTTGAGAGTCTGCAAACTCTCGCGAACAGTGCAGAGCGTTACTGTGGTTACGTTCCGACGGCTGCGAGAATTCAACTGGTGTGATGTGTTTGTCTGGAGAAGAGGAAGGCTGCCGGAGACCTGCAATGCTGGTCCGGGGTGGCCCGGGACTCTCAGGTTTTCCGGGCCATTACTGTGACATCCACTTGCCTTAGATTCGCCGCTATGTGGTATGTACCATGGCTTCTTACCACTATATCGGCGTATAACACATACACATCATTTACTCCCTATTTTCAGGGGGGAAAAGTGCATGTTATACGCCGATAAATACGGTATTTTTTACCAAGTTATGGGGCAAAGTTCCACTTTAGGCATTTTTGTTTTATCTTTGCAAAATTGATGTCAGGCAGGTCCTCTAAACCAGTTTCAGAACCAGAAGGGGACATCATCATTACTTACTTGACGAGTTCCCTTCCCTCGGAACTGACAAAGTACTCCACCAGCCATTGGCACGCTTCACAGCTCTTGGAAACCAGGGCATCGATGGTGGCTATCCATTCCTCTGTGTCAACCCTAAAGCAGACAAATACACCATAAACTGCATGATAAACACACATTGCCCACACACAAAGACCCAATTACCCCCCAAAAGTGCTTCTTCTGCAAGGTCAATTTAAAGCAGACCTTCATTTAAAAGTTAAAGCTCCACTCATCCTCCTCTACCAAAATTGGTGTTTTTTGCTGGGAGCGGGTACCTTTTTCTGGGAGGTACCCACTCCAATCTCCACAGTTCTCACCCAACCAAAAACATTACTTGGGCTCCCCACCCCAAACCTTGTCCCATGCCCCAGGTGGTGTAGGACCACTCCTAAAGCATTGCAAGATCTCGCACATGCACAGTGCAGGGCTGGCTATGATTTCTCAGGAAGCCAAAATTGTCTCCCAAATCCAAGATGGTTGTTCAGGGTCCTGCAGAGATGAGAAGAATGGGCTGCAGGAAAACAGCAATGGACTCCAGGGACTGGTAAGCACCTCATTTTCCAAAGTCAGCAGCTAATGAATTTCTAGCTGCTGACTTTATTTTTTTGAGTAAAGTTTCTCTTTATGGTTGTAAAGGTACAAGGTTTTTTACCTTTATTTATTGGATGAAGGTAAAAAAAACCTGTGTGCACCAACCCCCCTCCAAATACTTACCTGAGCCCCCTCTTGATCCAGCAATGTCTACAAGAGCCTCGGCTCTCCAGGAACTTGCACTGCTAATTGGCTTTTGGCAGCAATTGGCTCCCGCTGCAGTCAACCACAGCCAGTGAACCAATCAGAAGACAGAGGGGCGGGGCTGAACCATGACTCAGTGTGTGAATAGACACAGAGAGCTGCGGCTTGGGGGCAAGCTGCTTGCTGTGGGAGCACCAGACAGGAGGGAGGGACCAAGAGCACACACATGGGACCCGAGAAGAGGAGGATCCGGGCTGCTCTGTGCAAAACTACTGCACAGAGCAGGTAAGTATAACAAGACTTTAATACTGCTTTAAGTATATTTTCATACCTGAGTTTCTTCTTTGTTCGAAGATAGGTGTGGAGAAGGAACTGGATGGCCAGCTGGGCACTGACTTTTGCCATAGAGGAGTAATTCGGATGTTTCAGCTTGGTCTGGAACAAAAAAAAGGTGAAACTGTCAAATACAGCATGACATCTACTGATAGGTCAGTGTTACTCCAACACCACTCATTCAACAGTCTTGGCCCAAGTCAGAGCATCATCACATAGTGCAGGAATATGAAACAGAGGGGGCAAGGCACCCCTTAAAATTTTGAAATAAACTACTATGGGGGTTGGGGGAGCTGGGTTTGCGTAATGAGAGCACTTGTCATAATGCCAGACCCACTGCCTAGTTTGCTCTACTCAAGTTATGACACACTCCGTCACTGCTATATGCTTAACTTCTTTCTAGACCAGCATCCTTATTCTTTTTTCCACTGGGCAACCAGTGATGCCGTAATCTCAGTGTAAACTCACAGGAGATACACTGGGGTGGGAGAAAAAAAAGCAGCGTAGACTGTGGCAGCCGCTGGTCCTGGCTGTGCCAGTGGAATCCGACAGTTCCTGATGCCTGAGGAAGGAGCACGCATGCTCCGAAAGCGAGCACCCCTCTGCCACTACCGGATGTGACGCAAGGGAACTGGAACACCGCCAGAGTCACAGGAAGTGTCGGATTCCACCGGCACAGCCAGGACCAGCGGCTGCCACAGTCTACGCTGCTTTTTTCTCCCACCCCAGTGTATCTCCTGTGAGTTTGCACTGAGATTACGTCATCACTGGTTGCCCAGTGGCAAAAGAATGCTCCCACCCCACTTGTCTGTTACAGAGTCCATCTAGTTCTGTTTGAAGCCTGCAGCCACCTCCTCCATCCTTTTCTAAACACTCCAATGATTGAACTATCCTGCATACCACCCTACAAAGACTGATCAGTGAAAAACAGTCATGCATTCTTAGGCATGTACTTGACATCTCACTAGCGCTGGTCGAACGGTGTATATACAGGAGATACACTGACCTGTCCACCCAGATCCATTCTTACATAGTTAGTGAGGTTGAAAAAAGACATCCGTCCATCCAGTTCAACCTATGATGTGTGTGTGTGTTTGCTGTAAACTGTACATTGAATACCCCTGTATGTTGTACATTGTATACCCCTGTATGTTGTACATTGAATACCCCTGTATGTTGTACATTGTATACCCCTGTATGTTGTACATTGTATAACCCTGTATGTTGTACATTGTATACCCCTGTATGTTGTACATTGTATACCCCTGTATGTTGTGGTCTTTAAGGTGCCCATCTAATAGTTTTTTGAAACTATCAATGCTCCCTGCTGATACCACTGCTTGTGGAAGAGAATTCCACACCCTTACTGCTCTCACAGTGAAGAACCCCTTACGTATTTTAAGGTTAAACCGCCTTTCCTCTAGTTTTAGTGAGTGGCCACGTGTCTTATTGTATTCCCTGTCTCTGAATAGGTTGTTCCATAGGCTAGGGTTGCTAGTACAGTATTTGTACATTGATATCATATCCCCCCTCAATCGTCTCTTCTCCAGAGAGAATAAGTTCAGTGCTTGTAGTCTTTCCTCATAGCTGATGTCCTCCATTCCCCTAATTATTTTTGTTGCCCTTCTCTGGACTCTCTCCAGTTCCAGCACATCCTTCCTGAGGACCGGTGCCCAGAACTGGACAGCATACTCCAGATATGGCCGGACCAGAGTCTTGTAGAGAGGGAGAATAATCTCTTTATTTCTGGAGTGAATCCCCTTTTTTATACATCCCAGCATTCTGTTGGCTTTGCTTGCAGCGGCTTGGCATTGCATGCCACTGCCAAGCCTGTTGTCCACCAGTACCCCCAGGTCCTTTTCCATCCTAGACTCACCCAGAGGTTCCCCCCCCCCCCCCTAGTGAGTAGCTTGCTTTCTGGTTTCTGACACCCAAGTGCATTACTTTACATTTTTCAACATTAAACCTCATCTGCCATGTAGTTGCCCACCCCGTTATTTTGTTCAGGTCCGCTTGTAAGGTTTCCACATCCTGCATAGAAGATATTGGCATGCTTAGTTTAGTATCATCCGCAAATACTGAGATTGTACTCGATATCCCCTCCTCTAAATCATTTATGAATAAATTAAACAGGATTGGTCTTAGCCAAATGTAAGACCTAGTTTACAGCATGTGCAGAGACGTCAGTTTATTAGCATGCGTCCTGCATGGGCTCAAAGAAAACAATTGTTCTCTATGTGCCCTGTTCAGACCACAACAATGGTATCACGTGTGGATTTTTTCTGCACAAAAATCTGCAAAATGTATGCAGTTTTCTGCCTGGAAATAAAAGTGATGTGACATCAATATTGGTATAAACAGGGCATGAAAACTGATGTCAACATGCATCAAAACTTACTAAATCGCCCATGACAATTCATGTCTCTGCAGGTGAAACCTGCACATTTTTCCAAATGTATGGTCGTGTGTGTCCGCTGACCACCCGCAATCGCTCCCCATGGAGACAGAACGGCGGTCTATCCATGTAAACCAGGCAGATGGCCATTCTTTTACAAATGTACACCGGGATCTTGTGTTCCTACTATTGAGTACATCCCCCCACAGTTAGAAAGCACTCCCTAGGAGCACACTTAACCCTTTGATCGCCCCTGGTGTTAATACCTTCCATGCCAGTGTCATTAGTACATTAACAGTGCATATTTTGTAGCACTGATTACTGTATTAATGTCACTGGTCCCCCCCAAAAGTGTAAAAAATGTCAGTTAGGTGCCTGATGCAATGTCACAGTCCCTCTAAAAAGGGCTGATCGCCATTACTAGTAAAAAAATAATAAATAAATAAAAATGACAAATCTTTCCCCCTAGTTTGTAGACATGATAACTTTTGCACAAACCAATCAATATACACTTATTGGGATTTTTTAATCAAAAATATGTTGCAGAATACATACTGGTCTAAATTGGATGAAACAAACTTTTTATTGGATATATTTTATAGCAGAAATTAAAAAATATAGTTTTTTTCAGAATTGTCGCTCTTTTTTTGTTCATAGCGCAAAAAATAAACGCAGAGGTGATCAAATACCACCAAAAGAAAGCTCTATTTGTGGGAAAAAAGGACCGTGCGATTGTCAGTTAAAGGAATGCAATGTTGTATCTCAAAAATGGCCTGGTCATTAAGGGGGTAAAACCTACCGGTCCTTAAGTGGTGAAGAACTTTCATTTGACTTCCTAACCAAAAATCGACTTTCATTTTCAAGAAGCAGGATGAACGTTTTTTTCTACAATGAACAAAGTTCTAACAGTGTATGTTTTTTTATTCGGGATAGTCCTTTAGTTTAAAAAGAGAAATTTAAAAGTATGGGGTTATTGTATTCTTTTACCTAGGTGATGCTGCATCTGTCCCCTGGCCTTTCTGCACTGAGAACCAAGCGATCAAACACCGCCTAGTTCTGACATCTCCCCGAGCAGAGCGCTGTTGACTGTCGGCTCTCTGCTCTGCCTCCTCCTCGCTCATTGGAGCGCTGAGCTGTGGAGGGGCGGGCACAGGTTCTCAGCAGCTTGCCGGGTGTCAGTTCAGGCACCTGGCGGATACCAAATGCCCAGACTGCTGTATGGACAGTGAAAGCCGTTTATCTATGGAGGTAAGTGCAGCAGAGACTGGGGGGGGTTTGTGAGGGTGTGGTGTGGTAAACCATCCATAGACGGATCGAAATTTGGTATGCTCACTGCCATCAGCTATAGCCAACAGCAGTTATTGTATTCTGACAGTAAGGAAATCTCCTTTAACAGGAGGGGGGACAGTGTCTGTTGATGGGGGAAGCATGCGATTTTCACGGGTGAAAAGGAAAAAAGCATTACCTATGGCCAGCCTTAATCGTTTTTTTTTTTTTTTTTGAAAAGGTGACCTTAGACTTTAAGAAATGGGAGTGAACAGCCGAAGGCACAATTAGGCCAACATCCCAAACAAAATGCAAAAAGGGGGAAAAGTAGTGTCTCTAAATGGGACTTTAAGGGCCTCAAGAAAAAGGAAAAGAAAACTGAATTTTTGTAAGATCTTACCTGTAAAATTCCTTTCTCTGAGTCCTCCGACAGTCGCCACCACTTCATATTCATCACTAATAGGGTTATTGACCTTTGCTCCGCAGGAGTAGCTAGGCAACAGAATATATTAATATCAAAGCTTTTAGCATATCCCACCCCCAGGGGGTGGTCCCCTCAGTCAATACCTCCCTGCTTCCTGCATTCCCAACTCAGTTTCAGTAGCATAGCAGTAGAGTACATAAACAAACCTGAAAAGAGGGGCGGGGGCGGCGACTGTCGGAGGACTCAGAGAAAGGAATTTTACAGGTAAGATCTTACAAAAATTCAGTTTTCTCTTACGTCCTCCGACAGTCGCCGCCCACTTCATATTCATCACTTATGGGGACGTCCCATAGCAGTGTAGACATGAGGGGTGGGTAAAAACGCAGCCGCGCCTAAAGCAACGCAGAACCCACATCAGAGAAAAGAACCTTACCAAGTAAGGAAACCAACTGGGCAACAGGAAAAAAACGTGCTCAACAGGAGCAACAACCCAGGAAAACAAGTAACCGAGGGATAAAGACATCCCAACAGCCAAGGACCCAAACAAGGGACCCTAAGGCACTGCCGCACTAAGAACTTTGCGGCCAAAGGAAGCATCCGCCGATGCCTGAACATCCACCTTGTAGAATTTTGAGAAGGTGTGAACTGACGACCAAGTCGCCGCCTTACACACCTGGGCCACAGAAGCCTGATGACGATAGGCCCAAGACGTACTCAGAGACCTGGTAGAGTGCGCCTTCACAGGGAAAGGAGGAACCTTCCCCTTCAAAGCATAGGCTTGCACAATGGTCTGTCTGATCCATTTGGCAATGGTCGCAGCCGACGCTGCCATGCCCTTCCGAGGACCCTCTGGAAGGACAAATAGAGAATCTGACTTGCGAAAGGATTTCGTCGATGCCAGGTAAACCCTGATCGCCCGAACAACATCCAAGGAATGCAAAGCCACCTCCTTTGGATGCTTAGGCTTCGCGCAAAGCGAAGGCAAGACAATGTCCTCATTGAGGTGAAATTCCGAGATCCTCTTTGGAAGAAAAGAAGGGTTAGGTCGTAAGACCACCTTATCCAAGTGAATCACCAAGTAGGGAGAGCTGCAGGACAAGGCCGCCAGCTCCGACACCCTGCGAGCCGAAGTGATCGCTACCAAAAAGGCAACCTTCTTGGACAACATAGACAACGAGATCTCCCTGATCTTTTCAAATGGAGCATGCTGTAACATGGACAGAACAAGGTTCAAATCCCATGGAGGTAAAGGATCCCTCCGAGGAGGGGCCAAGTGTCGCACCCCTTGAACAAAGGTGCTAACCAAAGAATTAGACGCCACAGGGCGTTGAAAAAGAACGGCCAGCGCAGAAATCTGACCCTTAATCGTGGCCAACGCCAAACGCTGGTCCACGCCCGTTTGAAGGAAAGCCAACACTCTCGATACCGAGTATGAGCGCGGGGAATACCCCCTGGACTCACACCAGGCGAAATACGCCTTCCAAGTACGGTAGTAAATCTTCCCCGAAGAGGCCTTCCTGGCCTTGATCAAAGTGGGAATGACCTCAGGGGAGAGACCCCTATCCTTCAGGACCTGGCTTTCAACAGCAAGGCCGTTAAAGCCAGCGACTGTAAAGCAGAATGGAATATCGGTCCTTGAGACAGGAGGTCTTCTCGAAGAAGTAGACGCCACGGAGCGTCGACCGCTAGATACACGAGGTCTGCGTACCAAGACCGGCGAGGCCAGTCTGGTGCCACCAGAATCACCGTGTGCGGTTCCGAGACCAACCTGCGAAGGAACCTGGACAGCAACTGAATCGGTGGAAAGGCATACATCAGACGATACCGATGCCAAGGCGCCACTAACGCGTCTGCCCGAGGATCGCGCGTCCTTGCTACGAACCTTTCCACCTTGTTGTTTAGACGAGACGCGAACAGGTCCACATCTGGGGACCCCCACTTCGCACACAGCATCTGAAAGACATCCGGGTGAAGTGACCATTCTCCCTGGTCCAGGGCCTGGCGACTCAGATAGTCCGTCTGCCAGTTCTCCACCCCCGGAATGTGAACTGCCGTTATCGCCGGGACGTGCGTCTCGGCCCAAGACAGAATGTCGGCTACTTCCCGAGCCGCGCGGGCACTCCTGGTGCCCCCTTGGTGGTTGACGTAGGCCACCGCTGTGGCATTGTCCGTCTGCACCCGAACCGGACGGCCGTGAAGCCTGTCCGTCCAACGCAGAAGGCAGAGATTTATTGCTCGCAATTCCAGAATGTTGATTGGAAGGGAGGATTCCTCCTCCGACCAAGTTCCCTGGGCGGACAGAACGCCCAGAACACCACCCCAGCCCGACAGGCTTGCATCCGTGGTGATCACTGTCAACGAGAAAGGGCGAAAAAACTTGCCCCCCGACACCACCGGGGATCGGAGCCACCACAGAAGATCCCTTCTGGTATGAGGACTCAATGAGATCCGTAGATCCAGAGATTGCGGACGCCCGTCCCACACGGCCAGAATCTCCGCCTGGAGACCCCGCGTGTGAAACTGGGCGAAGGGAATCGCCTCGAAGGCCGAGACCATCAACCCCAGACACCTCATACACGTCCGGAGCGACGAGTATTGATTGTCCCCGAGGGACTGGACCGCGTCCTGAAGCGTCCGGAGCTTGTCTTCCGGCAGGAAGACCCTCGCTTGAGCAGAGTCCAGGATCATTCCCAGGTAGGGAAGACGAACCGACGGACACAGAGTTGACTTTGGAAAATTTATCGTCCACCCGAACTCCTGCAGAGTCTGCATCGTGATGGACAGGTCGTTCACCAGGCCCTGACTGGTCGCAGACCGAATCAGGATATCATCCAGATACCCCCGGACAGAAATGCCCTGGGCTCTCAAAGCCAGAACCGGCGCAAGCACCTTGGTGAAAACCCGCGGAGCCGAAGCGAGACCAAAGGGCAACGCCACGAATTGGTAATGATCCTCCGCAATGGCGAATCGAAGGTACCTCTGGTGACCCTCGAAAATGGGGATGTGAAGGTACGCATCCTTCAAATCGATGGAGGCCATGAATTCCCCCGGAACTAGAGCAGCCACCACCGAGCGCAGGGATTCCATGCGGAACTTGCGAACCCGCACAAAGCGGTCCAGAATCGGACGTACCTTGCCCTCCTTTCCGGGCACAGTGAACAGATTAGAATAGAACCCCCGAAATCTGTCCCGATGAGGCACCGGAACCACCACTCCCTGGGCCCGCAGGTCCCGCACCGCCAGGTGCAGATCCTGCAAGCGCTCCGGAGTCAGCTGAAGGTTTGAGGGGAAAAATCTGCCCGCCGGCCGAGAGAGAAACTCGATCTTGTATCCAGATGGAAAGATTTCCTGAACCCACCTGTCCCGAATGCGATCCAGCCAGGGTTGAAGAAAACCGAGCAAACGCCCCCCCACCCCAGAACCGGGTGAGGGCGTCCCTTCAGGCCGTATTGTTATGGGCAGCGGACCAGGACTGGCCGGATTTCTGCTTACCTGCCCACGGCTTCTTCTGGGAGCCTTGGCCCTTGAAGGGCTTGCCCTTATAGTGCGACCGAAAGGCACGAAAGGACCCCTGAGAGGACCTAAACGATGTATTCTTCTTACCACGAACAAACTTATTCTTGTGAGTTTGGGGCAAGAGAGTGCTCTTACCCCCATAAATATCCTTTATCAGAGTATCCAAGGATTCGCCAAAAAGGCGAGATCCCGCGTAGGGCAAGTTAGCTAAAGTCTTGCGAGAAGATTGGTCAACAGACCAACATTTCAGCCATATCAGGCGACGGTTCAAAACTGCCACACTTGAAAGACGCGCAGCCAAAGGGACCAAATCTAAGTCCGCATCACACAAATACATGACACCCTGATGAATTTGATCCACCATAGCCAATGTTGTCGGCGGGGCAGAGTCAGCCACCAGGGTGCGCCTGAGCACCTGCGTCCAATCCGCAATAGCCTGGGCTGCCATAATGGAAGCAAAAATAGGCTTCAGCATAGAGCCAGCACCCGTATAAGAATGACGGGCCAGAGACTCCAATCTCCTGTCCGTCGGGTCCCGGAACACCGGGGTATCCTCAGCAGGGATCGCAGTGGATTTAAAATCGCCACCGCATGATCCACCTGAGGCGGCACACACCAGCGCTCATCAGTGGCGGGTGTAAATGGATAACGCAGCTTGAACCTACTCGGCACAGCAAAAGGCTTTTTTAAATTGCGCCATTGCTCATCAACCGCGCGCTGAAATTCCGTAGAGCAAGGAAAAACCTGCGATGTTTTGCGTTTCCTTTGCGTCCCATAAGAGGACATCAAAACAGGAGGACATGGTTCATCCTGCAAATGCAGCGTCTGCTTGATAGAAGCAACCAACTCATCCATGAGTGCAAGCTCTTCAGACGAGCCAGGGGGAGAACTATCAACCCCTTCCACCTCAGCCTGCCCCTCAGACCCCACAAGGTCTAGAGATGAGTGAGACCCTGAGAAGGGCACTCCAGCCATAGCAGCCCCATCGTCCTCTGAATCAGAGGAAACAGACACTCTGGGCCGTTTTGTGGATCGATCAGCCCCCA
The DNA here is from genome assembly GCF_965119305.1 of Pelophylax lessonae. Lineage (NCBI taxonomy): Eukaryota > Metazoa > Chordata > Amphibia > Anura > Ranidae > Pelophylax > Pelophylax lessonae. The sequence goes on along the minus strand of NC_138775.1, from coordinate 288,390,413 downwards.
GCATCTGCACCTGAGCAGCCAAATTTGCCACAATAGTAGCCAGATTAGCCCCCTCGGGGGAAGCAGCAGCCCCTTGGCCCCCCACCAAAGTGGGAGGAAACTTGCAATCCTGAGAATCCATGCCCCAGTAGTATTAGAAAAAAAGGAGTACTGCCCCTTTAAGATCGCGGCGAGCGTAGCCCACCGCACTCACAGAATACACCGACCCCCACAGGGATAAGAACACTGGGCAAGGAATACAGGAAAATGGAAAGGTAAAAAACCTGGAGAGACCACACAGGCTGCTGCCACCGATCGCTGTCCCAGAGCAAAAGGAAGTGATGCAATGACTGACCGCCCCTGTAAATCCTATGTAAGGCTACACAAACATGGCCGCTCGGCTGAGGACTTCATAGGCAAATAGAAAATGGCGCAGACATGTGGCCTGATCGATCGCCGCCAAAATGGCGACGTTTAGCGCCAAAACGCTGCGCCTTACCACACAGGACCGGCCACCACAATTTTGCCGCAAAAAAACGGCAGCGATCACCGCACAGCATGTCCAAACCCAGGCTGCTTCATGTATGTACTCAGCAGAGCAGGAGAGCCCCCCCCCCCCCCCTCGCAGCCCACACACAGGCAGTAATTCCACACAGGAACTGACAGGGAGCTCAGCAGCCAAACAGACATGCAGGGTCACACAGTCCCAGACTGACACCCAATAGACAGGTCCCCACATAGAGATACACTTACCAGACCGGATGGCGTGGGGAGCCTGCTCCAGCGACCAAACCGCTGTACTGAGGACAGGGAGTGTCGCAGCCGTGACGCAGTGGAACTGCGGTGCGAAACCGCAATGGCGTCCAGTGAGGTAGCCACCTCACAGATAGCATCCCTGTAGAGAACAGGGATGGGTCGTTCAATGTGCCAGGGAAACCTGTGCTGAACGCTCGATGGCAGGCAGGGAAGCCCCTGGCCCTGAGCCCTGGGAACCAGGGTGGCCAGTCCGAGACCCAGCTCCGCACGATCATCTTCATCAGAAGAAGCTAATGCTGAAAATAAACAGCTAAGTAAAAGAAAGAGAAAAAAACTCCAAATAAAATCAAAAAGAGAAAAGAAGCTGAGACAGAGCCCCAGCACAGGAACAGCCAGCCTACTCCTAAGCTAGGCATTAGAAACTGAGTTGGTAAGCAGGAAGCAGGGAGGTATTGACTGAGGGGACCACCCCCTGGGGGTGGGATATGCTAAAAGCTTTGATATTAATATATTCTGTTGCCTAGCTACTCCTGCGGAGCAAAGGTCAATAACCCCATTAGTGATGAATATGAAGTGGCGGCGACTGTCGGAGGACGTAAGAGAAATATGTTTTTTTTTTCTTGAGGGCCTTAAAGTCCCATTCAGAGGCACCCCTTTTTCACTTTAAGTTAAACAAGTTTTACAGTCTAAGGCCCCTTTCACACTTGTGCGACTTTGTCTTGCAGCTTGGGACTGCAAAGTCACATGACAAGTCGCACCCTATGATTTCCAATGAGTACCGTTCATATCTGTGCAACGTCAAGTCACCGTGACTTCAAAGTAGTCCCTGCACTACTTTGGTATGACTGATGCGTTTTGAGGTCCATAGACCCCAAGATTACACAGACATTGCTTCAAGTCCAGTCAAAAGCGCTGCAAAATCATGCAACTTTTAGATCGCACAAGTGTTAAAGGGGCCTCAATCAGTGTTCTACTCATTATGTAATTCTTGACTGCAGTTAAAGCGGTAGTATACTCTTTTTTTTTTTTTTTTACCTACAGGTAAGCCTATAATAAGGCTTACCTGTAGGTAAAATTAATATCTCCTAAACCTGAACGGTTTAGGAGATATTTGCCCTGCATGCAGCCGCTAAAGCTAGCGGCGCAAATGCGTTCTGAAGGTCCGGCGGACCTTCAGAGTTCCTTGCCGGAAAGTGACTCCATGCGCGGGAGTGACATCGCGGCTCCAGCCACTCTCAGCGCCGGAGCCGCCGAACCCGGAAGAGACGCAGAGGGAGCATGTCAGCTCCAAGAGCAGTGTCCGGGGCTCTGTGTTGGGGCTTCGTTTTAAGGTAAGTATTTCATAATGAGCTAGTATGCGATGCATACTAGCTCATTATGCCTTTGTCTTGCAGGGTTTTTTTTTTTTTCTGGGAGTATACAACCGCTTTAAAAGACGAGACACCAATATTTATACCAAATGTCACTTACAGCATTTACAGAAGCCAAGGAGAGAACAAAGCTGAAATAGTCACTGTTGTAAACATCTCTGTTCTTCATAAACTTTAGATTCTCGTCTCTGACCATCTGTAAACAGACAAAAGCTGCGTCAGTTACCGCTGGGAGCAAAAACAACACGGAGGAGAGGCAATGAAGAATCATCTCAGCACTCGACTGAACGGTGACGTCACCTGCCGCTGTATACCTGATATATCCGCAGAGGCATCTTCTCAACGAACAGGCCTTTCTTCTCTCCCTTCCGCACCAACTTGGTTAGAATAGACAGGCGGTCATTGGGTCGGTGGGGTCGAGGGGAGGACTGTGGCGAGATGTCCGGAGAGGACGGAGCTGATCTACAAGGGACAATGCATGCTGACCATCAACAATAAAAGCACAGATGGCTTTTAAAAGGTTAACAAGGCTGCTTGTGTCAATCAATTCCGCCGTATCCTCACCACTGTACTTTTACCAATATCAAGTATTCTGAATTGGGTAACCACAAAATCATCACAAATTATATCTGGACACTAGAGAAAAAGGTGTAGCGCTTAGGCTAATCCAAATAGTCCATAAGTAACACTTGTTTGTAGATATGGGGGAGTAAGTCAATCAGGCAGAAGTGCAGATGAAACCCCCCACCAGACACCGATCACACTGCCTCTTACCCTCCAGCTGATATGATAGAGCATGAAATATCCCACAGTAGACTCAGCCATCGCCCCGATGTCATCGCTGACGAAACGCGTTGGTTGGAACTTGGACATGTGACATCATCACGCTTCGGGACGCAGCGGCCATATTTGTGGTTTGTAATCTAACTGCATGAAATATCCCACAGTAGACACAGCCAATATCCTTTAATGTTGGGAATGACACTCCAATCCTTTTTGTAATGATACTGTCTCCATATAGCTCACGTATCCAGAGACATAAACCAAAAAGGCCACAAAAGTAAGAAAGGCACTCAAGAGTAGTAAGTTCCAAAAATCAAACTTTAGTTAAAGAGATAATAGCATACACTCACATTTGGCAGAGTTCATAAGCGCTGTATAGGTTAGGTTACAAACCACAAAGATGGCTGCTGCGTCCCGAAGAGTGATGACGTCACACGTCCAAGTCCCACCCAATGAGTTTCGTCAGCGATGACGTCGTCAGGGGCGATGGCTGAGTATACTGTGGAATATTTCATGCTCTATCAGATCAGCTGGAGGGTAAGAGGCAGTGTGATCGGTCTCTGGAGGTGGGTTTCATCTGCACTTCTGCCTGAATAATAGACTTACTCCCCCACATCTACAAACAAGTGTTACTTATGGACTATTTGGATTAGCCTAAGCGCTACACCTTTTTCTCTTATGTCATTTATGTCTTTATCCTACATATGTGTTAGCAGCTGGCTTTATACAAATGATTTGATTCACTTTTAGATATTTTTAGTCTGGTAATCCAAGCGCAGCTTTCTCTTTGTAACGCAATAACTGGACACTACAAGCAGCAGGGTAACAGCACAGTACGTACAGCGAAAGGTCCTCAGCCTCTTGGCGCACTACGCTCACTCTACTTTTCTTTGGTAAAACAGGAGAGTTCTGGTCGGACACACGTTGATAGAACAGCATGTAGGCGTTCCAGTACCGCCGGCGTACATCGGGGTATGGGTTGGCTGCGTAGAAAAATAAAAAGACTGAGTTCAACATACATGTGTGTCTAACAATCCTCATAAACATGTACCAAATCCAGCTAAATCAAAAAGTAAAGTAGACCTCATCTGCCCAGTATAGTCAGCCATGCATGCAGTGAATCGACTGCTGTTCAACGGCCACAGTAGTCCCTGCTGAATTGGCTGAATTTCCATCCATGTATGGCCAGCTTTAGAAATTAGCTCTTCTGAAGGTGTTGTAGTCAGCATTTCTGTTTTGCAGCACTGAGGTCATTGGTTCCAATCCCTGGCAAGTCACTATCTGCATGTTCTCCCTGTTCTCACCTGGGTTTCCTCCAGGCGCTCCGGTTCCCCTGCCACACTCCAAAACATGCTAGGAGGTTAAAGTGCTCCTAAACCCACAACAGTAAAAACAGCCTGTATTTGCAGTAAAGCATGTTTGGTATAATCACTGTGGAACCTAAGGGGTTAATCCTCTGCATTGTGTAAAAAGGCTGTTTGATCCCATCTTCTATGGTCCTCCACTTCTTCCATTGTCCCCAATCTGCTGATAGTACAGAGCCTTGGGGGCAATCAGCACGTGGCTCAGTTTGGTGTGTATTGCTAGAGAGTTTTTTTTCATTTTGGGAGGGTGCACGTGATCAGTACAGGGCCAATCAGCACTGTCCAGAGGGTCAGGAGTCTCATAGGACAGTCAGAGAAGGAAAACTCCTCCTACAAGCTTTAACCAGTGCTCGTCTGGACACTGATAGAAGTATATATATATATATATATGTATATATACACAAGACAAGTAAATGTCCCCTGTGCTCAAATGTTACATGTAGGCCAAAGAGGCATTGGCTAGATCGTTGGCATCTGAAGTCTTGCTGCCCTCTAAGGATGATGGGTAGCCACATTAACTGAAAGCAAAAAAACAAGAGAAGGGCGCACCGACCTAGTGTAATACCATAAAATATTTATTGACAAATTGTTAAAACCACATCATGCATTATACTCACAAGAGTACGCTATGTAAAAGCAAAAACCAAAAGAGTTCCTTCGGCTGTCCAGAGACCACAGGACCATGATCCTTAGTAATGACAGGCGAACTTGAAGGTGTCCATAGGGCTAACGCATTTCGAGGGAGCCATGGCTCTGAGGAAGAGGGTTCTCCCTCGAAACGAGTTAGCCCTATGGCCACCTTCAAGTTCGCCTGTCATTACTAAGGATCATGGTCCTGTGGTCTCTGGACAGCCGAAGGAACTCTTTTGGTTTTTGCTTTTACATAGCATACTCTTGTGAGTATAATGCATGATGTGGTTTTAACAATTTGTTAAAGCGGAGTTCCAGCCTCACACACTCACCTGTCCAACGGTCCAGCGATGCGGCGATGCGGCCGCCCGAAGCCTCGCTCTTCTCCCTCTCTACTCTGCGGCGCCGGCATCACTGGTGTGGCAGTTTGCGGCTTCACAGCCGGGTACGCACTGCGCATGTGCGAGTTGCGCTACGCGCCGTGATTGGCTGGCAATCTTCTGGGACCTCTGACATGTCCCAGAAGATTGCAGGGAGGGAGGGGGGAGAGGAGAACTTCCACTCAGGGCGCCGCGGCGCTCCGAGTGGAAGTGGGAGCGGGTACCTGTCAAAACTAGGTACCCGCTCCCCCCCCAAAAAAATGACATGCCAAATGTGACATGTCAGGGGGTTAGAATACCTAAAGCGGAAGTTCCACTTTTGGGTGGAACTCCGCTTTAATAAATATTTTATGGTATTGCACTAGGTCGGTGCCTCCTTCTCTTGTTTTTTTGCTAAGACTGCTATATACTGCTGATAAAAAAAAGGTATTAGGTAGTTTATATTTAATAAAATAATTGCATTTCCATGTTCTGTGGGAAACCAGATATAGTGAATGCAGGCGCCTGGGTTTAGTAACACATTAAATCCTAATTTAAAGTGGTTGTAAACCTCAGACATGAAGTATGAACAAAGCATAACCCTCTATAATTGGCCATATTGAGTGTGTGTTGTATGTATGTGGGATAAGGATCTTAGGAAGCAATCTCCTTGAGGGTAGGGACTGGTGATCGACAACGCTATAAAAATGCCTGAAGCAACAATAAATATTTGGCTGGAGCAGAAGATGGCCATCATATGCCTATGGTTGGAGTCACAAAGTGGACCTCCCTTATAATTCACGCAGAGTATGGGGATCCTTCCAGTCTCTATGGTGCCACCGCTTGTCCAAAAGAAGACATTACATTTTTTTTGTATTTGTGGGATTCGAATCACCAACTTACACTGATCGTACACCTTCGGTCTGTACTCCCCACCAAAGCATTCATACTCAATCGTCTCATCAGTAAGATCAAACTCCTCCACCACAGTGTCATTGAACTTGAACCATTTGCTTTTCCCACAGCTCCTGCCAAGAAGAACACAACACAATGATTATATAGAAGACACATTGCAGGAAACATAAAACTTTGAGGGTATTTCCACTTTTGCAGTCAAACTTGAGAAAAACCCACTATATGTTTGTCATGGGTTCCCATTCACACAGCATACCCATTTTTTTATTTAACCACTTCCCGCCTGTCCTCTAACAAAATGATGGCCGCAAAGTGGTTGCTCTATCCTGTCTGGGCGTCATATGACTTCCAGCAGGATAGGCCGCTCTGCGCACCTGCAAGCATTGATTACCAGTGCAGACCCTTGGGGGATGCCACTAGAGGCACCAGGTATTGCTCACCCATGGCCACCAGGGATGCCAATCAGTGCTCAGGGAGCCTGTCAGTGCCACCCACCAGTGCCCATCATTGCCATCTATCAGTGTCGCCTGCCAGTGCCGCCTATCAGTGCTACCTATCAGTGCTGCATATTAGTGCCTCATTATCATCAGTGCAGGAAAAAAAAAAAAACGTATTATTTATTTACAAAATTTTATAACAACAAAAAAAAAAAAAATCGGATTTTTGTAAGATCTTACCGTAAAATCCTTTTCTCTTAGCTCATTGACAGACGTAGTCTTCTTGATTCACATCAATTGGGTTATGTTGTCTCCGCAGGAGTAGGACTAGGCAGAAAGAAAAAACGTTCTGGCTCCACCCTAGGGGCAGTCCCAGAGGGTATATCCTCCCTCTCTCTGCTACAAGGAATCAGTTCTGTTATAAAGCAGCAATAGAGAATTTAACCCAACCCAACTCAATGATAGAGGGGCGGGTACTACGTCTGTCAATGAGCTAAGAGAAAAGGATTTTACGGTAAGATCTTACAAAAATCCGATTTTCTCTGTCGCTCATTGACAGACGTAGTCTTCTTGATTCATATCAATTGGGACATTCAGAAGCAGTGCCACAAATGAGGGGTGGGATTGACAGAAATCAAAATCCAATCTAGAAGGCCCAACCGATGCCAACTAGAAGTTTTAAAGGCTCATTATAAACAAAGAATGAGACTCAAATAAAAATTTCCAACGGAAAAAAACCCTCGAGGTAGACCACTGGTCTCCTCAAATGGCGGCCTGCAAAACCTTGCGGCCAAACAAGGCATCAGACGATGCCATTACATCAACTTTATAATGTTTAGTAAAGGTATGCACCGACGACCAGGTAGCCGTCTTGCACACCTGGACCACTGACGCCTGATGGCGAAAGGCCCATGATGCACTAAGTGCCCGAGTGGAGTGCGCCTTAACAGGGAACGGGGGCTCCCGACCCTTAATAGAATAAGCCTGTACCACCGTCTGTCTGATCCATTTGGAAATAGTCGCGGCAGATGCAGGCAACGCGGCCGACCAAGCGCGATGCAATGGTCTGCGCGCGCTCGTAGGCCGGCTGGGGTGACTACTAGTGTCGCCCAGATCCGGCATAATTGCTTGAAGATCTCACAGGAAAAAACACTGGAGAAAACTACCTAAAAAAATATTTTTTCTAGAAAAAAATCTTGCCAGGACCAAAAGATCCCAGCAAGGAACTTAGGTCCTTACTCCTGACTAGACAGAAAAAAACTGATTCCTTGTAGCAGAGAGAGGGAGGATATACCCTCTGGGACTGCCACTAGGGTGGAGCCAGAACGTTTTTTCTTTCTGCCTAGTCCTACTCCTGCGGAGACAACATATCCCAATTGATGTGAATCAAGAAGACTACGTCTGTCAATGAGCGACAGAGAAAACCTTTTTTTTTTTTTTTTTTTTAAAAACTTTTCGGTCTTTTTTTATTTGTTTGGCGAAAAATAAAAAAACCTTGCGGTGATCAAACACCACCAAAAGAAAGCTCTATTTGTGGGAAAAAAAAATTACATTAGGTACAGTGTTGCATGACCGCCCAATTGTCATTCCAAATGCAACAGCGCTAAAAGCAGAAAATTGGCCTGGGCAGGAGGGGGGGGGGGGTTGGGAGTGCCCGGTATTGAAGTGGTTAAAATTTTCTGACCTGTTTCTAAGGGGAAGGTGGCATGGCTGAATGAAAGATTTTTTTTAACCATTTTAAAACAAACAAGGCCCGTCCTCCGCTGACCTAGCAGAGCCACTCCAGGATCTGCAAGGATACTGACAATATTGTCAGGATCTACCTGACAATCTACCTGGCTGCCTGCTTGACAGTTGGCTCCGCCTATCAGCGCATGACTGCGAGCCAAAAAAATTCCTGCCCTTCACCCCCCTCCTCCTGCCCGGTGATCCAGTGAGCGCTGGAGGGGCAGAACGGAGGAGCAGTGACTGACAAGACACCACTCTCCTTTCTGAGCAATCAGCAGTCATGTGATTGCTCAGTTCTCAGTCTTAGAGCAAGACAGGAAACATCTGCAGCATCACACTAAAAAAAAAAAAAAAACTATACTTATTTAAAATAATACGGTCAGAGATCAAAAAACAAACAAAAAAATATGCAATGACTGGAATCGGGATTTTAAGTTTAACCGCTTCCGGACCGCCCACCGCCAATTTACTGTGGCAGGGTGGCCCTCATGCGCGAACTGAAGTAGGTCTACGTCAGTCGCGCGCCGGCAGCTAGGGGGCGAGTGCGTGCCGCTCCCCAGCCCCCACTCCGCAGCGGGGACTCCAATGCACGGGGCAGGTGGCTCCGATTGTCGCCTGACACCCACGATAGCTCCCCGCTGAGAGAGAAGAGCGGTCTGCTGTTGTAAACACATCTGACCGTTCTCTCTGGAATGATTACAGAGCCCATGTGATCCTTCTATATAGAAACACAGGTCTCTATGGTAATTTAACAAGCCACACCCCCTTAGTTAGAATCACTCCCCTAGGCTCACATTTAACCCCTTGATCACTTACTGTGTTAACCCCTTCCCTGCCAGTGTCATTATTACAGTAACAGTGCATATTTTTAGCACTGATTACTGTAGTAATGTCACTGGTACCCCCAAAAGTGTAAAAAATGTCAGTTAGGGGTCCAATCTGTCCGCCGCAACGTCACAGTCCCGCAAAAAAAAAAAAAAAAAAAAAAAAAAAAAAATCACAGATCGCCGCCATTACTAGTAAAAATAAATAAAAATGACAAATCTTTCCCCTAGTTTGTAGACGCGATAACTTTTGCGCAAACCAATCAAAATACACTTATTGCGATTTTTTTAACCATAAATATGTAGCAGAAAACAAATTGGCCTAAAAGGTTAAAAAAATTTAGATTTTTAAATTTTTGGGGAATTGCAAAAAATGGTCTGGTCATTAAAGCGGTTGTAAACTCTATAAAAAAAAAAAAAAAAATAAAAAAAAAAACCTGCAAGACAAAGGCATAATGAGCTAGTATGCATCGCATACTAGCCCATTATGTGTAACTTACCTTAAAACGAAGCCCCGACACGGACCCCCGGACATCGCTGCGGGCGCTGCCATGGTCCCTCGTCGTCTCTTCCGGGTCCGGCGGCTCGGGAGTGATTTTTCCGGCAAGCTCCCGGCAACTTAATTGAAGGTCCCCCGGACCTTCAGAGCGCATGCGCCGCTGCCGGTTTAGGAGATATTATTTGTACATACAGGTAAGCCTTATTATAGGCTTACCTGTAGGTAAAAGTGTCAAAAAGCGGGATACTACCGCTTTAAGGGGGCAAATCCTTCCGGTCCAAAAGTGGTTAAAATAATACGGTCAGAGATCAAAAAAACAAACAAAAAAAAATATGCAATGACTGGAATCTGGATTTTAAGTTTAAGCGCAGAGGGAGGGGTTTAGCCCCAAGTCAAGAAGTTCAGCCCTCAGCAAGTAGGGTGCATCTATTTTCAGAGGAGCCCACAGAAAATGCTTTTCTAAAGGCAGGCAACTTAAAATGTCTATTATAAAATTGGCTGTATAATACAGTTTTATAAGAATACCTTAAAGAAGTGTTTGAAAGGCCCAATACCCGCCATCATAATGCAATCTCTGCTTTTCATAGATTGACATAAATCAACAATATCTTGTACTGTCCAGGATTAATGCCTCTGATAATATACACAGGCAGATCAGGACCTGATAGTACCAGCTGCATACATTGGCTTGGTACCAATTGGTATTAACCATTGTGTACTGCAAACAACTCCATGTGTGCCACTGAACGAACATGTGGGCAGTACAGATGACAGATTTGTTGGATTACCGTCGGTCTTTGATGAAGGAATAATAATGTCCAGCATGAGCCTGACCGCTGTGCACAATGACGCCGGTCAGCTCGTAGTTTTCTGTTGGCGCCACTTTCTTGCGCGGGGAACTTCCTCCGGGATCCGTGGGTCTTCCGTTTTCACCGACCTCGGAGGAAGAGTCTTGCCGTGCCATGCCTGAGACTGTATACGGCTCCATGTTTAACATCCAAGGGAACTAGAGAAAAGAATGGAGAGTAAAGGTCAGACAAAGAAAAATCTGCCTTCTGCATGATTCTGAAACGAATACCGTTGACACTCGAATGCATTTAATGATTTTTCTATCATGGAAACTGTTCATGTAAATAGCTCTGACATACAGTGTATCCGGAAAGTATTCACAGCGCTTCATTTTTTCCACATTTTGAAATGTTACAGTCTTTTTCCAAAATGGATTAAATTCATTATTTTCTTCAGAATTCTACAAACAATCCCCCATAATGATAATGTCATGGATATGCAATAGTGTCTGGCAGCTTACCTTCTGGCTCTTCCTTCTGGCTGCTTTTATCATCTCTCTTCCCTGTTTGGCTCCACCCCAGGCCATCACAGGAAGTCTATATTAACCAGCGCACTGCAGGTCTGCTTTGCTGTTCAACAGTGTTTGTTAGTTTGTGTTCCTGTCTGCTGTGTACTTGATCTACCTTTCTGTGTACCGACTTTGGCTCGTCTCTGACTATTCCTGTTTGTCTGTGACCCTGACCTTTGGCCTATCCCTTGGTTACCCTCGTCTGCCTGTTGTCCCGACCTCGGCTTACCCATCACTATCCCTGGTGTCCTGAGTGGCTGCTTCCCCTCTCTCCCTACGGAGCGTGGCCCGGGGGACCCCAGGGGCTGCGACCTGGGACCAGCTGCATCCAAATCCATCCTCACCACTAGAGGCTCTGGTGAACACCTGCTGGGTCTTCGACTTCGCGCCCTGGGGAATCTTGGGCTCACTTTCCGGTCCATCCGCAGCAGTCAGCTATCGGGTTCACTACCTTGCACTGCACCCCTGCCTCTAACAGGGTGCAGTTGTCACCTGGCCATAGGTGACCTGACAGATAACATAAAAGAAGTTTGTTTGAAATCTTTGCAAATGTATTAATATTTATGTACATGTGATTTTTTTCTTTTGTTTTTTAATAAATTTGCAAAGATTTCAAACAAACTTCTTTCACATTGTCATTATGGGGTATTGTTTGTAGAATTTTGGAGGAAAATAATTAATTTATTCCATTTCAGAATAAGGCTGTAACATAAAATGTGGAAAAAGTGAAGTGCTGTGAATACTTTTTGGATGCCCTGTAGGTTATAAGGCCTTTTGCATCACCAGTCCACTGTCGGCCAGCACTTGCTTGATGGAAAGGAAACTTACAACCGCCAACATGCCATGCCCACCAGCCAATTTTGGGTCAGTTAAGTAAAAGCCAATTAACACAATTAGCCAATTATTCCCATAGAATACTGGGAAAATTTTCCTTGCATAGGATTGGATGTACGAAACAAGCAGGGCTTTCCTAGAATAATTTCCTTCCCCCCTCTATGTTTGGAACATTTTTTTTGGGGGGGGGTTGTTGGGAGTGGGTACCTAGTTTTGACAGGTTCCACGTGGATCGCATAGGCAAAGTTTGCCCCCTCCCCCCCTATATTTGGAACACTTTTTTGGAGGGGTTTGTTGGAGTGACTACTTAGTTTTGACAGGTTCCACTTAGATCGCATAGGCAAAGTTTCCCCCCCATATTTGGAACCCTTTTTTGGGGGGTTTGTTGGGAGTGGCTACCTAATTTTGACCGGTTTCACTTAGAGTGCATTGCCTAGGCAAAGTGAAGGGTGGCCTTATTTAGGAGGTCAGCTATATGTTGCTTGTTTAATAAAGATAAGGCAGAACTTCACCCAAAAGGGGAGGTTCTGCTCTTCCCTGCCCCCTCCTTTACATTTGGCACATTTTTTTTTTTTGGGGGGGGGTAGTTTGATTTTAACAGGTAAATGGTCCCCCACTTCCGGTCAGACTATCTAAGCAGAAGTTCGCCCCCCCCCCCTTCACTTGTAGCCTTCTGAAACACATCACAGGTCCCAGAAGACTGCAGGACCAATCAAAAAGTGTAGCATGGCTCACACATGCGCAGTTGAAAGCCAGCTGTGAAGCCACAAGGCTTCAACTGCCGGTTTCCCTTACCCAAAATGCAGGTACCTGCACCCAAAGCCAATTGAAGAATCGTCTCAGGTGAGGACATCGCTGGATCTAAGGACAGGTAAGTGTTCTTATTAAAAGTCAGCAGCTATTTATATTATTGATATTTTTTTTTTGGGGGGGGGGGTGTAACAGGAGCGCCTCTTCAACTGGATATTCTAGATGTCATCTGTGTGCGGTCTTTTTCCTGTGACCACATGGCTCCTGGGTTTCGGCATCTGCCTAGTTTGCAGGTTTAGGAGGATATAGGGCAGTGATAGCGAACCTTGGCACCCGAGATGTTTTGGAACTACATTTCCCATGATGCTCATGCACTCTGCAGTGTAACTGAGCATCATGGGAAATGTAGTTCCAAAACATCTGGGGTGCCAAGGTTTGCCATCACTGATACAGGGCATCTTTGGATGTGCAGAGATGGTCTAACACAAACAGGTCTTGTCTTACCTTGATCTGCTCGTCATATTTAATGGATCGTCCGCTTTCCCAGTCAAATCCAAATCTCATTAAATGAATAACGAGGACGCTGGGTAGGGATTTGATACAGGTTCTCTTTACGGTCGTTCTCTAAAGAAGGGAGAGAGGCAACTGAATTATCCTGCAGCCTCTTCTCAGTGATAATTCCCTGCAGTTTGCCATTCACACAAGGCCACAATAATGGCTTCACTCTCACAGCTGGATTCAGATTTATAGAAGGCAGCACATGATTCAGCTCCCCAGTAACCGTTTTGGGAGGAGCTTGCCCCCCTGGTCTACAACATAAAACAGAAGCGGAATCTGCTCACCTTTTCTTTGCACTTCTCGCAGTAGTATGCATTGCTGCCCTCCAGCACCTCGCCGCGCACAAACTGATCCAGGGAGATTTCCAGACTCTGGCAGGACGTCACTCCTAAATTCAAAGCCATAAAAGCCTCTTCTCTCTCATACCTGAAACGTACCGAGAATTTCATACATCATATACACGTATAAAACCAGATCTCAAACGGGGCACCAACTGCATGGTGTATGTATGTTCTCCCTACATATGCAAAGGCTTCCACTTGGTGCTCCGCTTTCTGTGACGGGAGTCACTTTGGTTGGGGGGGGGCTGTGGAACCCAACTTACCTTAGAGAGGTTGAGAAATCCCTCTCTCGGCTCCCTAGGCCCCTCTTATGTGTAAGTCACCCTGTGTCTAATAGGGGCACAGGGTGACCAGGAAAATGATAGACAACTACATAATGGACACTGAGAATATGGTTTGGATTACTTCAAATGGGACAGTAATATTTATCCACAATATAGCTGAAGAAAAATATGAAGATTTAATCCCACTTCACACTGAGACCTATAGCCTGTTGTAGACCATTGCCATTAAGTCTGTAATTCCTAAATAATCAAAACATTGTTTAGATGTGGATTCCATGTACTCCACCTAGGCTGAAGTGCTAAGTAAATTAGCATGTTAATGATATCCTTGTTAGCTAAAGTAGTTGCTAAAGGGGGATTTATCCATGAGTCAGCCCTTTCTCATTATCTAAACCATTGTGTGATGGTTTGGGTAAATATTCGGGTCATTGTTCATGTAGTGACTGACGTACTTCTCAAGAGTATAAAAGGTTTGTATTCTTGTTCAATAAATCAGTTTCAGAGTTTGCAGCTTAAAACGAGTGCTGTCTAGTTCTTGGTTACAATACGCGGCTAGAATATCTGATATCTATGCTCAAGCCTGGAGGAAGCCGTATACTGACAGAACGCAAGCACATTGTGCGTTGGGCCCATCACACTTCCCTCCCACAATGCAAAAAAATGATAGTCTGTAATTTAAACCACTTGCTGACTGCACACGGTACATATACTGCGGCTGTGCAGAATCAAGTATATATTCATGATTCTGCAATTTGGGGTAGGGGGTCGTCCCCACGTCTAAGCACATGCCGATCACTGGGTCCCAGCCAATGATTTACTGCCAGCACCAGGTAATCAGCTCTCACGGAAGACAGCTCTGTAAGTGTAAGCAGCACAGAGATGTGTTCAGTGACAGGGGATCTAGCTGTTAAGTAGGGAATGAAAAATAGTAAAAGCAACGCACACACACACATTTTTAGGCACATATTTAACTTCTTGATCGCCTTATATGTTAACCCCTTTCCAGCCAGTGTCATTAGTACAGTGACTGTGCATATTAGCACTGTATTAGCGTCACTGGTGATGTCAGTAGTAGTTTGTTCCCACAAGTGTCAGTGTGCGATTGTTCGCCGTCCCACTGTCCCACTGTAAGTCTCTGATCACCATTACTAGTATATATAAAAAAAAAAAAATTAAAAAAAATCCGCTATATATCCCATTTTTATTGGAGATGTTTTATAGCAGAAAGAAAAAAAAACGTTTTTTTTTTTTTTCAAAATTGTCGGTATTTCTTCGTTTATATCAGTGGTTCTTAACCTGGGTTCGATCGAACCCCAGGGGTTCGGTGAGTCAGTCTTGCGGGTTCGGCGGAGGTAATTTCTGAACTGGTCTCTGAAAGACAACAGCAGAAGTCACACTGATTTGCAGTAAATATTCATTATTATGTTTTTGTGTGAAAATCATGTTTTAATGGTTTTGTTCTTTTGTTCTTTAATGGTTTTGTTCATTTTATGTATATGTATATATACCTATGTCTTGAATTTGAAAAAAATGGATTTTTGTAAAATCTTACCGTAAAATCCTTTTCTCTTAGCTCATCGACAGACGTAGTCCTCGGTGATACACCACCTTCGGGTTATGTTACCTCCGCAGGAGCAGGACTAGACAGGAAATTAAAAAGCTCTGGCCACACCCTAGGGGCAGTCCCAGAGGGTATATCCTCTCTCTCTCTGCCTCAGCAAATCAGTTATGTGAAAAAGCAGTGCTTAGAGAATTTAACCCAACCCAACTCCAAAACAGAGGGGCGGGGACTACGTCTGTCGATGAGCTAAGAGAAAAGGATTTTACGGTAAGATTTTACAAAAATCCATTTTTCTCTAGCGCTCATCGACAGACGTAGTCCTCGGTGATACACCACCTTCGGGACGTCCCAGAGCAGTATCACAACTGAGGGGTGGGAAAATGGAAATCAATCCCAATCTAGAAGGCCCAACCGGTGCCAACTAGAAGTTTACAATGCTCATCCTTAATGATGAGACTCAACCAAAAAAAGAGAAAACAATTTTTTTTTTTTTTTTTTTCCAAACAGAAAAAAACCCTCGAGGTAGACCACCGGTCTCCTCAAATTGCGGCCTGCAAAACCTTGCGGCCAAATGAGGCATCCGCCGATGCCGTCACATCAATTTTATAGAATTTTGTAAAGGTATGTACCGACGACCAGGTGGCCGCCTTACATACCTGGACCACTGACGCCTGATGGCGAAAGGCCCAGGAAGTACTGAGCGCTCGAGTGGAGTGCGCCCTAACAGGGAACGGAGGACTCTGACCCTTAATAGAATAAGCCTGTACCACCGTTTGTCTAATCCATTTGGCAATGGTCGCGGCAGATGCAGGCAAACCCTTTCTGGGGCCATCCGTGATCACAAAAAGTGAATCCGTCTTACGGAATGATTCCGTAGCTTTCAGGTATACCCTGATTGCCCGAACCACATCTAAGGAATGCAACGCATGTTCCCAATGATGCTTGGGCTGAGGACACAAGGAAGGTAGTACAATATCTTCATTCAGATGAAAATCTGAAACCACCTTGGGAAGAAAAGATGGCTTAGGATGAAGTACTACCTTATCCCTATGAATCACTAGGTATGGTGACTGGCATGATAATGCAGCCAGTTCTGACACCCTGCGAGCAGAAGTAATAGCCACCAAGAAGGCCACCTTCTGGGATAGAGTAAGCAAGGGAATCTCCCTGATGTTTTCAAAGGGAGGTTTCTGTAGAACCGACAAAACCAAATTAAGATCCCAGGGCGGTAAGGGCGCGCGGACTGGAGGAGCCAGGTGCCGCACCCCCTGGATGAAATTCCGCACCAAGGATTTGGTAGCTAAAGGCTTCTGAAAGAAGATTGCTAATGCTGAAACTTGACCCTTGATGGTGCTCAAGGCTAGCTTCTGCTCAACCCCTTGTTGCAAAAAGGCCAATATTCGAGTCACCGAATAGGTACGTGGAGGAAATCCTAAAGATTCGCACCACGCAATATAAGTCTTCCATGTGTGATAATAGACTTTGCTGGAAGTCGCTTTCCTTGCTTTAATAAGGGTAGGAATGACTGAAGTAGACAAACCTCTGTCCTTCAGTACTTGGGTCTCAATGGCCAGGCCATTAAAACCAGCGACTGTAAAGCACGAAGGTAAATTGGTCCTTGAGACCACAGACACTCCCTGAGACGAAGTTCCCACGGAACGTCTGCGACTAACATGTCCAAGTCGGCCAGGCCGGCTTGAGGAGGCCAGCCTAGAATTTCTAGGACCACTGGCGCTGATTGGATCTGAACCAGGCGTCCCTAGAGGTATCTGGCCCCGACCATCCGAGAAAGTCTGGTCGTTTTCTGTTCCCACACATTTATCAGATACCTGATTGCTATCAGGAAGGGTGATCTTTTCTGGTTGAACCTCAGGGACCGAAGTCACCCGACTAGAGGCTACTTGGCCTATCTGGTCAACCAGATCCGATTCCTGTGAGGTATCGGGACTAATCTTAGGAAAAGGTAAAGGAAAAGATCTTTTCAGGGAACGGTAACTACCGCTTCCTGTGGTACTTAAATGTTGGAAGGGAAGAATCGCACCGGTAGTAGTGGTTGATGCTCGATCTAATGTCCTGAATACCGGTGAAAACGTCCCCCCACCCTGAAACCGGGTGGGGGCGCACCTTCAGGCTGTGTACTCCTTTGCTTCGGGTTTCTCCTAACTAGACAGAAAATAACTGATTTGCTGAGGCAGAGAGAGAGAGGATATACCCTCTGGGACTGCCCCTAGGGTGTGGCCAGAGCTTTTTAATTTCCTGTCTAGTCCTGCTCCTGCGGAGGTAACATAACCCGAAGGTGGTGTATCACCGAGGACTACGTCTGTCGATGAGCGCTAGAGAAAATTATATTTTATTTTTCCAATTAAGAAGGGTTCGGTGAATGCGCATATGAAACTGGTGGGGTTCAGTACCTCCAACAAGGTTAAGAACCACTGGTTTATATATTAAAAAATAAAAAACCCAGTGGTGATCACATACCACCAAAAGTAAACTCTATTTAAGCTCTATCCCTAAGCTCCTCCTACGCGTTGCGTCACAGACAGACACTGAGGAAGTCACGTCTGATGCAACGCGTAGGAAAAGCTTAGTGACGCAAGGCTTTCTCCTGCACCGATCATCCATGGAAGCAGCTGATCATCCGGCCAGGTTGTAAGTCAGTCTCGAAGGCTTTGCATCTCCCATGGACTGATGGGCTGGGGCTGCCTATTTGGAGGGGTTCTAGATCAGAGCAGTAGGATCTTCAATTCCAATTTTATATGGAAGTGAGACTTAAAATATATTAATAAACTTGATGGATTTACCTGAAATATTGTTCTCCCTTTACATTTTATACTCTATATGAGCTGCGCTCTATGAAGACACCCATAAACTCCACCGTAGGCAAGGCTACAAGATTTAAAAGGCATTCATTTTGTTTGAATTCAGGTGAACGCGCATTGCAGCCATTCACCTGGGTGGAAGAGCACATTTGTGCTATTTATTCATGTGGAAGCACTGCATGGTGTTCACAGCACTTAAGTCACACCAAACTACTTGATAACCAGCACAGTCTGCACTTACCTGTGCGGGCAATCTTTGCAGATCTTCTGATCTGAGTAGATGCCTTGAAAAGTATTCTTGAACAGCTGATCTCGTCCCATTTTCTGAAAATTAAGTTAGAAAAAGTTGGTAAAGGAACGAATATATTGCGCTGATCTAAAGCAGATATTGATCAGGTCCAAAAGGCACAATTTTTAAGCCCCCCCCCCTTTTGCCTGTCAGTTATAGGGTATCGGCAGTGGAGAAATGGGGACACCTGCCAATACTGTGCAGGCCAATAGCAGTGTAGGGAAAAGAAGAAAGCTTCAATGGAGCCTGAGTAAGAACTGGGTGACCGCCTGACCAGGGGACAGGGAAATGAACAGAGATTTCAAGTCGGTAGACCTAGGATGGGGGAATTCAGAAAATCAGGATAAAAGAATCTGGGAGGAGTGAGTGAAAGATAAATGGATTACAGCATTTTAATGTCTTTTCTTCTAGGAATCAGGCCTGCAATCCAGTGTTAGCTGTCCCCCCTCCATATGTCTTTAGGGAAAATTATCAGGAGACTTTGAATTGGGTGTCAGATAATATATAATATTGATTGTTGTTGGGCATATCACCTTGAGATATTCGTCCATCTGATCAATAAGGCTTGTGAAGAACTCATAGGCGTCTTGCTGCTCCCGGACATAGAGCTCTTTGTTCCACATCTTGAAGATCTAAGTATGGTGGATGAAATCTGGATTACACACGGTCACTGATACCCTATATCGTGACATTGTTACAGCAGAGCGCTCCACACGTCTTTGGGTTCTCTGACTGATAGAAAGCCTACCTGTTTATGATGTGCCTGAAAAAAGGGACTTGCCATTTCGAATGTATTCAGCATGAGGACTATGAAACCTATGACATGTTTTACCAAACTGTACCACAAACACGGCTATTTTCAGAACTAGCCCTTCCCAGTTGTTCCTATTCTCTACTGAGGATCTGGCCTATGATGCCCATTTTCCACAACCCATCACTGTATTCAAATCCCCTGCGGGCGCCTCTTCGCCTGCGTAAACCCCTGCGGGCGCCTCTTCGCCTGCGTAAACCCCTGCGGGCGCCTCTTCGCCTGCGTAAACCCCTGCGGGCGCCTCTTCGCCTGCGTAAACCCCTGCGGGCGCCTCTTCGCCTGCGTAAACCCCTGCGGGCGCCTCTTCGCCTGCGTAAACCCCTGCGGGCGCCTCTTCGCCTGCACAAACCCCCTGCGGACGCCTCTTCCCCTGTGTAGTAAACCCCTACGGATAGCTCTTGCTCTATGTGAACCCTATATGCACACCACCCTCTCTCTGTTTTCTCCCACCTTCACACAAAGGGGGTTGATTTGCTAAAACTGGAGAGTACAAAATCTGGAGCAGCTGTGCATGGTAGCCAAATACTTTCTAAATTCAGCATGTTAAATTAAGCTTTGGTAAAAAAGAAGCCGATTGGCTAGATTTTTACACTCGGGTATTTTAAAGCTCCGGGGTTTAAAAATATATTTTTTTAAACCCCGGAGATATTCTTTTTAATCCATGAAATCAATTTTATATTGGCTAAATATTTTGTTTGCTGTGTGTGTGTGTGGTGGGGGGGGGTGAACACACACCTTCCAGAAGTTCTCAGGCACATAGTACTGCAGCTTGCTCTCCATCAGGTGACCAAACAGAGACTGGACTTGATAGAAGACACTCTCATCAGGATTATCCGTTTCATCTTCCATAGACAGCAAGGTCTGAATGACACAATAAATCCTAAAAGCTCAAAATATATACTAAAACAATCATCTGAAAATATTATCGAAGAAAAAAAAAAAAAAAGGGGCACGGTCACGATACTAAATTTAAACCATTATTGCCAAAGCACCAGTGAGCCAGCGTATGGTGTAGTGGGTATATCCAATAGTGGAGTAGGAAAGTGTCCACTATCCTATATTGAGGGCATACAGCCCAAAAATAACACTGTGTCCCCCATTAAACAAGAACAGGACACAATGATAAAAAAAAACAAAAAAAACAAAACAAAAACAAACAACAAGTTAGGCCCCGTTCACACTGGGGCGATCCGACTTCCCGGGGCGACCTCCGAGGTCGCGGTGCGAGCAGCGCGCCGCGACCTCGGAGCGGCCGGCACGGACTTCATAACATTGAAGTCTATGATGGTCGCCCCAAAGAAGCTCTGGACCCTTTTTCTAAGTCGGAGCGACTTGTGTCACTCCTATTAGAACGGGTCCGCAGCTTCTCTATGGAAGGTGACCTACGGCGACCTGTCAGGCGACCAGGTCGCCTCACAGGTCGCCCCAGTGTGAACGGGGACTAAATGGTCACTTATCATAATCAATCCGTATGGAAGGGGAACTTTAATGGTGAATGCTGGTGGAAAGAAGCTGAAAGATTTTCCGCATCTTAAAATATTACCCACTTGCCAACAGCTCCAAAGCAACATTAGCACCAGCGTGGAAAATAAGACCTATCACAACTGCCTTATGGACTTGAAACATTGATCATAAACTGTTTATTTAGAACAATAATCTGAGGAAACACTGAGCACTTACATCACTTTATGGTAGTGATATTGGGTGGTGCATGCAGTTTTATTTATTTATTTTTTGCACCTATATCTATTTTATTATTTCGCACCATATCTAGTTTGCATATACAGCTTGTTGCACTTCATATATATATATGTATTACACATTGCACATTATATTCATCTTTTCACATTTTTGCACAATTAGCCAACATTTTGATGGTTATTTAAGCACTTTTGATTAATTCAGCACTGATTGCACAGCACTTTATATATTTTATACTTTTTTATTCTAGCTACATTTTTGTATGTTTTATACAGAGTAACATTTAGCACGGATTATATTATTATTTTTATGTTTTGGTGCATCAACCAGTAGTAGCGCCTCACTGTTTACCTTCATTTTTTATTTAAGTATCTACTACTTAAATTAAAGGCAGCTCTACCTAGGGGACCCTATATCAAGTAGGGAGAGGCGCAATTTCCTTTATTATCCAAACAGCTCCAAAGCAGATTTACTGCTACAGGGCAGCTGGGATGTGCGGAATCAAGTATACATACACGTGATTCTGCACTTATAGGAAGGGGGGGTGCGCCACTTCTGCAGTGATTTATCGCAGCAGAAGCAGATCACCGGGTGCTGGCGAATGGAGGTCTGCTGACACCCGCAGATCATAGGGCAAATACAGAGAACGGAGCTCTGCCTATTTAAACAAGGCAGGGCTCCATTCGGACAGGGAGGAAGTGATGAATTTTCTTTCCCTGCAAAGCAGGGAATAAAATCCATCACTTACCTTAGTAAAAGCACCACACATAGTACACAAGAAAACTGGCTAGGCACACATTTAACCCTTTGATCACCCTAGATGTTTAACCCCTTCCCAGCCAGTGTCATTAGTACAACGACAGTGCACATTTTTAGCACCGATCACTGCATTAGTGTCACTGGTTCCCACAAAGTGTCAGATTGTCCACCGCAATACCGCAGTGCCACTATAAGTTCCTGATGGTCACCATTACTGGCCACTTTAGCCCAGGAAGATTTTAACCCCTTCCTGACCAGGCCCTTTTTTTTGCAATACGGCACTGCGTTAATTTAACTGACAATTGTGCATTCGGACGACACTGTACCCAAATAAAATTGATAATGAAAGGGGGGGTCGAGACTTTGAATGAGGCATGTGACACGGCCAATTGGAATAAAAAGCATATTTACTGTTGCAATAACATATGTTATTGCAACAATAAATATGCTTTTTATTCCAATTGGCCGTGTCACATGCCTCATTCAAAGTCTCGACCCCCCTTTCATTATATATTTAACAGGGATGGAGGTACTTGGTTTTGTACCAAGCGCCTCATTTAAAGTCCCAAACCTCCCCCCTTTTTGCAAATAAAATTGATGTCCTTTTTATCCCCCCAAAAATAGAGCTTTCTTTTGGTGGTGTTTGATCACCTCTGCGGTTTTTATTTTTTGAGCTATAAAACAAAAAAAGAGCGACAATTTTGAAAAAAAAAATAAAATAACATTTTTTACTTTCTGCTATAAAACATATCCAATAAAAAAAAAAAAAAAAAATCAAATTTCTTCATCAATTTAGGCCAATATGTATTCTGCTACATGTTTTTGGTAAAAAAAAAATACAATTATATATATATATATATATATATATATATATATATATTTTTTTTTTTTTTTTTTTTTTGATTGGTTTGCACAAAAGTTATTGTGTCTACAAACTATGGTATTTTATGCAATTTTTATTTTTTTTTACCATTCATGGCGGCGATCGGCGATTTTTAGCGGGACTGCGACATTGCGGCGGACAAATCTGACATTCAGTGACACTTTTTGGGGACCAATGACACCAATACAGTGATCCGTGTTTAAAAAAAAAAAAAAATGCACTGACAGTATAAAGGACACTGGGAGGGGGGGGGGTTTAACCGGAGGAATGGATGCACTAGAGGAAAACTGACCAGTGTTTCTGCTTAGCAGAAACACAAGATCTCCATTTTCCTCTGTGACGGAACGGCGGTCTGCCTTGTTCATAGAGGCACACAGCCATTCTGCCACTCCTCTGAATGCTTGGCGGGTCTCGGCGACCTGCTGATTGGCTCCCGCTGTGTCCAATCAAAATAGACTGAAACAATCATCTGAAACTATTATCGAAGAAAAAAGCAGAGAGCAGGGTTCTGGCGGCCTTGCGCCAGATCTCATGCACAAAATCACATACATATTATATATATATATATATATATATACATACATACATACACATATACACGGGACGCCCTGCCGCATTATATATTACAGCAGGCAGTCCGGAAGTGGCTAGTATATTAAAAAAAAAAAAAAATACAGTATATATTAAGTTCGTAGACGCTATAACTTTTGCGCAAAGCAATATACAAGGGTTTACAAATGCTTTACCACACTTTAAAAGGCAAATAGCAGTGAACAGTATATTAGTCAAGTTCAGTTCTTTCAACTGTTCTTCAGTTTTAGGTCCCTTAATCCAGCCTGCTAAACATGAGCAAAACACAGACCCCCAAAATAATTGTAAATGATTACCGGACCTCAGGGAGGCCAGGCTGCATGTACAGCTGCTGAAAGACGGCATTCATGTAACAGGTCGCTCCTCCATTCTTCAGTCCAACAAAACCCGAATTGGACCTGCTGTCTACAGGTGGTAGATACTGCAACATTAATGAAGACACAATGTTACAAACGCATAAGCATTATGTTTTGCGATAAAATGCCCTTAATCAAAATGGACACTCACTTTGACCAATCAGGCCAAAGTAACAGTGTCTGCAGATAGCCCACAACCCCTCCAAGCGGTTATATATACCGAGCCATATGCCTAGGTTGTCTTCCCACACTGCCAGCAAAAGGGAGCAGATGACCCCCCCAATGTGACAGTGCTGGGGCTTGAATGGTCAATCAACACCCTAACACTGTCATGTGAAGAACTCATGATGTCATTCCTTTGTCTAAGATGTAACACCATTCAACACTGAAGCTTAGACAGACCGGGATGCTTTAAGTGGGGAGGTGCTAAAGCAACATTGCTAGGTATATACAAAAAACAAGAGTTCTGGCCTATCTAGAAACACCACGCTTAGCCCTGATAGGAGAAATCAAACATTAAACACTCACATCAAACTCCTTGGTGAGCGCGGGATCCAGCTGATGGTGCATCGATACGAGCTCCTTAGTGATGAGCTGCAGATTGGCCACTGAGCTATCCGCGAGCATCACCAGAACCTCGTATGCAGCCAGACGACTGCTTACAGAACTGCACCTAGAACACAGGAAGAGAATGACGGGGATAACTAGATAGCAGGAGTTGCAAGGAAGAAGTTTACATTAAAGCATCTTGGTGAAAAAAAAAAATGTAATTGAATTTTGCGCCTCATATCTGGTTGGTCCATATGAGGGATTTTGCAGGCCTCAAATTAACATTTTAATAATTTGCATTAATTCCCTATGAACTGTAGTAGTAGGCAGTGCGCATTTAAACAAGGAAATCCTCAGGGGTGTGGAAAGAGCACAGAGCTTGCAGTTCTGTTGTGTGATTATCCCCGTCAGCCCTCTGTACATGCTGGGTTCTTTTTCTAGCTCTGTAGAAGGCCATGGGTAGAAGAATATGCTAGGGTGTTAGGAATGTTTTCATTTAATCGCTTCCCAACCTCCCGCCACAGTTATACTGCAGCAGGGCAGCCCTCCTGCGTGAACCGACGTAGGTATACGGCGAGCGCGCGCCTGCAGCTAGGGGGCAATCAGCGATTTTTTGCGGGACTGCGACATTGCAGCGGACAGATCGGACCCCTAACTGACCTTTTTGACACTTTTGGGGGAACTAGTGACATTACTACAGTAATCAGTGCTAAAAATATGCACGGTTACTGTAATAATTACACTGGCATGGAAGGGGTTAACCCTGTGGGTGATCAAGGGGTTAAATGTAAGCCTAGGGGAGTGAATCAAACTGTGGGGGGGGGGTTGGGCTTGTGAGATGACCATAGAGACCATGCGATCCTATATAGCAGGATCGCATGGTCTCTGATCATGTCAGGGAGAATGACAGACGTTTACATCAGCCGTCCTTCTCTGTCAGAGGGGTGAGATCGGGGGTGTCAGGCGGCCATCGGAGCCGCCTGGCACCCGCACTGGCTTCCCCGCTGACGATCAGGGGCGGGAGCGCGCCTCCGGCGGCGCGCACTCGCCCCTAGTGGCCTCCCAGGCAGATGACGCATATTTTAACATGATTTTGCCTGGGAGAGCCACACTGCCGACGTAAAAAGGCAGTGCAGCAATGGCAAGTGGTTGTAAAAGCTCAAGTTTTTTTTTACCTTCGTGCATTTTGTGTGCAGCAGCCCCCACCCTCCCAGCGCCCCTAATAGTTACCTGAGCTCCATCTCGATCCAGTGATGTGCATAAGAGCAGCTGCTCTCCCAGGTCTCCTCCTCCTGCATCACAGCCAGTGAGCCAACGAGGAGAGAGCGGGGGCAGGGCCAAAAAACTCTCCGTATGTGAATGGACACGCACAGAACTGCGAGCCTGCTTGGGTGCCCCTGTAGCAAGCTGCTTGCTATGGGGGCATTGGCTGGAGGGAGGGGCCAGGAGCACCAACTGGGGACCTGAGATGATGAGGATCAGGGCTGCTCTGTGCAAAACCATTACACAGAGCAGGTAAGTTGGTTTTTACTTTTGGTGTATAAAGAACTCTGACAGAAGGGGCAAAGTGCTGTGATGGCGAGTTGAACCAATCCCATACACACATACTATAGAGGAGAGGTGGGAGAAAAGGGCTTTCAAGGAAGGTTCCACAGTGATGGGGGGTTGAACCAATCCCATACACACATACTACAGAGTAGAGGTGGGAGAAGAGGGCTTTCAAGGAAGGTTCCACAGTGATGGCAAGTTGAACCAATCCCATACACACATACTACAGAGGAGAGGTGGGAGAAGAGGGCTTTCAAGGAAGGTTCCACAGTGATGGCGAGATGAACCAATCCCATACACACATACTACAGAGGAGAGGTGGGAGAAGAGGGCTTTCCAGGAAGGTTACACAGTGATGGGGGGTTGAACCAATCCCATACACACATACTATAGAGGAGAGGTGGGAGAAGAGGGCTTTCAAGGAAGGTTCCACAATGATGGAGAGTTGAACCAATCCCATACACACATAATACAGAGGAGAGGTGGGAGAAGAGGGCTTTCAAGGAAGGTTCCACAGTGATGGCGAGTTGAACCAATCCCATACACACTACACTATAGAGGAGAGGTGGGAGAAGAGGGCTTTCAAGGAAGGTTCCACAGTGATGGCGAGTTGAACCAATCCCATACACACTACACTATAGAGGAGAGGTGGGAGAAGAGGGCTTTCTAGGAAGGTTCCACAGTGATGGCGAGTTGAACCAATCCCATACACACTATAGAGGAGAGGTGGGAGAAGAGGGCTTTCTAGGAAGGTTCCACAGTGATGGCGAGTTGAACCAATCCCATACACACATACTACAAAGGAGGTGGGAGAAGAGGGCTTTCAAGGAAGGTTCCACAGTGATGGCGAGTTGAACCAATCCCATACACACTACACTATAGAGGAGAGGTGGGAGAAGAGGGCTTTCTAGAAGGTTCCACAGTGATGGCGAGATGAACCAATCCCATACACACTACACTATAGAGGAGAGGTGGGAGAAGAGGGCTTTCTAGGAAGGTTCCACAGTGATGGCGAGTTGAACCAATCCCATACACACATAATACAGAGGAGAGGTGGGAGAAGAGGGCTTTCCAGGAAGGTTCCACAGTGATGACGAGTTGAACCAATCCCATACACACATACTATAAAGGAGGTGGGAGAAGAGGGCTTTCAAGGAAGGTTCCACAGTGATGGCGAGTTGAACAAATCCCATTCACACATACTACAGAGGAGAGGTGGGAGAAGAGGGCTTTCAAGGAAGGTTCCACAGTGATGACGAGTTGAACCAATCCCATACACACTACACTATAGAGGAGAGGTGGGAGAAGAGGGCTTTCTAGGAAGGTTCCACAGTGATGGCGAGTTGAACCAATCCCATACACACATACTACAGAGGAGAGGTGGGAGAAGAGGGCTTTCTAGGAAGGTTCCACAGTGATGGCGAGTTGAACCAATCCCATACACACATACTATAGAGGAGAGGTGGGAGAAGAGGGCTTTCTAGGAAGGTTCCACAGTGATGGCCAGTTGAACCAATCCCATACACACATACTATAAAGGAGGTGGGAGAAGAGGGCTTTCAAGGAAGGTTCCACAGTGATGGCGAGTTGAACCAATCCCATACACACAATACAGAGGAGAGGTGGGAGAAGAGGGCTTTCCAGGAAGGTTCCACAGTGATGGCGAGTTGAACCAATCCCATACACACATACTATAGAGGAGAGGTGGGAGAAGAGGGCTTTTCAAGGAAGGTTCCACAGTGATGGCGAGTTGAACCAATCCCATACACATACTATAGAGGAGAGGTAGGAGAAGAGGGCTTTCATGGAAGGTTCCACAGATAAAATCTTGGCAGACGATTGGAACAGGAATGAACTTTGTGCAGGACAGACACAGCACATACTGGAAGAATTCAGTAACCTGGATGGGTTCTGCCATCTTACTTTGGGTGGAAGTCCTGCTGGCTGAGCGCCCCGCTGCCAGCTGGTGAATGACTGTTCAAGATGATCCTGGAGGCTCGGAACAGGAAGTCATCCAGGAGCTGTTTAATCAGAGAGGGTCCTGTACAATGAGAACACAGTAACATGGACAGACATGATTCAGAAAGGGGAATGTTATATCTGAGGGTTACCAGGGTTAACAGACAAGCGAAGAGGGGGGTGCACACTCACCGAGCATTTCCTTCTCTGCTCCGCACAGAAACAGCAGAGTCTTTATAAGCCGGAGGTGACCAGCCAGCCACACGTTATCGGCCTCGCTGGTCTCGCACTCTGATGTGCGGTTCGGCTCAAAATTATCCAACCACATGATCTCGTCTTCCAGCATGGTTGCCGGGCTAATGCTCTGCTGCTCCATCTCTGTTGCTGAGTGGGGACAATACAGGAAAACATATCAGGGTGGAAACTCCAAAACACTGGTTAGCTCTTGGGTCAACATTACAGACTGTAAAGAAAAAGGAGTGTGCTATACACATAATACACTGCTCAAAATAATTAAAGGAACACTTTGAAAACACATCAGATCTCAATGGGGAAAAATCTCATGCTGGATATCTATAATGGTATGGACTGGGTAATATGTTAGGATCTATACTGGTATGGACTGGGTAATGTGTTAGGATCTATACTGGTATGGACTGGGTAATGTGTTAGGATCTACACTGGCATGGACTGGGTAATGGTTAGGATCTATAATGGTATAGACTGGGTAATGTGTTAGGATCTATACTGGTATGGACTGGGTAATGTGTTAGGATCTATACTGGTATAGACTGGGTAATGTGTTACTGGGTAATGTGTTAGGATCTATACTGGTATAGACTGGGTAATGTGTTAGGATCTATACTGGTATGGACTGGGTAATGTGTTAGGATCTATACTGATATGGACTGGGTAATGTGTTAGTATCTATACTGGTATTGACTGGGTAATGTGTTAGGATCTACACTGGTATGGACTGGGTAATGTGTTAGGATCTATACTGGTATGGACTGGGTAATGGTTAGGATCTATAATGGTATAGACTGGGTAATGTGTTAGGATCTATACTGGTATGGACTGGGTAATGTGTTAGGATCTATACTGGTATGGACTGGGTAATGTGTTAGGATCTATACTGGTATGGGCTGGGTAATGTGTTAGGATCTATACTGGTATGGACTGGGTAATGTGTTCGGATCTATACTGGTATGGGCTGGGTAATGTGTTCGGATCTATACTGGTATGGACTGGGTAATGTGTTAGGAAGGAAAGGATGCCACATTGTTTGATGGAAATGAAAATTATCACCCTACAGAGGGCTGAATTCAAAGACACCCCAAAAATCAAAGTGAAAAAATGATGCAGCAGGCGAGTCTATTTTGCTGAAATTTCATTGCAGCAACTCAAAATGGTGCTCAGTAGTTTGTATGGCCCCCATGTGCTTGTATGCATGCCTGACAATGTTGGTGCGTGATCCTGAGGCAACAGATGGTGTCCTGGGGTATTTCCTCCCAGATCTGGACCAGGGCATCACTGAGCTCCTGAACAGACTGAGGTGCAACCTGACGGCATCAGATGGGCAGAAACATAATGTCCCAGAGGTGTTCTATTGTTTTTAGGTCAGGGGAGTGTGGGGGCCATTTAATGGTATCAATTCCTTCATCCTCCAGGAACTGGCTGTAAACTCTCACCACATGAGGCCGGGCATTGCCGTGCACCAGGAGGAAACCAGGACTCGCTGTACCAGCATAGGGTCTGACAATAAGCCCAAGGATTTCATCCTGATACCTAATGGCAGTCAGGGTGCCATTGTATAGCCTGTAGAGGTCTGTGCATCCCTCCATGGATATGCTTCTCCAGACCATCACTGACCCACCACCAAACCGGTCATGCCGAACGATGTTACAGGCAGCATAATGTTCTCCACGGCTTCTCCGACCCTTTCATGTCTGACAATTTTTTTTTTTTTTTTAAAGAGCAAGATCAGTGTTTATTTTTTCCTTCTTTTGCTTTCAAAAGGAGGAGGAGAGATTTGAGACCCCAGATCGCTCCATAAAGAGGACCTGTCATCCATTATTTCAGGTATTTGTTTTAGATGATATAGGTTACATTGTTCCTTTTTTTTTTTTAAATTACCTGTTTGCTAATTAAAATGACAGATGTGCCTTCAAGCATTACAAAAGATTTCACTTACTAGTCAAGTCATCCAGTAGCTGACATCTCAGATCAAAATATTCTGTACATTGGGCTAACAATCTGAAATACACAATACGATATATATATATACAGGATACAGGGTATAAAGCAGTCAGATATAAAAGCAATGTTTATTTACAGGAAAGATGACAATTCTTGGAGTATCTAAGCTCATCAAGAAGCGGAGATCCTGCAGCACACAAGGTTCTTTTACCTTAATGCATAGAATGCAATAAGGTAAAAAACCTTGAGGCTTTAGAACCACTTTAACCCAGCTAATGGTCTTGGATCCAGAGGTTGGGGAACACTTGGAAGGCAGCTATTTGTCCTCCAATATCACTTTCTTACCTATTAAATCACTGGACCAATATCTGCTTCTGAGGTCAGATAATCATACTACGTGTACAAGGAGGTTGGCAAAAGAAAAGCTGACTGCCCACATCTCTTGCCTGTGCCCTCGTCATAAACACACCTACATAGATCCTGGACTTGGGGGAGAGGATGCAGAGAAATGTAGTCTAGCAGCTGCTACTACACAAAATTCTGGAATTGCTCACTGTAAATCTAAAAACCTTTAAAAAAATGAATGTATGTAATGTTAAAGTGTTACTAAGCCCACAACAGTAAAATCAGTCTGTATATGCAGTAAAGCATGCTTGTTATACTCACTGTGGAACCAAAGGGGTTAATCTTGTGCATTGTGTATAAAGGCTGTTTTATCCTGTCTTCTCTGATCCTCCCCCTCTTCCTCTTTCCCCAATACATCTCCTTTTTCATGTGAGAGTGCATGTGCTCAGCACAGGGCCAATCAGCACTGTCCAGACAGAGGGTCAGGGATCCTGCAGCCTCATAGGACAATTATAAAGACCCTGCCTATTGCACACTCCCATCAGCAATTGCTACACAATTGCAATGGTAATAATTAATGAAATAACTGTGATCAAATTTAATTCCCAAAATACATATCCAATCAACCATTATTTTATATACATTTAAGAACGTGCATCATAAATAGTGCATGTGTGCCAATCCAAAATGTCCATAGAAAAGTGATCCATATAGTTCAGAAAAAGTGAGAAATGGGCAGACCCATCCGCCAGAACTCCTTCCTTGTAGATGGTGTGAAGTATAAAATAAAGCACCCCATGCTATCAGACGAATGAATGAATTGCCAACTCACCAGATGCAGTTGATCTTACTTGCTATATAGCAACAAGATCAAATCAAGCTTGTGTGGTCACCTTGACCAGGAAGGAGAATCTCCAAAGAACAACCCTGCTGCTTCTTGGGCTAGTTGCTCCAAAACCATGTCAATCATGCAAAAGCAAAAAGGAGATCGGGCTCCACATAATGAATTACCATACAAACTTTATTGCAGAAATCCCAGGCTGAAGGCTAAGTTACAGGCACGAAATAGTAAAGGTGAGTGACCGCTCATAATCTCCATGTGACGTCGACACGTGCATTCCAATCATACATGTTTCGTCATTTGATGCGACGTCTTGAGCGTAAGCTTGGAATGCACGTGGTGACGTCACACTAAGGTTGGAACGCACGCTGTTACTCGCTGTGCTCCACATACAACCTCGTCCTTTCTTTACTACTTCGTGCCTGTAATTTAGCCTTTAGCCAGGGATTTCTGCAATAACGTCGTCTTTATGGTAGTTCACTATGTGGAGCCCTATCTTTTTGTTTCTGCATGATTGACATGGTTTTGGGGCAACTAGCCCAAGAAGCAGCAGGATCTTTCTTTGGAGATTCTCTTTCTTAGTCAAGGTGACCACACAAGCTTGATTGATCTTATTGCTATATAGAAAGTAAGATCAACTGCATCTGGTGAGTTGGAAATTCATTCATTCTTCTGATAGCACGGGTTGCTTTATTGTATACTTCACAACATCTACAAGGAAGGAGTTCTGGCGGATGGTCTACCCATTTCTCACTTTTTTTGAACTAAATGGATAACTTTTCTATGGACATTTTGGATTGGCACACATGCACACATTGATGATGCACTTTCTTAAATGTATATAATCACTGGCTATAAGAAATTATTTATTGGATAAGTATTTTAGGAATTAAATTTGATCACGGTTATTTCAATTATTAACATTGCAATTGTGTAGCAAGCGCTGCTGGGAGCGTGCAATAGGCAGGCCCTTTATATTTATCTAGTACTTTGTCCACAGCAGCTGCTCTTTAATACATGTAAACACTTTATCACTATTGTTAACATATTAACTAATATTCATTGTTTATTCTGGTTATTTTATTTATTATTTTTTAATTGCAATAGTGTAGCAAGCGCTGGTGGGAGAGTGCAATAGGCAAGCTCTTTATATTTTTTAGCCCCATAGGACAGTCAGAGGAGAATGAAAACTCCTACAAGCTTTAACCAGACACTGATAAAAGTCACAAGACTGCTATATACTGCTGATGAGAAAAGGTATTCAGCAGTTTAAATATACTAAAATAATTGTATTTTCATGTTCTGTGTACTGTGGGAGAGACGATATAGTGACTGTAGGATCCTGGGGGAGAGAAGATATAGTGACTGCAGGCTCCCGGGGAGAGCAGATATAGTGACTGCAGGCTCCCGGGGAGAGCAGATATAGTGACTGCAGGCTCCCGGGGAGAGCAGATATAGTGACTGCAGGCTCCCGGGGAGAGCAGATATAGTGACTGCAGGCTCCCGGGGAGAGCAGATATAGTGACTGCAGGCTCCCGGGGAGAGCAGATATAGTGACTGCAGGCTCCCGGGGAGAGCAGATATAGTGACTGCAGGCTCCCGGGGAGAGCAGATATAGTGACTGCAGGCTCCCGGGGAGAGCAGATATAGTGACTGCAGGCTCCCGGGGAGAGCAGATATAGTGACTGCAGGCTCCCGGGGAGAGCAGATATAGTGACTGCAGGCTCCTGGGGAGAGCAGATACAGTGACTGCAGGCTCCTGGGGAGAGCAGATACAGTGACTGCAGGCTCCTGGGGAGAGCAGATACAGTGACTGCAGGCTCCTGGGGAGAGCAGATACAGTGACTGCAGGCTCCTGGGGAGAGCAGATACAGTGACTGCAGGCTCCTGGGGAGAGCAGATACAGTGACTGCAGGCTCCTGGGGAGAGCAGATATAGTGACTGCAGGCTCCTGGTGGGAGCAGATATAGTGACTGCAGGCTCCTGGGGAGAGCAGATATAGGGAATGCAGGCTCCTGGGGAGAGCAGATATAGTGACTGCAGGCTCCTGGGGAGAGCAGATATAGGGAATGCAGGCTCCTGGGGAGAGCAGATATAGTGACTGCAGGCTCCTGGGATTAGTAACACTTTAATGTTGCAGAGAATACTTCAAGTCCTACCTCTGGTTGATGCCTCTCATGATGCTGGTCGGTGACCACAGTGGCAGCTGTGCAGACAAGACGACCCCCAGCAGGAAGAGGTTGGGCTTCTGTACATCAGGGTAGGCGGAGGTGTCTGTCTGACTCAGTGTATACAGTTGGTCGCAGGCAACACGGCGGATCTATAGAAACCGAGGCACATAATGAATGAATGCTGCATGCACAGAGAAACTCTAAACGAAAAATCTCACGCTCATTACAGCTCACCTCTGCACTTGGAGAGCCCAGGAGAATATCGATTATGAAATCAGCAACAGAAGGCAAATTATAGAAAGATCCTGCAAAGAAATAACCTGATTAAACACAAGAAGCCTACTATAAATGCATTTAAATACTTGCAGATTCCTAATAAAGATGAAGTATAATATCCCCTTATAATAACTTCTCTTGTTACCCTCACTAGTCTTGAGTGGGAAGAATTTGAGGATTAGGAAAGTATAGCTCTTTTCTCCAATCCCCTAGACAAAAATGAGTGTTTAACCCATACAGTGCAGGCACAGCACCGCTGCACTGGAGTTGCAATTTAAAATGGATCTGGGGACTCAATGGGTTATACTGAAAGGCCACATACATTACTTACAAGAAAAACACCCTAATCCGTGGGGTAAGGAACAAGGAAAAAAACCCTCTGTGGGACTTTAAGGGCTCTGAAATAGCAATACCTGATATAGTCTCAATTGGCTAAGAAATATATAAATGCTATTTAACACATAAAATGAAAATGACACGTACAAAGTAATACATCATAAAAACAACGCGGTTGTGACAGTGAAGCCTTTAGGGCCTTGCCAACCCTCTACTCTTAGGGGTTGGGTTACATGTGATTGTTGCCTTTATAAGTAATAGTATACTATATGCGCCTTCACTGTCACAACCTCATTGTTTTCCGTCCAGTTCTGGGCACCGGTCCTCAGGAAGGATGTGCTGGAACTGGAAAGAGTCCAGAGAAGGTCAACAAAAATATTTAGGGGAATGGAGGACATCGGCTACAAGGAAAGACTACAAGCACTGAACTTATTCTCTCTGGAGAAGAGACGATTGAGGGGGGGGATATGATATCAATGTACAAATACTGTAATGGCAACCCTAGCATAAGGAACAAACTATTCAGAGAAAGCAAATTCAATAAGACACGTGGCCACTCACTAAAACTAGAAGAAAAGCGGTTCTTTACTGTCAGAGCGGTAAGGATGTGGAATTCCCTTCCACAAGCAGTGGTATCAGCAGGGAGCATCGATAGTTTCAAAAGACTATTAGATGGGCCCCTTAAAGACCACAACATACAGGGGTGTGCAATGTACAACATACAGGGGTGTGCAATGTACAACATACAGGGGTGTGCAATGTACAACATACAGGGGTGTGCAATGTACAACATACAGGGGTGTGCAATGTACAACATACAGGGGTGTGCAATGTACAACATACAGGGGTGTGCAATGTACAACATACAGGGGTGTGCAATGTACAACATACAGGGGTGTGCAATGTACAACATACAGGGGTGTGCAATGTACAACATACAGGGGTGTGCAATGTACAACATACAGGGGTGTGCAATGTACAACATACAGGGGTGTACAATGTACAACATACAGGGGTGTACAATGTACAACATACAGGGGTGTACAATGTACGGTTAACAGCAAACACACAACACACACAAACACCCTAGGTTGAACTGGATGGACTGGTGTCTTTTTTCAACCTATGTAACTTGCTCCTGATGACACAAAAAGGCTGTAGAGCTATTACCTCAATACCTAAGGTCCAGCCATCACTCAATTTTTTGAAGTGGTGGCTTTTGATGCGAGTCTTCTATACTATTACTGTTTTTTATATATGCACACTGCACTGGCTTGTCAGTGTTACAGCATTTTATTAAAATTTCAACTTTTAATTTCGTTCTACACCATGAGCCTCAGCCTCTTCTTTTTATTTGAACTTTCTCATGTGATGTGCTTGATTGTCAAATCTGCTGGAGGGTGTCCTTGTGGCCGGATGTCATCGATAACCCAGGCTTCCAGAGATCATGAGGTTTATGGTCACATACCCTATTGCTGTCCTATAACAGACAGCATTTGCCTCTGGTGAGTTTGAAGCTCACTTATATGGTGGAGGATACAGCTACAGTGCGATCTTTTACAATTTATCATTGCATTGGGACATTTCCAATGAACATTTTTTTTTAATTTTTTTCAATCGTTATATTGTATGTTCTAACCCATCACTGTCACACTGTATACATTTTATGCATTTTAATATGTTTGCACTTTATTATATTTGAGAGCTGCAATTTTTTGTACATTTGATGTAACTATGTAACCTGGGGAACACAGAAGGCAAAACATTAAGCTTTATAGTGGAGTCTAAGTAAAAAAGAATCCCAAGAGCCCCCATGCTCTTAGGCCAAGATTGCTGAACCCCAATACTGAATAACAAATATAAAACCACCATCTGTTATAAGAGAGCTACCAATACACACCTAGCTGCTGGCTGCGTAGCTGCAGACAGGTTACCAGGAGGGACAAGGCTTCTCCAGCAATAATGGCATCTTTGGTGGAGACTGACTGCTGACGGACGCAGATCCAGGCGTGTAAAGACGTGGGCTCACCTTCACTTCCGGAACTGCAATTACTTCCTGCAAAGAGAACAAGTGGTTGCTGACTTCTATCCCAATTTCACAGCTACGAAAAAAACAGTAGATTAGCTGGCGCTCAGGGTGATTATTAGAGGTCAGTATAGTGAGCAATACACTAAAAATGTCAGAACTTCAAATAACAATGGTGCAAGTGTGCATGGGACATACTGTGAGGGTATGG
This sequence comes from Pelophylax lessonae, assembly GCF_965119305.1. Classification (NCBI taxonomy): domain Eukaryota; kingdom Metazoa; phylum Chordata; class Amphibia; order Anura; family Ranidae; genus Pelophylax; species Pelophylax lessonae. The sequence goes on along the minus strand of NC_138775.1, from coordinate 288,354,414 downwards.
AAGTCCATCAAAGAAAAAGACAGTCCGCAATGAAGGGCAAGCGCCCTAACACAGGGAAGTCAGGGCTCTGTGAAATTGATGAGAAGAGAGAGACACGGAGTGCCTCTAAGTGCAGTATGCTTTAATACACGATTACACATACAATATAAAAACTCACATGGGGTAAAGTAATACAAGGCTCAAAAGATGGTTACGGCAGATGGTAGTGGAATCCAGTGTCCGAAGATGGAATGCTGATGGATTCAACAGGAAGACGGCCGTTGTCATCCGGGATCCGGTACTTCCGCGTGTCGGGCTGGAACGCAGCGTAAAGCCGCACGACGTCACCAAAGTCAATGGGAAGACACGACGCGTTTCAGAGCATGCGCCAAGCTTCCAGCGAGCATGCGCGCTGTTTTTTCAAGTGTAGATCTACACTTGAAAAAAGAGCGCGCATGCTCTTCCTTTATCGCTGGCCGCTATATGAATCACCGCTGTCTGGCATTACCTGGTCCAGTCTTCACCACATTAGGACGACGCATCTGTCTGGACCGTTGTCCGGGAGTGAGAGCACTCCTCGGAGGGATTTGCAGACCATACTATTAGTCGTTGACTTTCTGATTGTGCCCCAGATTCTATGATAGTGGTGAGTGCTTGACATTACACCTCTATTAAAACAATGAAACATGTACTATGTCATGTCCAACTATGATATGTTTTTCTTATGTGATGCTTAAGAAAGAAGAATATATGTGATGTTATATTTACAATATGTTATTTGTACCTAGAACCTGTACGGAGGTCACCAGCACTCGTGGTCCCTGAAGAAGCCCACAGAGTTGGCGAAACATGTTGGACCTGTGTGACCCCATTACTCTAGGACATGGTTCTTAATCTTTTACATGCATGAACTCAAGCGTTTGTATTGATGCTTGTGCATCTATGTTTTTCCCTTTTAATGTGCATACATGTACCAATAAAATTATTGTATTTTAAATAGTTGCTCCTACATTATTTATCCATCTATGCCAAGTGACCTCCGCCCTCAAAGTCCCACGTTGCGTGTATCCTTTTCATATGCACGGGTCCCTGTGGGGCCGACTCAGGGTCTGATGTATTGGAACACCAACACCTTTTCCTCTGTTTTCATATATTATTAGGGATGTGGCGTGAAGTATCTTGGCTTATTGACATTTAGAGTTTGGCAACCAAAAATGTCTCTACTAGTTTGTCTTCCTGTTGTATCCATCAGCTTCCACCTGCATTCCATCTTCGGACACTGGATTCCACTACCATCTGCCGTCACCATCTTTTGAGCCTTGTATTACTTTACCCCATGTGAGTTTTTATATCGTATGTATAATCGTGGATTAAAGAATACTGCATTTAGAGGCGTTCTGTGTCTCTCTCTTCTCATCAATTTCACAGCTACTGAGAGCCAAGTTCATTTAGAGGGAAATAAAAACGAAGCAAAGTAACCGTCAATACTTGTAAAAATCGCAAACATTTCAGCTACAGTCAGCACATGTACATTAGTGTTATAACATGGAAATCTTTCTCATCGTTAAACAGTGGTCTCACACCTGAGCTACTCAGTCTGCCCCGGAGTCCAGCAGGGAACAAGCTATTGTTGCTTTCTTTAATTGGCTGGTTGCTGCCGACGAGGTCCAGGCGACCGGCTGCCGCTGCCCATGACAGCCTCATGAAACAGGCCACAGTGCAAGTGAAATCATTGACTTCCATTGTCTGGAAAGATGGAGAGGGAAAGACAACAGTAGGCACATTATATTAGAGGAGGATGCTATAAAGCAGCTAGATCAGCATTTCCCAACTTTTGATCAACATTCCCTCCCCCATCATGACCATGCAGTGTCAGACTATTTCCTGCACTCCAGGCGATCACTTCATGAAACCGAGAAATCATTAATTCTGTGTTCCAAACAAAAGTTTCAATATAACAGTAATTGGTTAAACCAGGGGTGTCAAACTCAATTTCATTGAAGGCCGCATCAGCAGTATGGTTGCCCTCAAAGGGCCGTTGTATCTGGGGTGGGCTACATACAGAGTGCAGAGTTCAGGAGTACGCTGCGTACAAAGGGCAGGCTTTAGGGCTGTGCTGCGTACAGAGGGCAGGCTTTAGGGCTGTGCTGCGTACAGAGGGCAGGCTTTAGGGCTGTGCTGCGTACAGAGGGCAGGCTTTAGGGCTGTGCTGCGTACAGAGGGCAGGCTTTAGGGCTGTGCTGCGTACAGAGGGCAGGCTTTAGGGCTGTGCTGCGTACAGAGGGCAGGCTTTAGGGCTGTGCTGCGTACAGAGGGCAAGCTTTAGGGCTGTGCTGCGTACAGAGGGCAGGCTTTAGGGCTGTGCTGCGTACAGAGGGCAGGCTTTAGGGCTGTGCTGCTTGCAGGGAGATGGTTCTCACTCTGCAAAATCTGTTCCCTCCATTAGTGCATGCAGGGATCTGTTAGATCCAGTAGCTGCTGAGAACGAAGCTGTCCCAGGGGCTTTGTATCTGACACATGTGGGTAATGCTAGGCCTAAACCGACCGCATGCAAAAGCCGGCTCACTTTCCAAGGCTATACAATCTTCTTTATTCATTCACAGACCAAGATTCAAAGATAAAATCAGCACCAACGCGTTTCAGCCATATAAGGCTATGACTAAAGCCTTATATGGATGATACATGTCAGCACTGTTTTTATCTGTGAATCTTACCCTGTGAATGAAGAGGATTGTACAGTCTGTGGACGTGTGCCAGCTTTTGTATGCAATCTATTGTAAAGATTTACAGAAGCCTCAGCTGAAGCACCAATCTGCCCACTTAATTTGGATCCATCCGGGTTGAGCATGGTGAGTCCCTTTTTTCTGGGATACTTAAATAGAGGCTGTTTATCTGAATAAAGGTTTGCTCAGAAATCTATTCATCTCTGATGGGGAAATTTCATATTTCCTTATCAAAATTGGCTCACAATATCCCGATTACTTAAGCTGACTTTGTACCAAAGGACTGTCAGAACAAACTGACCAAGTCCTTAAAAGGCCATGTTGCTTGCAAGGGGGGGGGTTGGTCATTTCCATACATACAAGTCTTGTATATACTACAGTTAAACTAGGAATAATCAGTCTCTTCTCAGAGCTGCCATAATGCATGCATCTGATTTTGATCATCTGTGCCACGCTGTGAAAGCGGATGGGACTCCGTGGTGCAAAAGGCATCTTTAGTTAATTATTCTTGTTATATTTTCTAATATTATTACATTTGCTATCTGTATCTGTCATTACTTATTTAAATGTTCTACCTACGAGTGTTTGTGTGATCTCTCTTTGCACAACTGGAATGAAACCCCCAAAAACAAACTACCACGTAACCATGATAAAACAAGCTCATTTCTGAACGTGAAGATCTTAGCAAGTCCTTGAAATATCAAAATAGCAGTACAATCTGCCTCCAGAAATGAAGGTGTAATGCTGCACAGAAACCATTCTCAACCAGGGTTTCATGGAAGCTTTGGGGTTCTTCCAAAGTTTGCTAGGGAAATCCAGAAAGTGAGCTGGCAACTCCAAATCCGTATAGAAAATGTATTTAGTTACATGAAAAGAGCGTATGTATGCTTTTTTCATATAACAAATACATTTTCTATACCGATTTGGAGTTGCCAGATCACTTACTGGATTTATTTGCTCACATTTATTTAATAGGAGGCCATAGTTCTATTTTAAATTCTTACATGTACAGGAATGTGCAGCTGATTACTAGAGAATACAAAAAGGAGTACTATCTACAATAAAGCCAAGTACTACCAGGAGAGAACAATGACCTAGACCAGGGATCACTAACTGGTGGACCACGGTCCGACAATCCTGTCAGAAACGTGGCAGTGCTACTTATAAGCAGGGTGTTCTCTCCCGGGTATCCCGCCCAGCTGCCGCTATCATCTTCACAGTGAGCGAGAGGTGCGGTAGATCTGCACAGAGCGGATAATCAACCGATCCTTAACATAAGTTGGGCAGCTCCTGCCCCAGCCTACACTGTGATGTGTAGAGGGGCAGTTTAACGTAAAGGGGAACTGAAGACACTGTGGGACTGCTTTAAAAGGTGACTTACAGGGGGTCTGTAGACACTGATGTAAAGGAGGGAGCTGCGATGGTAAGGGGAGGGGGAGCTGAGAAGGTAAGGGGAGGGGGGGGGGTGCTACGAGGCTGTGCAGGGGGGACTGTGAAGTAAAGGGGGGCTGTGATGTGTTAATAGTGCAAAAATGATATCCAGACCTCTACTGGAAGAGATTATTACCAACTGGACATCTGTAAATTTTCATTTAAGACCCCTGACCTAGACCATAAAATGACCCTGATGACGTCAGATTACGAGCTGACGAAACACGTCGGGACGTAGGACCGTGACTGCGCTACCACGTCATTTCCGGCACCCGGTGGAACGCATATGGAACGCGGAAGGCGTTTCTAACCCGGAGACCGTGACTGTTATCCTGAAATGCCCTGATATTGTTATTTATCATGTAAGTGCATCCGCCTTCAATAAATTTATTTATCCATACGTACTTCACCATTTGAGACCCTTCTTTTCTTTCTGGGTACATTGTGTGGGAGTCCACCCCCAGGTTTAGTGGTACTAAAGGAGGAGTCGTTTGGAGTGCTTTGAAGTTAGTGCTTATCCTGTTACCGGGTGCCTGATGTCTATCCGCTTATACTGACCCCCTATAACTGAAGGGGTCCACTCCATCTGTTAAGCTTGTATACACATCGGGTGTCCTTGCTTTCTGGTGGAGGTGTATATAGTTATCAAGTGCCTATACTATCGATACCATTCCTACTTGGATATTCATTGTTATAGTTATGGACTTTCATTTATGATATTTAGGACAATGGACTTTTTGGATTAATTTTGTCTTACCACAATCATACACTCATTTATTAATTTTGCACGTATTTATTTTGTAAATATTTATTTTGGTATATTTTGAATTTTGCACATAATTTTGATGTTTGCACTAGTGTTTTAGTTGAGCGCAATCTTATATTTAGTAATAATTATTTATTTTTCTCATAAAATGACCCCATGATATTGGGCATCACCTGAATGGCAACCCGAGCAGCGGGAATGATCTCCTCCACCCTGATAGACGACCGGTCAGACACAGACAGCTGCCGATAGGACGACTTCTCAGGAGTGCCGCAGAGAGACATCTGACGGCTAGACTGGCGACTTGCATTCCTGAAAGGCCTCGATGACAACCCCTCAATGCCGTCTTTGGCCAAATCTTCATCTAATGTAGCTGGCATCGTCTGACCAACCAGTAAAAATCTGTAGAAATGGAGAATCCTATCAGAACACAGCATCACAAAAACAACTGAAACATTATCAATTCCTAAGAGGACTTGTCCTAAAAATAAAAACACGCCCGATAGACATAACTGAAAAAGAAGACTAATAGTGACATTCTGTTGAACACATCAAACACTGCTCTGTTCAGTAAAAAAAAATCCTCCCCTGATGTCTGCAAGGAAACAAACACTTCTAGGACACGTTTCTGGTCTGGTCATCATTAGGAGGACACATGATGTCAATAGGAGCCAGTGAGAGCTGGGCGGGACTGAGCAGAGACTTATTCTACTGAACAAAGAGGTGTTTGGCATATGTATGCTTTATTTAAAGACAGGGTCACTTTAAACGATACAGACCTGGCCAGCTGCAGACAAATAGAATAGACACCTTGTCTGGTCTCATAATCCACCTCTGTTGGAATGGAGTCCCGCTGCATGACATTCACCACCAAACTGTCAAATACAAAAAAAAATATAAAAATCAGGGTACTTTGAAAATAGAGGAATCAATACGACAGTTTATATAACAAGTTATTTTTATTATTTGATTTTATTGACTCCTTAACCGCTTTACGACCGCCCATATACTGTGGCAGGGCGGCCGCTCTGTGCCGGATCAAGTACCTAGTATGTGATCCATGCACTAGGTTAGAGAGGGCGCCTGCACCGGGTTAGAGAGTGTGTCTGCGCCAGCCGGCTGTGCTGCTATTGGCTGCTGCAGCACCAACTAATCAGCGGTTTCGAACATTACTAGAGAGAGCCCTGTGTAGTGTAGCTCCAGCCAAAATAATATATTTTTTTAGTTTTTTGGAGAGCATAGGGAAGGGTAACACCCCTGTACCATTTGTTTTGCTCAATCTCTCTGCTATAGGCACTCAGTTTTGTTACAAACAGTATCAGAAGAATTACAATTCCACAGAGGGGTGGGTGCTGTGTCCATCAATTATCAAAAAAAATAGATTTTTCCTTCATTGATGGACACAGCTCCTGATCTTCGTAAACCATTGCGACGTCCCAAAGCAGTGTTAAACATGAGGGGTGGGAACAGAGAAAAATAAATTCCCAAGGCTAACTATAGCCAACCAGGCCAACCGTCGCCCAGTCTGGCAGTTGATTTTAGCTCTCACAGGAAAAATCCAGGAGAAATAAAATCTATATAAAAATAAAAAACTGCCAGGACCAGAGATCCTAGCAAGGAACTAAGTCCTTACCCCTTACTAGGCAGAAAAAAAAACTGAGTACCTGTAGCAGAGAGATGGAGTATTAACTTTTTTTCTGCCTAGTGTCCTGTAGGGGGCATTATAACCCAATGGTTAGAAGATCAGGAGCTGTGTCCGTCAACGAAAGAGAAACATATTTTTTTGTCAAAATTGTCATTCTTTTTTTAAATAAATAATAAAATAAAATGCTGTGGTGATCAAATAACACTAAAAGAAAGCTATTTGTGGGGGGAGAAGGACATGCATTTACAACGTTGCAACATGCAATTGTCAGTTAAAATAACAGTGACGTATTGCAAAAATAGAATTTTTGTAAGAACTTATTTTCTCTGACAGTCGCCGCCCATCCATTTAGCCTTCACTATTGGGTAATGGCGCCCTCTGCAGGAGTAAGCTAGCCAGTTAGAAATGTTAATAAAAAACTTTTTTATACTTAGACACACCTCTAGGGGGCCGACCCCAGCCATTATCCTGACCAGTTATCACTGGTCTTCAGTTTGTAGCAAGCAGTAGCAGGAGGCAATAACCCCCAGATCTAAAAAACCAGAGGGGCGGGGGCGGCGACTGTCAGAGGACTCAGAGAAAAGAATTTTACGGTAAGTTCTTACAAAAATTCTATTTTCTCTTACGTCCTCTGATGGTCGCCGCCCATCCATTTAGCCTTCACTATTGGGATGTCCCAAAGCCGTGCAGGTGTGAGGGGTGGGAAGACGCAACCAACTGAAAAGGTAACGAAAACAACCGGGCTAGAAAAACAACCTGAGCCCACAGGGTAACAAGCCCAAAATGGGAGTAAACCCAGAACAGAAAAAACACTCCAAGGAAGAGCCAGAAAAAATGTCTCTTCAAACAACCGCCGCACTCAAAACTTTGCGGCCAAAGGAAGCATCCGAGGATGCCAGTACAGTAATTCCGCAGAATTTTGTGAAAGTGTGCACAGACGACCAGGTCGCCGATTCGCACACCTGAGCCACCGAAGCCTGATGGCGAAAAGCCCAAGAGGCACTGACAGCTCTAGTAGAATGAGCCTTCACAGGGAAAGGAGGAACCTGACCCTTGATTGAATAGGCCAGAACAATCGTCTGTCTGATCCACTTAGAAATGGTTTCCGCAGACGCAGCCGAGCCCTTTCCGAGGTCCCTCAGGAAGAACAAACAGGGAATCAGACTTCCAAACAGACTCCGTGGCAGGCAGGTAAATCCTGACCCCCCCAGACCACATCCAATGAATGCAAGGCCACCTCCTTGGGATGCTTGGGCTTTGCACAAAGCGAAGGCAACACCTCGTTGAGGTGGAAAGACGAGACCACCTTGGGAATAAAAGACTGATTGGGTCGCAAAACCACTTTATCCCTATGAATCACCAGATAAGGAGAAAGGCAAGACAAAGCCGCCAATGCAGACAACTCTGCGAGCAGATGTGATAGCTACCAGAAAGGCAACTTTCTGGGACAACACAGGTAGAGGAATATGTCTGATGTTCTCAAAGGGAGGCCATTGTAACACAGACAACACCAAATTCAGGTCCCAGGGAGGCAAGTGAGCCTTCCTCGGGGGAGCCAGATGCCGCACACCCCTTGGATGAAATTGCGAAGCAAAGAATTAGTTGCCAGGGGACGCTGGAATAGGACAGCCAAGGCCGACAACTGACCCTTTATCGTGGTCAGCGCCAAACGCTGATCCACCCCTTCCTGCAGGAGGGCCAAAACCTTTGCCACAGAGAAGGAGCGAGGGTGGAACCCTTGCGACTCGCACCAGGCAATATATGCTTTCCAGGTGCGATAGCTATGGAGCCCCCCCACACCCCCCAGGTACAGCAAATACCCCGCACAGAGCCCTCAGCAGGGCCAGGGAGGAAGGGAAAACACACCAAGCTGGCCAGAAGGGGGATCGCACAGAGACCACCAGCCCTGCCATCCCCTAAGAGTGGGCCCACAAACCCCCCTAAGTGTCCTAGTCCTTGGGACAAGGGGGTATCAGTACTCACCAGTCCAGGAAAAGTGGGCACCGCTCTGATACGGGAGACCTCCCACCAAGGAGGGATGCTAGCAACACGCGGGCGTTCCGGAGTTGAGACACCCTCGGCGAAGACGCAGCTCCGCAGGCTTGTCCCGATTCCGAGGGGCACTGTAGTTGCGAGGCCTGGGCGCACCAGTAACCTGCGAAGCTCGTTGGCAGGCTGGGACTCCATAAGGATCTATATTATCCAGTGCGAGGCTCAGCTCTGTAGTCACTTGTAGTCCTCCAGGAAAAGTCCCCGACTAACTAGTGATAGTGATAGAAATAAAAATCTATTTTCAGAAGAAAAACACATATATTGGGGAAAAAAAAACAAAGAAAACCGAGACGCTACGTCCCGGCAAGGAAGAGCTAGCCTACTCCTGACGCCAGGCAGCATAAAACTGAGGACCAGTGGTTACTGGATCAGGATAATGGCTGGGGTCGGCCCCCTAGGGGTGTGTCTAAGTATAGAAAAGTTTAACATTTCTAACTGCCTAGCTTACTCCTGCAGAGGGCGCCATTACCCAATAGTGAAGGCTAAAATGGATGGGCGGCAACTGTCAGAGGACGTAAGAGAAAAATGGCCTGGTCATGAACGGGGGTAAATCTTCTGGAGGTCAACTACCAACGTACTGGCACCTGCAGCAGAGGCAGTGTATTTTGAATGCGGTGCAGGAAACGCACGGCGCGCAAATTTCCCGCACTCTGTTCTGGTGTGAACTGGCCCTAAAGAGGGAAGAAGAGACGGGCAATGGTGCATATGGGGAGAAGAAACAACTGCATACCTCAACCCTCCAGCTTTTAAGAAGTTTTCACAGAATGACTTGGCACAGTTTCTTGCCATCTCATCATCTGCAGTTGGCATCAGTTTGGAACTCAGAACCTGTATGAGAAGCAGAAACATATTATTCATAATAATTGCACAGAAAAACCTTCATAACCTCAGCAGACATTTTCTGACACTTTGGCAAAAAGTGTATGTGGTAGGAAAGCCTCTTCTACAATGTATATGCGTTAGAATAGGCCATGGGAAGGAGACCGCACCAATACCATGTCTACTGTTCCCACTGGTTTTACTGGTACTACGTCCCCTCATATGAAAGACACTGAGAAATGCTAGATCCCTACCAAAAACCAACAGGACACCAAACATTAAAAATTTAAATTTTTTTTTTATTGGACAAAAACTTTAAAATAAAAAAAAAAAACTCAAAGCGAATAGATGTCAATTAACCATATGAAGACCAGGCCTTTTCTAGCACTTTTCTTTTTATGTGAAAATCTTTTTTTTTGCTGGAAAATTAATTTGAATCCCCAAACATTAAAGCAGAGGCCCTAGAAAATAAATTGGTGGGTTTTGCAATTTTTTATGTCATGTGGTATTTGCACAGTGGTTTTTCAAATGCAGTTTCATTTTTTTTTTTTAATATATATATATATTTTTTTTGTTTGTTTTTTTTTTAAACATTTGCTTTAAATTTTTTTTTTTTATCACTTTTATTGCTGTCAGAAGGAATGTAAACATCCCTTGTGGCAGGTATTCTTATGGAGGGATCTGGGGTCTCCTTTGCACTTGAACATATTCAAAAAACCAAGACGGGCGTTTTTGTATACTTTCTATTTTATTTTAAAACTAGCGCCTTTAAGACTTAAGTAATCCAGAAGTGATTCTTGGATTGTTGTTGCCAATCACCAGACTTGCTATTTAAGGCTTGTGACGCGGATGCAGGACTACGCCCCCTTGACAAAGTCGTAATGACGAAACGCGTTGCGAGGAACTAGTTCAGCGTCACCACGTCACACCCGGAAGTTCGAGGTAAGCCATCTTCTTGGTAGGAATTGATCGCCGAGAGCCTCCAGTATACTGCAGCGTTACATGCTTTGTTTTATTCATTGTGGGTGAATGTATTTCCTATCATATCTTCAATAAACTATCATTGAGGTAATGCACTATGGGCTCCCCCGTTTGTTTGTTATCCCCCACCTTCTATGAGATATCCTGTGAGGCATTCTGAGAGGGGTCTTTGAGTGGAGTTTTGAGCCGGTTCCATCAGGTGACTTGGATGTCCTGGGAGCTGCTGTGCTTAGGAGATAGGCTGGAGTAGTCCTGAACTACCCGATGCGCATATCCCACTGCTTTCTGGTAAGAGGCTGTGTATGTTGGTCGGGACCTCACATTGTCATCTCCATAATCACCTGGGTGGATGAATTCTGCAATATACTTGTCTGAACTGTTTTTTGCACCTTTGGCTACATTGGTTTAAAGATTCATTTATTTATAATACTTCTGTTTGGACTATCGTTTCCAATTTTTGATCAAATTGGATTAGGATTTAAACCCACTCATATGTATTATGAGATTGTTTCATACATTGTTGTGTGTTTTATCATTCATGTATGCATCTAACACTTCTCTGTCATTGAATGTGAATGTGTAACTCACTTCCTGCTTTAGCACAACTCCCTTTTGCTATTTACATCTTTTTAACCCACCAGTGTTAGGAGTTTGCTGCTTTAGTTCTAGAAGGGCGCGGGTGATATTTTCTTTATATTTCAGAAGTGATGTCATTGCTTCCGGGTTACTACAGCCGAGACCCGATCAAAGCCTATTTTGGCTTTCTTTGGGGCTCAGGCCAGCCAGCGGGCGTGGCCGCTTGGGTCTCCCGGTGGAATAAGAGAGCGGCGGAAGCGACCTCCCGCTGCTTGTGAGAACAGCCGCGCGGCTGCTCAGCCACATTGGTTATCACAAAAGAGCTGACAGCTCTAAAAAAGAGGTACCGGGGGTGATGCCTGCAGCTGCATGTCACCCTGGTACAACCACTTGAAGTCAAATGACTTAAAGGTACGTGATTTAGCGGCAAGGGGTTAAAAGAAAACTGCAGTTACATATATTGACAGTTCTGAAAAATAATAGATTTCATTCCCTGCTTTGCGGGGAAAGAAAATCTATTACCTCCCCACTGACAGGACAGAGCTCTGTCTTGTGTACATAAGCAGAGCCCTGTCCTGTGTGTTCTCCGAATAATCAGTGGATCTCGGTAGTAATCTATTGGCTGGCACCCGCTCATGGACATCTGTGTAAAATCAGGAGGTCTTCGGTGGCGCGTGCGTGTGCCCCGTCCCCTACCCAGAAGTGCCAGATCATGTACTAGGTATGAGATCTGGCACAGGAGAGCTGCCTTGCTGCCATATATCTAGGTTATACAATCAGCAAGTGGTTACAGTTCGGTGTGGTACCTTTAAAGTCCTGTTTGTTGGTTTTTGGTTTGGGAACTAGCATTTTTCTGCGTCTTCTAAAACGTAGGCGGTGCAACCGACTATTAGCAGGCGTTCAGAATGGCTATGTTTGGGTTCACTTGGTCATGTGATTACCTCCAGGTTGTAGAGCACGCGGAAGGTAGACATGCCGGGGGCAGAGGATCGGAAGAGGCTCTCCAGGATGGAGCTGGCACTGAGCTGCTGCTGGTGGTGCTGCTTGGAGGACAGGGACGGGGACTTTGAAGATTGCGAGTCGGAAAGAAGCGTCTTCTGAGTGGAATAAACACATTGTTCACTGAAAGAATAGAAAGCAGAGGAAGGTACAAGACCAGCAAAAAGCTTGCTCACCTTTCTCCCCAGGGAGTCCAGCTGATCGAGCGCTTCCTGCACAGCAGGATCTGTTGGGATCAAGAGCAGAAGTTTCCGAACCCTCACTGTAATTCTACGGGGCGAAACCAAGCTGTAGATATTATTACATATTATGCAGGTGAACTTATGATAAGCTGAGGGCCAATTCATGGCCACAGCACAAATTACGACAACGACTATATTTCAGTACCTGGGCTCCTCTAGGTTGGCCAGCTGGTAGAGCATATCAAACACATTACATACTAATGCCATCACCACTCCTGGCAGAGACTTTTCCTGCAGATAAAAATAGAGGCCAATAAGATGGAAACTCATTTAAATATCTAGAAATACTGGGGTACTTGGGGCTTTCCTCACCTGGTCCATGGCATAGGAGGAGCTGAAGCTGGCAGTGCTGCTACTGGAGCTGGCTGAAGTCTCTGCGGAGCTACTCGATGGTGTTCCACTGCCCAGAGTCTTTACAGTGAGCGCCTGGTCTTCAGAAAACCCCAACTGATGGAGCAGCTTCTGGTCTTTATTGACTGTCAGCTGGGAAAAAAAAAAGCACATTATAGCAGACCCTCACCTGATAGGTCAGGTCCTGTTACCCTGTCTCCTCCCCCTCCTAGAATTGGACAGATTATATATACAGGCAGGCTTGTCAGCATGGGATACACTGAAGGACTATTGGTGGTTTGGTACATGTTGGTACCCCCCCTCCCCTAATATAGAATGCTTGCTGGGACGGTGTGTTGCACCTGCCTGGAGCCAATTATATACTGCAGATAAGCTGCAATCATATGATATCCTCCTCTGCACAAAACAAAAACTGTTTCTCTGATCTGCTTGATTGGGTAGGAAGGTGAACTTGGATATATGAAGTGTTGCCGTTAGAGTTTTGATCACTGGAACTTCCGGACATTTGGCTGTGGCCGTGACTTCCCCCCTATTTGGCTGTGATGGAATATCACCCTTTCAAACTGATTAAGCGGCGCCCTGACGTGGAATAGGGTGAAGGATATATACCTATACACAGATATGAGAACAGATATGAACTTCAGATGCTATGCATGATTACTAAGTTTATCGTTATTATCCTGCGTTCTGCCACCTCCTGAGTCATTAAAAAGAAAATATCGGTTTGTCATGTCACTCTGGCCCTGAGGAAGCCTTGAGCGAAACGTGTTGGCTTGCTAGGGACCTACATTGACCGCGTTCCATCTGAGACCTACTCATCATCCTACACAGGCTCTGGTTTCTCCCTATTGGGATATATTTCTGACTTAATGACTCCCATCTGCTGTTTTTTTTTTTTATATACAATTTCTTTATGTATTTTGTCCTTGCCAACATGTGCTTGATTGCCCATGTTTTTTACTTGTTAATTAAATAAAATGTAAATTGTTTTATATAGATATTGGTTTTGGTGTGATTCTTCTCCAATTGGCCCATAAAGCCCCACTTTTTTCTGTATTATATATATATATATATATATATATATATATATATATATATATATATATAATATATATATACACACACACACGTAACAGAGGGTTATAACCCCTGTCACATTTTTTTCACCATCTGTGTCCCATTGAGGAGATTACCCTTCACTTCCTGTCCACAACCAAAAAGGAAGTGAGAGGAAATCCCTGCAAGTACACAGGACAAAGGGGGAATCTTCCTAATGGTGACAGACACCAAATAAAAAAAAAAACAAACTGGCAAGGATTTTAATCTCTCGCCACTCTATCCAAAAATGGAAAAAAAGGGGGAGGAATGGAAAGGGGAGGGGGGAGAAGAGGGAAGAGGAAGGGGAGGAGAAGAGGAGAAGAGGAGGAGAGGAGAAGAGGAGAGGAAGGGGAGGGGAGGAGAGGAAGGGGAGGGGAGGAGAGGAAGGGGAGGGGAGGAAGGGGAGGGGAGGAGAGGAAGGGGAGGGGAGGAGAGGAAGGGGAGGGGAGGAGAGGAAGGGGAGGGGAGGAAGGGGAGGAGAGGAGAGGAAGGGGAGGGGAGGAGAGGAAGGGGAGGAAGGGGAGGAGAGGAGAGGAAGGGGAGGAGAGGAAGGGGAGGGGAGGAGAGGAAGGGGAGGGGAGGAGAGGAAGGGGAGGGGAGGAGAGGAAGGGGAGGGGAGGAAGGGGAGATGAGGAGGGGGAGATGAGGAGGGGAGATTAGAGGAGGGAGGGGAGATGAGGAGGAGGGGAGATTAGAGGAGGGAGGGGAGAGGAGAGGAAGGGGAGGAAGGGGAGATGAGGAGGAGGGGAGGGGAGAGGAGGGAGGGGAGAGGAGGGAGGGGAGAGGAGGAAGGGGAGAGGAGGAAGGGGAGAGGAGGAAGGGGAGGGAGGAAGGGGAGGGGAGGAAGGGGAGGGGAGAGGAGGGAGGGGAGAGGAGAGGAGAGGAGGGAGGGGAGAGGAGAGGAGGGGAGGGAGGGGAGAGGAGAGGAGGGAGGGGAGGGGAGAGGAGGGGAGAGGAGAGGAGAGGAGAGAGGAGGGGAGGGGAGGGGAGGGGAGGGGAGGGGAGGGGAGGGGAGGGGAGAGGAGGGAGGGGAGAGGAGGGATGGGAGAGGAGAGGAGGGAGGGGAGAGGAGGGATGGGAGAGGAGAGGAGAGGAGGGAGGGGAGAGAGGAGAGGAGAGGAGAGGAGGGAGGGGAGAGGAGGAAGGGGAGAGGAGAGGAAGGAGGGGAGAGGAGAGGAGAGGAAGGAGGGGAGAGGAGAGGAGGGGAGGGAGGGGGGAGGAGAGGAGGAGAGGAGGGGAGGAGAGGAGGGGAGGGGAGAGGAGAGGAGGGGAGAGGAGAGGAGGGGAGGGGAGAGGAGAGAGGGGAGAGGAGAGAGGGGAGAGGAGAGAGGGGAGAGGAGAGGAAGGAGGGGAGAGGAGAGGAGAGGAAGGAGGGGAGAGGAGAGGAGGGGAGGGAGGGGGGAGGAGAGGAGGAGAGGAGGGGAGGAGAGGAGGGGAGGGGAGAGGAGAGGAGGGGAGAGGAGAGGAGGGGAGGGGAGAGGAGAGAGGGGAGAGGAGAGAGGGGAGAGGAGAGAGGGGAGAGGAGAGAGGAGAGAGGAGAGAGGGGAGAGGAGGGAGGGGAGAGGAGGGAGAGGAAGGGGAGAGGAGGGAGAGGAAGGGGAGAGGAGGGAGAGGAAGGGGAGAGGAGGGAGAGGAAGGGGAGAGGAGGGAGAGGAAGGGGAGAGGGGGGAGAGGAAGGTGAGGGGGGGGGAGAGGAAGGTGAGGGGGGGGGAGAGGAAGGTGAGGGGGGGGAGAGGAAGGTGAGGGGGGGGAGAGGAAGGTGAGGGGGGGGAGAGGAAGGGGAGGGGAGGAGAGGAAGGGGAGGGGAGGAGAGGAGAGGAAGGGGAGGAGATGAGGAGGAGGGGAGATTAGAGGAGGGAGGGGAGAGGAGAGGAGGGAGGGGAGAGGAGGGAGGGGAGAGGAGGGAGGGGAGAGGAGGGAGGGGAGAGGAGGGAGGGGAGAGGAGAGGAGAGGAGGGAGGGAGGGGAGAGGAGAGGAGAGGAGAGGAGGGGAGAGGAGGGAGGGGAGAGGAGGGAGGGGGATGGGAGAGGAGGGAGGGGGATGGGAGAGGAGGGAGGGGGATGGGAGAGGAGGGAGGGGAGAGGAGGGGAGAGGAGGGGAGGGGAGAGGAGGGGAGAGGAGGGGAGGGGAGAGGAGGGGTGGGGAGGGAGAGGAGGGAGGGGAGAGGAGGGATGGGAGAGGAGAGGAGGGAGGGGAGAGGAGGGATGGGAGAGGAGGGATGGGAGAGGAGAGGAGGGAGGGGAGAGGAGGGATGGGAGGGGAGAGGAGGGATGGGAGGGGAGAGGAGGGATGGGAGGGGAGAGGAGAGGAGGGAGGGGAGAGGAGAGGAGGGAGGGGAGAGGAGAGGTGGGGAGAGGAGGGAGAGGAGGGGAGAGGAGGGAGAGGAGGGGAGAGGAGGGAGAGGAGGGGGAGAGGAGGGAGGGGAGGGGAGGGAGAGGAGGGAGAGGAGGGAGGGGAGGGGAGAGGAGGGGAGGGGAGAGGAGGGGGATGGGAGAGGAGGGGGATGGGAGAGGAGGGAGGGGAGAGGAGAGGAGAGGAGGGGGATGGGAGAGGAGGGAGGGGAGAGGAGAGGAGGGGAGAGGAGGGGAGGGGAGAGGAGGGATGGGAGAGGAGAGGAGGGAGGGGAGAGAGGAGAGGAGAGGAGGGAGGGGAGAGGAGGGAGGGGA
This sequence comes from Pelophylax lessonae, assembly GCF_965119305.1. Taxonomy (NCBI): domain Eukaryota; kingdom Metazoa; phylum Chordata; class Amphibia; order Anura; family Ranidae; genus Pelophylax; species Pelophylax lessonae. The sequence goes on along the minus strand of NC_138775.1, from coordinate 288,338,086 downwards.
GAGGAGGGAGGGGAGGGGAGGGGAGGGGAGGGGAGGGGAGGGGAGAGGAGAGGAGGGAGGGGAGAGGAGGGAGGGGAGAGGAGGGAGGGGAGAGGAGAGGAAGGAGGGGAGAGGAGAGGAGGGGAGGGAGGGGGGAGAGGAGGGGAGGGAGGGGGGAGGAGAGGAGGGGAGGAGAGGAGGGGAGGAGAGGAGGGGAGGGGAGGGGAGGGAGGGGAGATGAGGGAGGGGAAGGAGAGGAGGGAGGGGGAAGGAGAGGAGGGAGGGGGAAGGAGAGGAGGGAGGGGGAAGGAGAGGAGGGAGGGGGAAGGAGAGGAGGGAGGGGGAAGGAGAGGAGGGGAGGGAGGGGGGAGGAGAGGAGGGGGGAGGAGGGGAAAGGTTCAGATTGAGAATAGCCCATGGAAAATGTTATCTGAAATTAGGCAGTGATCAGCAGTATGGATAGTAGGGGAGGTGTTACATGTTTTCTTTGGAAGCCAAATTTTAGCCCACTTTTATTTTAGTAACAGAATACGCCATTGGTGACATCAGCCCGCCACATGGAAACAAACCACCAACATCTCAAGGTGTCTTCTCCAATATTCATAAGCTTAACTATTTTCTCACCAAGGTCTCATTGGCAAAGATCTGCAAGCTTTCTACAGGACAGTTGAGATGTCTGGAGATCTTCCAGCGGATGCTCCCCACCGTCTCATTGCTGTGGGCCTGCAACAGAAACAACAGGACACATTAAATGAGACATAGTAAATGCAATACAGCCATAACATTGATTTGTGATCGATAGCAACTAATATGCAATGTTACATTTTAAAGTGTATGTATTGCTAAAACTTTGGAGAGTAGCAGAAAACAAATTGGCCTAAAATGTTAAAAAAATATTGATTTTTACATTTTTTGGGGGGAATGTTATATAGCAGAAAGTGAAAAATATTGTTTTTCTTTTTTTTTTTTTTTTTTTTTAATTGTCGCTCTTTTTTTGCTTATAGCGCAAAAAAAAAATAAAAAAAAAAAAATCGCACAGGTGATTAACTAAATTTACGAAATCAACTAAAAAAACATCAAAATTTAACATTTTAAGCCAATTTGTTTTCTGCTACATATTTTTTTTTTTTTTTACCAAAAAGATCGCAATAAGCGTATTTTGATTGGTTTGCGCAAAAGTTATTGCGTCTACTAACTACGGGAAAGATTTATGTCATTTTTATTGTCTTTTTTTACTAGTAATGGCGGCGATCTGTGATTTTTTGCAGGACTGCGACATTGTGGCGGACAGATCGGACCCCTAACTGACATTTTTGGGGGACCAGTGACATTACTACAGTAATCAGTGCTATAAATATGCACTGTTACTGTAATAATGACACTAGCAGGGAAGGGGTTAACCTTTAAATGTGAGCCTAGGGGTGTGATTCTAGCTGAGAGGGGACGTGCCTTCAGAAATTACCATAGAGACATGTGATCCTATATAGCAGGATCTCAGGGGCTCTATGATCATCCCAGGGAGGACGGTCGGCTGTGTTTACAACAGTCAACCATCCTTCTCCCTCAGTGGGGAACGATTGTGGCTTTCAGGCGGCAATCGGAGCTGCCTGAGGCACGCATCGGCTTCCCCGCTAACAAGCGGCCCGCGCTCGCCCCCTAGACTCCTGCCGGACATGTAAGTCGATTTGCCTGGGAGCGGCTGCCTGCCGCAGTATATATGCGGCGGGCGGTCGTAACAGGTTAACGGCACCCCAGTGCAGTGCAATTGCCAGAATATGATCATGTGAACACCTATGTGATCCGATTCCCATGCGGCAAAAAAAAAAAAAAGAGAAGGTGAACGCGGGTGTGGTGCGATTTGACCCATACAAAATGAATGGGCTCAAACTGCACTGCAAAGAATCGCAAGTGCGGTTATTGTCATATTACTTGAGGTTCCTGAACCTCTCCAGTGTGAACCTAGGCTTAAAGGCAGGTTTTTTGTTACGATATACTTACCTGCTCTGTAGCGGGTTTGAACAGAGCAGCCCCGATCCTCCTTTTCTTGGGTCCCCAGTGCTCCCGACCCCTCCCTCCTGCCAAGTGCCCCCATAGTAAGCAGCTAGCTTTGGGGGCACCCGGGCTGGCTTGCTCCCGAGCCACGGCTCTGCCCCACCCCCTCTACATTGGATTACTGGCTGTGATTGACAGTAGCGAAAGCCAATGGCTACCGCTGCTGTCTCAGCCAATGAGGAGGGAGAGACCCATGAGAGCCGCTGCTCTCATGTACAATGCTGGATTAAGATGAAGCTCAGGTAAGTATTAAGGGGAGGCCGTAACTGCTGCACAGTTTTTTTACCTTCAAGCATAGCATGCATTAAGGTAAAAAACGTTGAGCCTTTACAACCACTTTAATGTCCTTTGTGACTACTAAGGAAAAAATATAAATAAAATGTTTGTACCAGGAATTCAGCTTTAAATTGATAAAAAAAAAAACGTGCATGTATTGCAGAGAAGAAAATTTTAAGACAAAGTTGTAAACGTACCTCTATGGTGAAAGTGTCTTTGGTTGACTCATAATTAAGGTTCAGAGTTAACAGATGTCCATGAAAAGAGGCACCGTGAGGTAGAATTGTTCGTGGAACAGAGTAGAGATCCTGCAGGACAGCAAAGAAATATTTTTGTTTTCCCCCCACATTCATTTAATTTCAGAATCTTAAAGTTCCAGAGGATGGGAGAGGCTCTGAAGAAGTCCTTGAGGTGAGTGCAGGAGATGGCAAGGAGGGAGCTAGAGAGCCGGTGAGCGTGGGAGGTGGCAGAGAGGGAGCTAGAGAGTCGGTGAGTGTGGGACGTGGCCGCGAGGGAGCTAGAGAGCCGGTAAGTTTGGGACGTGCCCACGAGGGAGCTAGAGAGCCAGTGAGCATGGGAGGTGGCAGCGAGGGAGCTAGAGATCCGGTGAGCGTGGGACGTGGCCCCGAGGGAGCTAGAGAGCCGGTGAGCATGGGAGGTGGCCGCGAGGGAGCTAGAGAGCCGGTGAGCATGGGAGGTGGCCGCGAGGGAGCTAGAGAGCCGGTGAGCATGGGAGGTGGCAGCGAGGGAGCTAGAGAGCCGGTGAGTATGGGAGGTGGCCGCGAGGGAGCTAGAGAGCCAGTGAGCATGGGAGGTGGCAGCGAGGGAGCTAGAGAGCCGGTGAGCATGGGAGGTAGCAGCGAGGGAGCTAGAGAGCCGGTGAGCGTAGGAGGTGGGGGCGAGGAAGCTAGAGAACCAGTGAGCATAGGAGGTGGGGGCGAGGAAGCTAGAGAACCAGTGAGCATAGGAGGTGGGGGCGAGGAAGCTAGAGAACCAGTGAGCATAGGAGGTGGGGGGCGAGGAAGCTAGACAGCCGGTGAGCATAGGAGGTGGGGGGCGAGGAAGCTAGACAGCCGGTGAGCATAGGAGGTGGGGGCGAGGAAGCTAGAGAACCGGTGAGCATAGGAGGTGGGGGCGAGGAAGCTAGAGAACCGGTGAGCATAGGAGGTGGGGGCGAGGAAGCTAGAGAGCCGGTGAGTGTGGGAGGTGGGGGCGAGGAAGCTAGAGAACCGGTGAGCATAGGAGGTGGGGGCGAGGAAGCTAGAGAACCGGTGAGCATAGGAGGTGGGGGCGAGGAAGCTAGAGAACCAGTGAGCATAGGAGGTGGGGGGCGAGGAAGCTAGACAGCCGGTGAGCATGGGAGGTGGGGGCGAGGGAGCTAGAGAACCGGTGAGCATAGGAGGTGGGGGCGAGGAAGCTAGAGAACCGGTGAGCATAGGAGGTGGGGGCGAGGAAGCTAGAGAACCGGTGAGCGTAGGAGGTGGGGGCGAGGAAGCTAGAGAACCGGTGAGCGTAGGAGGTGGGGGCGAGGAAGCTAGAGAACCGGTGAGCATAGGAGGTGGGGGCGAGGAAGCTAGAGAACCAGTGAGCATAGGAGGTGGGGGGCGAGGAAGCTAGACAGCTGGTGAGCATGGGAGGTGGGGGCGAGGGAGCTAGAGAACCGGTGAGCATAGGAGGTGGGGGCGAGGAAGCTAGACAGTCGGCGAGCGTAGGAGGTGGGGGGGCGAGGAAGCTAGAGAGCCTGGGGGCGTAGGAGGTGGGGGGCGAGGCAGCTAGAGAGCCGGTGAGCGTAGGAGATGGGGGCGAAGAAGCTAGAGATCCGGTGAGCGTAGGAGGTTGGGGCGAGGAAGCTAGAGATCCGGTGAGCGTAGGAGGTGGGGGCGAGGAAGCTAGAGAGCCGGTGAGTGTAGGAGGTGGTGGCGAGGGAGCTAGAGATCCGGTGAGCGTAGGAGGTGGTGGCGAGGGAGCTAGAGAGCCAGAGGCCTTGGAAGGAGCAGAGAGAATGGTTTGGTTGCTATTTTGAGACAAGGTTAGTGATGTAGCTGGGGGCAGAGTTCTGGATGGTTTGTAAGTTGTTGTTATTAAATCAAACTTTATTTGTTGAATGAGTGGAAGGCCAGTAGAGAGATTGGCAGAGAAGGGTGGAAGACATTGGACAGCTGGTAAGGTAGAGGGAATAACCTACGTAAAGGTAAGCCAATGGGAAGGGAGTTGTAACAGACAAGTTCAGAGATGACCAGGGAGTGAACTAGCAGCTTTATGATGTCGTTTGTTAAAACACAACCTCCATTAGAAGTTGGGATGGATTAGAAGCAAAATCCAGCAGAAGCTACAGAGTATAAAAGAGAAGAGAGGCGCCTCCAAGTGTAGCAATATGGTTACATTTAATGACGGGAGAACATTTAGCAACTCACATGGCTGATGATTAAAACAGGCACATTTAAGGATGCAGGCATCCAGGGTAAAGCGGTCCACATAGACCATCCTCTGCACCGCCATCAACGTCATCCCTTCCACGCTGCGCTCCACGAGCACTTCAAGCCTCGCTTTCAGATCGCTCTACTGCAGGGTAGTCTTCCCAGTCAAGACTGCAGACTGACGGTGGTGAGAGACGGTGGTGAGAGACGGTGGTGAGAGACGGTGGTGAGAGACGGTGGTGAGAGACGGTGGTGAGAGACGGTGGTGAGAGACGGTGGTGAGAGACGGTGGTGCGGAGGACGGTCTATGTCTTCAAACTATGGCCCTCCAGTTGCTCAGGAACTACAATTCCCATCATGCCTAGTCATGTCTGTGAATGTCAGAGTTTTACAAAGCCTCATGGGACGTGTAGTTCCGCAACTGCTGGAGGGCCGTAGTTTGAGCATCCCTGGTCAATGTGGACAGTTTTACCCCGAATGCCTGCATTCTTAGATGTGCCTCTTTTAATCATCAACCATGTGAGTTGCTAAGTGTTGTGCTTTCAATAAATGTAACCATATTGCTACACTTAAAGGCGCCTCTCATTTATACTCTGTAGCTTCTGCTGGATTTTGCTTCTAAATCTCCTTGTGGAGGCGCTATTTGTGGATGGACATTTTATGGTTACACAACACATTGCTTTTTATATGGACTATAAACTGAAGGATTAATAAATAAATGGTTGTGGAAGGAATCATCTGAGTTTTCATTATTTCTTTTTCTTTTAAAACCCTTGGCGTAGAATGTCCATTCATTGCTGCCTATAGAAAGCAAGCCAGTCAGAAAACCTGATCCAACATAACCACTCATGAGAATCTTTCCCACCAAATAGTATGCAGCAACAGCCCTAAAGAAGGGGAAGTCTACTCTCCCCAAAACACATTGGCTTGATGTACACGAGCTAATTCTTATTAAAGGTCCTTAACCATATTTTAGAAGTCACATTTCTATGGACACCGGGGGCTCCTTTCTTTTTCTCCAAATCTACATGCTGAAACGACCTTTAAGGTCACACAGAAAAGGCAGCAGCCCAATCTCCGAGAGGGCCCACCGCCACCATCCATCGGAAGACATTTCTTCCTTTTGCCCACACGAATACCCACTCAGAACCAGTGACCTATTCAAGCCGACTTTTTCAGCATTTTTTTTATGCTGAAAAAGCCCCCCTCGGCTTATATTTGAGTCACGGTTTCACTTACCTTTGCCCCAGTCAGTGTGCATGCGCCGCCGCCGCTCGGGAAAGCCTGTAAACGTTTGGCTATTCCCTGGCAGACGGCGCATGCGCAGTGACGTGTTGGCGCCGGGCGGCGCCATATTTAAATGTAAGGGGCCTCTTTGAAAGGTAAGCGAGACTCTTCCGCAGCCCCTGCATCTCCTCAGGAGATGCAGTGCTGCGGGCATGGTACAGGAGATTCAATTGTACCATGCCCGCAGAAATGCATCTCCTGTGCCATGCCTGCACCATCTCCTGAACCATCTTCCTGTACCATGCCTGAACCATCTTCCTGCACCATGCCTGAACCATCTTCCTGCACCATGCCTGAACCATCTTCCTGCACCATGCCTGAACCATCTTCCTGCACCATGCCTGAACCATCTTCCTGCACCATGCCTGAACCATCTTCCTGCACCATGCCTGAACCATCTTCCTGCACCATGCCTGAACCATCTTCCTGCACCATGCCTGAACCATCTTCCTGCACCATGCCTGAACCATCTTCCTGCACCATGCCTGAACCATCTTCCTGCACCATGCCTGAACCATCTTCCTGCACCATGCCTGAACCATGCCTGAACCATCTTCCTGCACCATGCCTGAACCATCTTCCTGCACCATGCCTGAACCATCTTCCTGCACCATGCCTGAACCATCTTCCTGCACCATGCCTGAACCATCTTCCTGCACCATGCCTGAACCATCTTCCTGCACCATGCCTGAACCATCTTCCTGCACCATGCCTGAACCATCTTCCTGCACCATGCCTGAACCATCTTCCTGCACCATGCCTGAACCATCTTCCTGCACCATGCCTGAACCATCTTCCTGCACCATGCCTGAACCATCTCCTGCACCACCCTAGGCTTATACTCGAGTCAATATGTTTTCCCAGTTTTTTGTGGTAAAATTAGGTGCCTCGGCTAATATTCAGGTTGGCTTATACTAAAGAATATACGGCAATTCAGTGATTCAACATCAATTTTCATGTGACAGGTTTGAAATACAAATAAAGAAAATAATTACCTCAATAGTGATAACGTAGCGCTCAGCCAGCAATAGAAGTCTCTCTATAATGACCAGCTTAGTTGACCTGCAAGAACAAATATGAAGTAAAATGTTCAATTCCTAAATGTCAGCTTTGTATTGCTCACAGGAGGGAGCTTGCAGTGGTGTGGGCACACACAGCAAATAAACCCCCAGTGCAGACCTACCTGTAAGGTGACTGCACCGAGGTGGCCACAGATGGCATGGCAGTTGCGGTCAGCATTTTTGTAGCTCTGGTGACGGCGTGTGTCAGGGTGGGGCCTCCAAGTGCCGAACTCGCAGCCTGCAAATCAACAGAAGAAATTAACTAGTCTGTAAATGATAGACCCTTATAACGAACATCAACCCATCTGCACAAATGCCCCTTTTACAATTTGCTGACATGCCCTGGTAACTGAGGTGCTTCTAGAGGAAGGTAGCAGTAATCTGCCTTTTTTTTTTTATACCTTATGGACCGTCATACAGAGCTCCACCAGTAGAATATGAACAATGAAATGCTTGGGGGAGAACAAAAAAAAAAAAAAAAGAGACCTATTGCCATTTAACCACTTCAATACCGGGTACTTTCACCCCCTTCCTGCCCAGGCCAATTTTCAGCGCTAGTGCATTATGAAAGACAATCGCGCCATCATGCAACACTGTACCCACAGGAAAATTTTATAATTTTGAGATAGAGCTTTCTTTTGGTGGCATTTATTTACCACTGTTTTTTTTTTTTTTTTTATATTTGGTAAATGAACTGAAAAAAAGACCGAAAATTTTGAAAAAAAAAAAAAAAACATTTTTTTTTTAAATTTGGTTTTAAAATTTTGCAAATAATTTTTCTTCTGCACTGAGGTTGCACCGAGGCCCACCGACGAGGCTTGCACCGAGGCCCACCGACGAGGCTTGCACCGAGGCCCACCGACAAGGCTTGCACCGAGGCCCACCGACAAGGCTTGCACCGAGGCCCACCGACAAGGCTTGCACCGAGGCCCACCGACAAGGCTTGCACCGAGGCCCACCGACAAGGCTTGCACCGAGGCCCACCGACAAGGCTTGCACCGAGGCCCACCGACGAGGCTTGCACCGAGGCCCACCGACGAGGCTTGCACCGAGGCCCACCGACGAGGCTTGCACCGAGGCCCACCGACGAGGCTTGCACCGAGGCTTGCACCGACGAGGCTTGCACCGAGGCTTGCACCGAGGCTTGCACCGAGGCCCACCGACGAGGCTTGCACCGAGGCCCACCGACAAGGCTTGCACTGAGGGGGCTGTGCGGATAATGAGGGCACTGATTATCAGTGTAAATGCTGTAATCACTGTGCCCTGATAGATCGGCTCTGCTTTCCCCACAAGCAGTCTCTGTCTGAGGAAAGGAGAGTCGATAACTGGCAAGCCTTTTTACAGGTGACCCAACTGTGACTGAACACAGCTGGTCACATGGTAAAGGGGCGCTGGGATTGGCTCTTTACCCCATTTAATCCGCTGTATCCAAGGGACACAGCAATCGCAGACACTTCCCCATAATCGTAGCATTCTTACTAGTGATCGACCGATATCGTTTTTTTAATGCCGATACCGATATTTTGGTCATCGGATATCGGCCGATATTTTTGAACATGTAAAAAAATGTTTTTTTTTACAGGTGCTCCTTGTGGAGGGATCTAGAGGTCTAAAAGACCCCGAACCCCTCCTCGGCACTGAAAAGCATTCAAAACGCCAGGTTTGGCTATTTTGAATGCGGTCAGTTTTTTTAATTCGGCGCCGAGTACCCGGAAGTGATGTCATGACATCACTTCCGGGTTTTTTACATGGAGACCGGCGCATGCGCACTTGCGGCAGGGATACCGGCTTTCACTGGGACACATCTTCATGCTACATCGGGTCTTCTCTTCGGCAGTGAAGGTAGGATGCCTGGGTCTCCCGGTGGTACAGGAGACCCGGGTGAGCCGTGGAAGGTGGCGGGAGGGGGGGTACGTCCCCTCCTGCTCCTTGTAATGACAGCCGAGCTGCTTCTTAGCCGCATCGGTTGTCATTACAAGTCAGCCGACCGTCGGGTATGGACACCGGTACCGGGGTGATGCCTCTAGCTGCAGGCATCACCCCAGGACATGCACTTTCCCTAAATATCGGCAATATCGGGAACCTCAGGGGCCGATTCTGATATATCAGGGAAAGTGCATATCAGCCCCCGATATATCGGTGTTGCCGATAATCTGTTGATCTTTAATTCTTACCTCTAATCGCGTGTAGCAATCTGCAATAAATTTCTTGTGCAAAGAAACTGAATCCTGCATGGAAAAAAATAAAAAAAAATCAGCTTTTATTAACATTAGGAATACCAAACTTGACACAGATTTTATTGCTCCAATTCAAATCCTTCTGGGGAGGGTTAGAAAGCAAAGGGAAGAAACATTGATTGTAAGAGGCAGAGCAGACATTTTTGGGACTCTGATCTGTGGGCAGGCACTCACTTTCTTCAGCCTGGGGTTCAGATTGATGTAGCTATAGTTGATTATCAGCTGGATTGCTTCATTGGCAATCTCTTCATCCGGAGATTCGACTGCAACTTTCCATATGAAATCCATGCCAATTAACTCCAACTTCTCCACGTGCTTCCAGAAGAGGAGAGAAAATGAGTCGTTGATTTAAAACCTATGTGAAGTCATTCAATCCAAATCATGCAATAATATACTAAATGCCTTACTGTGAGGTGAGTAGAACATGTTTATTATTGAAAAAAAAAAAAAACGTAAATTTAATAGTCACTTTAATCCTGCGTTTCATCCTTCAGCCCGACAGAAGGCGCAGTATAAAAGTGAGCAAAATACCCATAGAACCAAAAAAACAGGAAGTCTTTGGGAAAACAATACTCACCAGCTGGGTGCCTTGCCTTTTCAACCGATGATCGCAAAGATTTACATTTTCAAAAAAGGTTTTAAAGAGGCTGAAACCTGAAGGGGACATACAAAAAAAAAAAATCAACATCCAAATCATTGTTTAGATATCCTATGTCCCATCCCCCTCCAACAGTTTAATGCCAGTTAACATTTAACTTGCAGTTGAAATGTGTACCTGGGCAAGATCATAAAACACAAATTCAGATTTATACAGTGCCTTGAAAAAGTATTCATACCCCTTAAAATTTTCCACATTTTGTCATGTTCCAACCAAAAGCGTAAATGTATTTTATTGGGATTTTTTGAGATAGACCGACACAAAGTGGCACATAATTGTGAAGTGGAAGGAAAATGATAAATGGTTTTCAAAGTGTTTTCCAAATAAATCTGTGAAAAGTGTGGCTGCATTTGTATTCACCCCCCGGAGTCAATACTTTGTAGAAGCGCCTTTCCCTGCAATTACAGCTGCAAGTCTTTTTGGGGATGTCTCTACCAGCTTTGCACATCTAGAGAGGGACATTTTTGCCCATTCTTCTTTGCAAAATATCTCAAGCTGTGCCAGATTGGATGGAGAGCGTCTGTGAACAGCAATTTTCAAGTCTTGCCACAGATTCTCAATTGGATTTAAGTCTGGACTTTGACTGGGTCATTCTTTTTTTTTTTTTCTCCAAAATGCTTTATTGAAGATGAGGAACAATATTACAAAGCAAGTGAACTGGATCATTCTAACACATGAATATGCTTTGATCTAAACCATTCCATTGTAGCTCTGGCTGGATGTTTCGGGTCATTGTCCTGCTGGAAGGTGAACCTCCGCCCCAGTCTCAAGTCTTTTGCAGACTAACAGGTTTTCATCTAAGATTTCCCTGTATTTGGCTCCATCCATCTTCCCATCAACTCTGACCAGCTTCCCTGTCCCTGCTGAAGAAAAGCATCTCCACAACATACTATCACCACCATGTTTCACGGTGGGGATGATAAGTTCAGGGTGATGTGCAGTGTTAGTTTTCCGCCACACATAGCGCTTTGCTTTTAGGCCAAAAAGTTTGATTTTGGTCTCATCTAAGCAGAGCACCTTCCTCCACGTTTGCTGTGTCCCCCACATGGCTTCTCACAAACTGGACTTCTTATGGCTTTCTTCTTGTCACTCTTCAATAAAGGGCAGATTTGTGGAGCGCACGACTAATAGTTGTCCTGTGGACAGATTCTCCCACCTGAGCTGTGGATCTCTGCAGCTCCTCCAGAGTTACCATGGACCTCTTGGCTGCTTCTCCGATGAATACTTTTCTTGCCCGGCCTGTCAGTTTAGGTCAGGGGTGTCCAAACTATGGCCCTCCAGCTGTTCAGGAACTACAATTCCCATGAGGCATTGTAAATCTCTGACATTCAGAGACATAACTAGACATGATGGAAATTGTAGTTCCTGAACAGCTTGAGGGCCATAGTTTGGACACCCCTGGTTTAGGTGTACGGCCATGTCTTGGAAAGAGTATGGCACAACTGCAAACCTACCATTTTCAGATGATGGATTGAAAAGCGCTCCCTGTTCAAAGCTTTTTTGAAAGCCATTTATCATTTTCCTTCCACTTCACAATTATGTGCCACTTTGTGTCGGTCTATCACATAAAATCCCAATAAAAAACATTACCGTTTTTGGTTGTAACATGAGAAAACGTGGAAAATTTCATGGGGTATGAATTCATTTTTTTTTTTTTTTTTTAATTAAAAAAAAAAAAAAATGTAAAAAGGGGGAGGGAAGGTAAGGGGAGCCCTGACGCCGTCGATAATTTCGAACTGACAGTTTCCTCCATAGTAATAGTGTCATTAAGAATAAGTTGGGTATTCATCTGAGAACAGATCCCACTGCAGCCACCGATCCCTGTGGACCTCCCCGCTGTCCCCGAGGGAAGACACCAAATTCTCCATTCGCTGAATATCATTCACCCTGTCGAACCACTGAATTATTTTTCAAGGCACTGTACATGCACATTTTTCTGTGCTCTTTTTACAAAGGCTGCACACATACAATGCGGCGTACATATATTTTATGCAGTGATTACAGGGCTCATCTCTCATACCATTCATAGTGATTTCATAGGACTCCAGCTTGAGGATTTTCTCCTTGAACAGTTGCTGTTGGACGTCGCTCTCCAGGTCATGCTGCCCCTTCGTGAACCACTCGAAACACATCTGCCAGGAAAGTAAACCATTCCGTCACTGAGGTCTGTGTGTTTTGGGAATTTGTGGGTCAGTTTATCTGAGTGAGATGGTGCCTAAGCAGAAACTTCACAATTCACAGAAAGGTGGCTTAACCTCCCATGCGGTCTGATTATATCAGAATTTCTGTGCTAAAAGCGTAACATTGTTTTGCATGGAAATCTGTTTTATATTTTAAAATTCACCTTCCCCTGCGATCCCCCGCCGTCCTCCCCCGATGTCCTCCTGCCTTCCTCCCGCTCTGTGCTCAGTCGATGCCGGCACCTGTCTTCCGGTTCCCTGCGAGCGTTTTGACGCAGGGAGGTGGAACCAGTGGCAATTTCAAAAATGTAAATACAGCAAATGAGCCGATACAAAGCAGTGATCCTAACTGATTACACTGTATCATCCCATTTCACCACAGGATTTCACCTGGTGACTTTTCCAGTGCCCTGCCTGTGCTTTTCCAGTTCTTTGTGCCTGGAAAATAGAGAACGACCATGGCGTCCAAAAAGCGTTTTTGCGCAAAAGCGCTTTTAGACGAACTGGAAAACAGCGACAGCGAAACAGAGTTACTTGAAGAACTGAGCGATAGCGATTGGTGGGAAAATTCATCATCAGGTACGGAAAGTGACAACAGCGACGATTCGGTTGTCTCTTTCTGGCACATCGCTTGTGGAATTTTGGAAGTATATCAAATGATTCTTCAGAATTTGCCAGAAAAAAAGACATCAGAATCCTCGCTGTCGTCACTTTTCGTACCTGATGAGGAATTTTCCCATGAATCGCTATCGCTCAGTTCTTCAAGTAACTCTGTTTCGCTGTTTTCCAGTTCATCTAAAAGCGCTTTTGCGCAAAAAGAACGCTTTTTGGACGCCATGGTCGTTCTCTATTTTCCAGGCACAAAGATCTGGAAAAGCACAGGCAGGGCACTGGAAAAGTCACCAGGTGAAATCCTGTGGTGAAATGGGATGATACAGTGTAATCCGTTAGGATCACAGCTTTCTATCATCTCATTTGGTGTATTTATATTTTTGAAATTGCCGCCGGTTCCCCCCCCCTGCGTCGCAACGCTCGCAGGAAAGAGAACCGGAAGACAAGTGCCGGCTTCTGCCGAGCACACAGCGAGAGGACAGCATGAGAACGGCGGGAAGGATGGCGGGGGATCGCAGGGAAGCGGAGTGTGATTCTGGGGTAATCCCGAGTGTGGCTCGGATTTACCGCTTTTGGTACTGAAAATGAACCGAGAGCCACACCCGGGAATACTGTTAGGGAGGTTAAAGAAGAAATGTCACTGTTGAATCAAAATCATGGAATCCCCCAGGGAACCAAGTGCATGGAGCTCTGTTCATAATTATGGCCCTGTTGAGCATTAAAAGCACTTTTTTTTTCTGTTTGTGCTGGCTGTAGTTTCCCCCAGGCTAAGGCCAGCCATACACGGAGGGAACTTCTTTCCTGCAACCACAGACTGCAGGGAAGAAACTTGCTCAATTGCCCTATCAACACAGTGTTGATGTAGGAATCTTTCCTGCCAGGCCATTTTCTTCTTCTGGAGGGGGGGGGGGGAGCCATTCTTGCTGGGAGAAGACCGTAATTATCGCTAGCGGCTACAGGAGCCGCTTGCAATAATCATAAACTAATCCAGTGGGCTGGTTGTACCCAAGTTGATCAACTTGATACAATTAGCCTGCCCAATAATGGTTCGGATCTCAGCCGGTTCCTGCTGAGATTCGAAACGTGTATGGCCAACCTAAAGGCCGGTAAAAAATGGTGTCGCGCTAATCAACATATAAAATTTGGGCTGACAATAAGAAGCGAACAAGTCCCAAGTGCAAAATTCGAGTCCACATAAATCCCAGATAGATGGAAGGGTGCAAGTAGGAGAGTCCACCACCAATCAAAATAGCAAGGAACTCTTACCAACTTTAAAGACCCCACAGGGTCAAACACGCTCTGAATGTGGATAGGCAGGTGACAAAGGGAAACCAATTACATGGGTTTGTCTCCTCCTAAAACGACTAGATCGAACTCCCAACCGTTCCTTCAGACACTCAGGAGAAATAAAAGAATAATCCCCTCATGGTGTAGTATCGTCATCAATTTATTAGATAAGAAGAAAGCAGCTTACATTCATGGAGATGACATCCAGCGTGTAGTGTAAAGTATCTTGTGGGTATCCCACCAGCAAGATGGCCGCCGCGTCCCTCGTCTGCGAATGCGTCAAGGTTTCAGCCAAACCCAACGCGTTTCGTCATACGGTGACATCGTCAGCTGCTTTCTTCTTATCTAATAAATTGTTGACGATACTACACCATGAGGGGATTATTCTTTTATGTCTCCTGAGTGTCTGAAGGAACGGTTGGGAGTTCGATCTGGTCGTTTTAGGAGGAGACAAACCCATGTAATTGGTTTCCCTTTGTCACCTGCCTATCCACATTCAGAGCGTGTTTGACCCTGTGGGGTCTTTAAAGTTGGTAAGAGTACCTTGGTATTTTGATTGGTGGTGGACTCTCCAACTTGCACCCTTCCATCTATCTGGGATTTATGTGGACTCGACATTTGCACTTGGGACTTGTTCGCTTCTTATTGTCAGCCCAAATTTTATATGTTCATTAGCGCGACACCATTTTTTACCATTCTATCGAGGATAAAGTTTTACTGTCTTTTTGTGTCAGCTGCTTTTCTCACAAAGGATTATACCGTTTGCCATATTATTGTTCTATTATTTTACATGAATACAGCGCAGCGATCTTACTCCATTTACAACCTAAAGGCCGGCCAGCCTTTATCAATCTCGGAAATCCTATGCCCAGGTCATGCTGAGAAAGAGCTTGAAACATGCTTGAAACATGTTCTGACCATTGCTAGGGTGGAACAAACCAAAGCTCCCTTATGGCATTCCTGTTGGGACTGAGAGCGGTGGCTGGGATCAATTGTATACATGGCTCCAAATAAGCAGCCCCTTTCAATGTGAGAGTTGCAGCGTCAACCATCCTGGGAGCAAAGGATCGCTGGACTGATTACAAATGTGATCTTTTTAAGGCAGATACATTTGTGCTTTAAATGTTTACATCACCTAGGAGAATTAGCAATATACAGTATGGACCATTTTTAAAGAAAATATGAGTGAGAAGGCAAAACCAATTTCTTTCATTTCTTATGGGATTCATATTCTGTAATTGTAGGTGATAACAGAATGGCCCAATTATAAAACAAAACATGGCAACAAGTAAACCAATGAAATGAGCCCTGTTCAAAACTCTGCATCCCCTTAGTTCTTAATACTGTGTACTGCCCCCTTTAGCATCTAAGACAGCGGTCAGTCTTTGTAATAGTGGTCTATGAGGCCCCGAATTCTTGCAGGTGGTAGAGATGTCCATTCGTCTTGGCAAAATGCCTCCAGGTCATGCAAAGTCTTTGGTCATCTTGCATGAACCGCACGTTTGAAATCTCCCCAGAGTGGATAGATATTAGGGTCAGGAGTCTGTGATGGGTACTTCAGAACCGTCACCTTTTTCTGCTTTAACCACCGAACGGTCAGCATGGCTTTGTGCTTAGGGTCAATGTCATGCTGGAAAGTCCAAGAGCGTCCCATGGGCAGCTAAACTGTCTGCCAGTCATTTTTAATACCATGCTGCTCACATCAACCAAAACATCAGTGAGCCACCACCATCCTTCACAGTTGTGCCTGGAATTATTCATTAAAGATGACTTTTACCCAAAAGGGGAAGCTCCGTTTGGTTGCAACCTCCCCCCACTCCTCCTCCAGTGCCACATTAGACATTTTTTTGGGGGGGGCGGATACCTGGTTTTGACAGGTACCCGCTCCCACTTCCGGTCAGATGCACCGTATCGATCTGAGCCAGAGGTCCAGCTGCCCCCCCCCCCCCCGCCCCCCTTCATCTGCAGTCTTCTGGGACACATCACAGATCCCAGAAGACTACAGGACCACAAAGTGCAGCATGGCCCGCACACACACAGTAGGAAACCGGCTGTGAAGCCACAAGATAAAAGCCAGTGACTTACTCCCGCTTTAAGCTTGATTACCTTTTCTTTTTGACAAGGTTACATTTTTAGGACTAAATCGAAATCAAGCAAGAAGAGTGACTCTGAATGCAACTTGTAACAAGATGTCTTTCAGGAAAATTTAGCAAACCTTAAAGTCAAAATGCGGTCCTGATATTTTACCGCTCTCAGGCCTTACTTCACGATCGAGCTCGCACACATCGTGGCCGGTGACGAGGCACTCCCAGATCTCTTTGGCACGGCTCCAGCCAAGGTACAGGGTGGCTTCTTGCAGGAAAAATGCCAGGAATTTCAGGTGTGCTT
The DNA here is from genome assembly GCF_965119305.1 of Pelophylax lessonae. Taxonomy (NCBI): domain Eukaryota; kingdom Metazoa; phylum Chordata; class Amphibia; order Anura; family Ranidae; genus Pelophylax; species Pelophylax lessonae. Next base: position 288,321,652 of record NC_138775.1, on the reverse strand, counting down.
CCAAATACTGAAATAGAAGAACGTTAAAGTTATTTTTCACTGATGGCATAAGAAGATGCTGCACATTAACAGAAAGAAAACATATAAAATTACTCATTTTCAGTCTTCATTGCTGCAAAGCGAACGGATCCTTAACCACTTGCCACAAAATCACCTGTAAGTTTTCCTGCTTCAAGTGGTTGTACTGCTATGACATGCAGCTAAGCAGCTGCTCAATTGTTATCACAAGCAGCGAGAGGGTTTCACTGCATAAATGTTGCTGCATTACTTTTTGCATAATGTGGGATTAGTCTTTAAATGAACAATTACATTTTCCTATTGCGGTTACGTCGCTGGTCCGGAAGTGGTTAAGCTTTGACAATAAAACCTGGAAGCCGATTGGTTTCTATGTACAGCTGCACCAGAGTTTGGACTTTCCGCTTTCAGTAAAAAATAAAAACCATAGTTGCCGATTTATCCAGGTTTTGAAGACCATCGGGTTCAACAAGGAAAAATCATTACACAAAAAGGATAAATAAAAACGGGGCTTTTTTAAAGTTGAACCAAGTAGAAAGAATCAGCTGAAGTGATACTAAACCTAAAAACGTTTTTACCTTAATGCATTCTTTGCATTAAGGTAAAAAAACATTTGTTTCCCTTCCCTGTTGTGAAGGGAAATAGAGGGGAGAAGAGATCAGGGCTGTGTGCGGCTGCTTGTTACCCCCTCCTCCTTCCTCACACAGCATTCGAGCACCAGCAGGAGCCACTGGCTCTTGCTGCCGTCAATCAAATACAGTGAAGAGGAATTAGTGGATGGGCCGCCTAAGTGCCACTGTGTAAGGCCCCTTTCGCACAGGCGATCCGATCCGCCTGTTAGTTTTTCAGGCGGACCTGATTGGATGCTCCATGCATCCCTATGAGGCAGCAAGTGTCTGAGGCACCACTGACACCCGCTGCTATCAGATTCTGTCCGTGAAACCCGGACGGATGGAAACCCTATTTTCCATCCATCTGGAGAATCGGATGAGAACGGACAGGTGGTCCGTTCTCATCCGATCTCCCCATAGAGGACAGCGGGGATCTGACAGCTCCGTAAGGCCCCTTTCACACGGGCTTTCCGATACGGTCCGCCTGTCGGATTTTCAGGCGGACCTGATCTGATGCTCCATGCAGCCCTATGGAGCAGCTGATGTCAGCGGCGACCTCTCCGCTGACACCCGCTGCCATCCGACCCTGTCTGTGAAATCCGGACGGATAGAAACCCGTCTTGCTCATAAGATTTTTCCCCATCGAAATCTGTACTAATGAGATGAAAATCGGACGTGTATTGATGGAGGACAAAAATTATATAGCCTGCACACCAGGATTTTGTCAGCCGAAAAGTCGGAGTCGGCTGTGGAAAGCACCATACTAACAATCCGAAAATCGGCAGATCGGTCGTCGGACGAAATTTCCCGGCCAAATTTCTTATCGTGTGTACGGGGCTTTAGTCTATGGAGCGCGGCTCCATAAGCACACAGGTCAGGAGCAAGCATGCACTATTTGTCCCCATAGCAAACGACTTGCTATGGGGACACACAAAAGAAAAGGAGGAACCAAGATCGCCGCTAGGGACCTGAGAAGAGGAGGACCAGGGCCGCTCTGTGCAAAACCACTTCCCAGAGAAGGTAAATATAACATGTTTGCTATTTACATTTTTTTTTTAAAAAACTGACTTTAGTAACACTTTAACTGCAGTCAGTAACAATGAAAAAAAAAAAAAAAAACTGCATCTAGCCTTTAAAACGTAAACTAAACTGTAGGTACATGTATCAGATTACTATATCAAGACTTTCAATGTCCGATACCTCCCGGTAAGTGTATCTGCCGTCAACCAAAGCGGATCCGGCCAGCCCTCCAGGACCAACAGCGTTAACGGCCAAGCGATGGCACGCCACTAGGCTAGCTGTCACCAGCTTGACGATCTCAAAGTTCTTTTTCAGATCTTGAATGATACTCTAAAAAGGAAATAGAATGTTAGTTGTGGTCTGCAACACAGAAAATGCAATTCTCCATAGGAGCTCACTTTCTAATTCTCTGCAAGGTCAGATATTTGCTAGACCTCATTTTTATGGATAATAAACCAGAAAGCATTTGTATCCCCCAGTAGACCCCAAGTCTCCTACCTTGTCTTGCTTTTGGTAGGTCTGCTTGTTAAATGAGCGGGTTATCTCGTGGAGGTGGCGTAAGGCTGGCACCACCCACACCACTTGCGGGTTATGTTGAGATGACTTGGGAGAAAATGAAAAGGTGGCATGGTTAAACGAGTTAAAGAGAAAAGCTTAATTATTATTTTTTTTATAGACTCAACAGAAACAGACATCAGATCCATAAAACGCATTGGTTTAAATCAGTGATGGCGAACCTTGGCACCCCAGATGTTTTGGAACTACATTTCCAATGATGCTCATGCACTTTGCAGTGTAGTTGAGCATCATGGGAAATGTAGTTCCTAAACATCTGGGGTGCCAAGGTTTGCCATCACTGGTTTAAATCAAGATTCAACAAGCAAAAAACATTGAGAAGCTGCTGGACTATAACCTGCCCACGCTCGCTGGCCAGGCTGGGAGACCTTAAGGATCTAGTATATCCAGTCCGAAACCCAGCCGGCTGTTGCTTGTAGTTCTCTCAGGAACACTAATTTAAAAAAAAAAAAAAAAAAAAAGTCTTACAAAAAGGTTCCCAAAAAAAAAAAAAAAAAACCGCTAAGACCGAAGTCCCAGCAGAGAACTAGGTGCTACTCCTAAACTAGGCAGAAAACTGAAGGCTATAGCAGGGGGTGTGGGGTTATGCCTGCAGGGACAGCCCCCATAGGCGTGGTAAACCTTTTTCCTGCTTAGTGCCCCACTCCTGTAGGGGGCAGCATAACCTAATGGTCAAGAAGAATATGGAGCTGCGTCTGTCAATGAACGATGGAGAAATCTGTATTTTTTGCTATAAAATTACTTGGAACACCCAAACAGTATATATTTTTCTTTTAGCAGAGACCCTAGAAAATAAAATTGCGATCGTTGCAAATTTTTATGCCACACGGTATTTGCGCAGCAATCTGTTTGGAAAACATACACTAATAAATTTTAATGCAAAAAAGAATATATAACCCAATTCATTTAGTAAAATGTAAAAGATGTTATGCCGAGTACATAGATACCGAACATGTCATGCTTTAAAATTGTGCACGCTTGTGGAATGGCGACAAACCATGATACTTAATCTCCAGAGGTGACACTAAAAATTATTACAGGTTACCAGTTTCGAGATACAGAGGTGGTCTAGTGCTAGAATTATTGCTCTCGCTCTAACATTCACAGCAATACCTCATCATGTGTGGTGGGAACACCCTTTACATATGAGTGTGCAAATTATGTATGCATTCGCTTCTGCGTGCGAGCACAGAGGAATAGGGGTGCTTTACTTTTTTTTTGTCCTTCTCTTAGTTCACACTGTCCCTTTAAAAGATTTTTTTGACACATTCCTTGTAATAGAAATAGACCCCTCCTGCTGCTTCTGAAATCAATCCAGCGGCTAATTAAGCACTTGGACCGCTTTCATAGGAAAGCCAATCGCCAGCTAAAAACAGGAGATATATATATATATATATATATATAAAAACAGGTTATGGCTGATAGCTGCAGCCATAATCCAAGTAAACCTCCTGCAAGCGGCGACGTATATATACGTATTGCGGTCAGCAAGTGGTTAAGGTTGTTGTAAAGGCAGAAGGTGCATTCTATGCATTAAAGAAACAAAAAAGGGGGGGGGGTAGTGGAAGGGGATAGATGACCCACAGGACCATCAGACTCAAGGGGGGGGGAGCCTAACGCGAAGGAGGAGAATCCGGGGGTATGACCATCCCAGGGAGTGGCCGGCGTCTACCCCAAAACCCTTCAGGGGGAGAAGGGTGGATAGCTACTCACTACTCATCATAACAGGAACCAGGCAGGCCCCGCTGCAGACAGAACCTCCTCGCCATTGAAATGGGGGGTCTGTCGGCCAGGAGGAACGCTGTGACGCAGGGTGATACCCGGTCGCATGCGACCTCGCAAAGCGTTTAAGTCACAGGCCAGCCCCTGCCAGGTGGGGCTACGTCATGGCCGACCTAGCGTGGAGCTGAGGTCTACGCGCTTGCTGGCCAGACTGGGGTGGCCACCTGATCTAGATTATCCAGCCCGTCCCCCAGTATGGCAGTTGATTGTAGATCTCACAGGAAAAAAAACATGAGAAAAAAAACATGAGAAAAAAAAAAAAATCCATCTTAAATGAAAAAATTGCCAGGACCAGAGATCCCATCAAGGAACTAGGTCCTTACTCCTGACTAGGCAGAAAAAACGGACACAGCACCCACCCCTCTATGGGGTTGGATTACTTCTGACACTGCTTGTAACAAAACTAATGAGAGGGGGGTATACCTCCTGGGACTGCCTATAGGCGTAGGCAAGTTCTTTTTCTGCCTAGTGTCCTACTCCTGTAGGGGGCAGTATAACCCAATGGTCAAGAAGATCAGGTGCTGAGTCCGTCAAACAAAAGAGAAATATGTTTGGGGGTTCCAAGTAATGTTCTAGCAAGAATTTCAGTTTGATGTTTTTAATCTATTTAATAAAAAAGTTAGCATTCTGTGTGTCGATTGTTAACTTTATCAGACAATATACACACAATACTAGGAAAGGAAAGGGTGTTCACAGCAGACCCCAGAAAAAAAAAATATATATGTAATTAACTTTCCTACACATCATACATTTAGCTGATGTTGTCTGACAGCAATAAACACAAAACAAACAGGTCGCATATTGTTGTGTTACAATTATTTGAGGTCTGTGGTAATGGCAATAGCAACACGATGCTACCAGGAAAAGACAGGTGTGGAGAGCACAGTAAACGACAACAAAAAGTGACATGGATTATAAAAGTATACAGCACAGGTGTCAAACTGGCGGCCCTCCAGCTGTTGCGAACTACAAGTCCCATGAGGCACTGCAAGGCTGACAGTTATAAGCATGACTCCCACAGGCAGAGGCATGATGGGACTTACAGTTCCACAGCAGCTGGAGGTACGCCCCTGGTATACAGTATATGCCCAGTAAATCTTACCTTTTTAATGTCCTCTATGCATTTTA